>NW_015090808.1:911000-931155 GCF_001431845.1 Calidris pugnax | reverse complement strand
TCCCTCGGGGAAGGTGTGGAGAGGGCCCGGGGGCTCCCCGGGAGCCTCAGCCCGCGGCCCTCCTGTGGGGCACGTGTGGGGTTTTTTTTTTGGATGGGGCGAGAGGGCCCCGAAATGGTTGAGGTGGCCCTGGAGGCCGTGTGGGGTGTTCCGGTGTGCCGGGGGGATCGGGGGTGGGAATGTCCCCGGGCTGGGGCTCGGGAGACAGCCCTGAGCGCCGGGAACCCCGCTGGAGAGCCCTGCGGGCACCCAGGGGTGGGAATCGCTCGTCTTGAGGAAAAACAGGTGGATTTTGGTAAAGAGGAGGCTGCCCCAGAGCCCTGGGCCTTCTGCTCCCCTGGGGCGCCTTCTCTGAACCCCGCAGCGGCCACCCCCTCAGTGTAACCCCGAAACAAGCCCCAGGAAGCCTTGTTAACTCCTGCTCGTTTAATGTTAGGTTTTTCAGGTAGGTATGGCTGGAAGAGGCCGAGCAAGACTTGAAGCCCCTTCCTTGTTTGCACGTGTGGTGGCACGGAGGTGCTCTGCCGGGTGCTCTTCATTCGGTAACCTCCTAAACTGGCTCTTCACTTCCGCTTTTTTTTGAATAGTGTCCTCAAAAAAAAAAAAAAAAGAGTCCACTTCAAGTTCACAAGCTTTTCTTTGAACTTCATTTCTTGGCGGTTTGGCTTTTAACTGGTATATCTACTTTTGCGTTAGAAATTAAAATGAGCAGGAAGGAAGAGTCTGATACTTTGAAGGAAGGGCTGGGCTAAGATGGTGATAGGTTTTTCCACGGCCGAGAAGCACTCTGTGTTTTATTTCTGCAGAAGTTGATACAAGAAGCAATTTATCCAACTTTTGCGAGAGAAATTGCACACAACGAGTGTGTCTCAATTAACAAGTAATTATGCCTGGCGGTTGGTTTCTGTAGTGGTTATTTTTAGGAAAGTGAGTCTCGTCGGCTAGATAGAAGTTTCTGAGGTGTAAGACTTGTAAGGTGGGCAGCCGTGGTTAGGTGCTGAACCGTGCTAACTAGCAGTCCTGCAGGAACTGGAAGAGCTCTCTAATTCTCTCCGAGTCCATGGAGGTTTGCCATGGTGGTGCGTGGCCAAGGGATGGAGGTTCTCCAGTGACTTAGCAGATGCATCAGTTGATAATTGGGCGCTGAGATGAGTAGTGCGTGACAGCCACCTTCAGCAGGATTCCTGTTAAGTGACACTTAAAATCATAGGCAGGTTTATTACATGGTCCATTCTTCCAGATGGCTCCGTATCCTAATAGCTTTTAAGTATGGTGCATGTGGCATGACGGGACAAGGAATTCATATAGTCTTAGCTGAGGTGGGCCTTTGCCTGCACGCTGCGCCTTACGTAGCCATAGGTACCTATTTAATATGCTTAGAGACCTGCAGGGAGATAAAAAAGGCAAATGATCATTAAACTATCATGAGGCAGCAGAAGAACACTTGGCTTTTTGATGGAATGACATGTGTTGTAGATAGCCTGAGTTGTCAAGGCACTTCTGGCGTCTGGAAGCTTCCCTGACGTTTTCATCTTATATGTAGTAAGTGAAGGCTTTCCCAGCCTGGGTGCTCTGGGTTTAAAGATTAAGCAGTGGTAAGAAAATGGTAAACAAGGCAGTGATACTGAGTTTATTAAGTTCAGGACAGATGACAAAATGTATGCTATCAGCTTCATTTATAATAATTCTTTTCCTTGATCATTCAGGTTGCTGCAAAAATCTGTTCTAGTCTTTCTCCCACTGACTTCAGGATGAAATGATGCAGTTTAGTAGAATATGCACAGCTGAAATCCCAGTTTTTAGGAATGCAAACATGAGGATGGCCTGATTAATGGAGCAGAGGATCTCACTTCAAAGTGGTTCCCAGCCGCTCCTGGGGAGGAAATGTGTTTTGAGTGTTCTCAGCAAAAGGGAGTTTTCTTTATCTGAAAGCAACCTGGTGTTTAATTTTGGCTTAAAAAAAAAAAAAATTAAAAAAATTGTGTTTCTGCTGTGGGATTTTTATTTGTTTAGGGTTTAAAATTTTCTTTAGTTTAGACTTTCTCGAGATGTGCATAGCTTGTGTGGCTTTCAGCAGCTGGCTTGTGGCCTTCTGACCACTGGCAGTCTGGAAGGCACAGAAAATGGAAAACACAAAGAAATCTAAGCTTATGCTTTTGCTGTGAATGGAAACTATTGTGGGAACGCTGCATAAGATGGTGTTTCCTCCCAACCATTCAGTTCATTATCTCTGTAAACTTAAGACAGTTTGTCTTAGGTTATTTTTTGCCCTTCCCATGCGTAATAGATTAAGACTTCTCTAATCTCTGAAGCAAAGCACTTCTAGATTTGACTACTAATGAGACGGCTTCTAAAAATCAGGAGTACAGTAGCAACAAGTCAAAGGAGTTACAGTCGAAAACCTGGCGGATAATAAATCACAAAAACCCCATGAGTGGAAAGACATTGTTTGGCTCGGTTGCTGCTGAGCTGATGGAATGGAATAAAAAGTAGTAATCAGATGTTTTCATCCCGGGCTGTTTCTAAACTCCATTAGATCTCAGTGTGGAAGCACAGGCGCTGGATACAGCTTTGGGAGAAGTTCAATTGAAATCTCATACCAACAACTTAATGAGCTCCTGCTACAACGTCCATGGCAACCTCCAAGGTTGCTTTTTGAAATTGCAGCAAATTGCTGCTTGCCAAAAACCCCAAGATTCGAGGTAGCGTGGTCCAGTATTGTCTCTAAATGGCAAACTGCCTTTTCTCTAACCACCAGCTAATAAAAAAATGGCAACTCTTTTCACTACACAGGAAGAGGAATCTTAAGGTAAGAGAAAAGTGACAGTAGAAGTTCCGTAGCAGGGAGGTGAGCTTGCGTGCTTCCTGGCAGAATTCTGGCCTTAATTCATGAACAATCACATCCAACAAGTGAAATTGTCCATTTTTCATAAAGGTAGGCTCACAAGCTGTTTTAAGGAGCTGCCTTGTTAAATAGGAGTGCAATGCCCCTCCCATGGGGTGGTAGCTCGCAGAGTGTGTTCAGGCAAATATTGGAGAGGTGCAGTGACACGCGTGGGTTGACTTGTTAGATGTTGAAGGGTGAGATGAAGGTGCCTCTTGGTTCTTGATGAGAATTAGGTGAGGAGTGTCACTGCAGAAGACCATATTCTGGGGCCATTCTAGTCACCTAATGGGAAGCTGCTCTTTTCCTTCTTACCCTCCATCCCCTGTTTAATGTGGCGTATTGTTGATATGTAAATACGTGAAACAAGTAGTAAGAAAGCTGCCCATCAGATTTGTGCCTTGAGTCAAATCAAAGGTCTGTCTTCTGAGCTGCTTGACAGGAGACTTTCCAGGACATGAGTCAAAAAATAAGAAGGTGGGGGGAGCAGGTTAGACAAATGGAAGCTGACACATGTGAAGCCTGGGAACATTATTATTGTTTGAGAACTTCATTATTTGCTCTCAGGTTGTTGTTTTGGGGATATTTTTTTTTTGTGAAAACATGGCTTAGCAGTTCCCCTGACCAGGCTCAGATGAACAGAAATCTGTAGGCTTCTTGAAAGTGGGTTTGTACGTACCCATTTTGCTAAATGTTTGTCTTCAATAAATAGTGAAATAGTACCAAAAAGGAGCAAGTCTTTGTAGCAAGTTACTACTTCAAAATCTGCATTAGGGCTTCTCATTAAACACAGAAAAGTTTAATTGTATATTAAAAACTGTTTACAAGCTTATTTCAAGTCTTTGAACTTACAGAATGTTTGCTGCTGGCAGCAAACAGCTTATAATTGCCTTTCCTAATATCATATCCATTTTAAGAGTTTCTAAGTTCAGTGTTCTCCTTCAGCGAAGAGTCTCGTGATGATTAGATGCAGATCAGTTGTGGATCTGTGTGCACTTCTTTCTTTGCTTCATTTTTCTGATTGGTATAATTTATCACTGGATTCTCATATGACCTGTAAATTGGCTTTCCTAAATGTAACCCTCAATGTTAGCTGTGCCTGAAAGCACTGCCCTGTGCAAAGAAAGGTTTTGAGGTGTTTTGGCTGTTCCTTAAACATTCATAGAATGTTTTGTGTTGGAAGGGACCTTAAGGCCCCCCCAGTGCCACCCCCTGCCTTGGGCAGGGACACCTCCCACCAGCCCAGGTTGCTCCAAGCCCCCTCCAACCTGCCCTTGAACCCCTCCAGGGATGGGGCAGCCACAGCTTCTCTGGCCAACCTGGGCCAGGCTCTCACCACCCTCACACCAAACAAGTTCTTCCCCACATCTCAGCTCCATCTCCCCTCTTGCAGGGTCAAACCCTTCCCCCTCCTCCTAGGGCTCCCCTCCCTCATCCAGAGTCCCTCCCCAGCTTTCCTGGAGCCCCTTGAGGGACTGGAAGGGGCTCCAAGGTCTCCCCGGAGCCTTCTCTTCTCCAGGCTGAACCCCACCAACTCTCTCAGCCCCCCCTCCCAGCAGAGGGGCTCCAGCCCTCCCAGCATCTCCATGGCCTCTTCCAGCCCTGCTTCAACAGGTCCATGTCCTTCTGCTGTTGGTGGCCCCAGAGCTGGAGGCAGCACTTGGGGGGGATGTCTCCCCAGAGCCGAAGGGCAGAATCCCCCCCCTCTTGCCCTGCTGGACACACTGCTGGGGATGCAGCACTTTTTCTTTTTTGTACTGTGGCCTGGTAGCTGTTGTAAATAAAAGTTCATTTTTGGTTTTTTTTTTTTAGCTGCAAATGAATTAGTAATTGAACTGAACAAGTACAATGAAGTAAATAAAAAACCAAAACATGACTGGTCCTCTAAAATTTGTCCATGCAGAAGAAGCTACTCTTAAGTTCTTCACCTTTAAATACAAGGTGTGAATCTGAAAACTTGGGCTTACTGGTGTGCTTTCGAGAGCGTCACAGGCACGTGGCTGTAATAGTTAAATTGTAAAAGGCTTTAACAGCTTAAGTATTAAGGCAGGCTGTTGATTTGAAACACAGAATTTATTTTATAAATTATTTTTTAAATCCCAACTGTCTTAATTAGAATCCTGGAATAATGGCTTTGGGTTCTGCAGGGCTGCTGAAGAGCCAGTCTGTCTCTCCTGCCCGCTGCGTGATATGCTCTCCCTGCTACCAGTGCTTTCATCTCCTCGCTGCTTCAAATACGTGACTGAACATGCAGCTAATTGGGCTCTGTCCTTGTTAGTGTGTGACATCCTGACGTACAGCTGGGTCTCCTACGCTGCCTCATTGTTTATGCTGTAATTCTTCTATTTCTGTCCACTTGGGCAGCTTTTTTGCCTGTACCATTTGATTTCTTCCCTTCAAAAGAAAACACAAAGGTGAAATTCTTTAGAAAAAAACAAACTTGTGTGAGACCAAAGGTGATTTGGGTGTTTTCCTCGCCAGAAGAGTTCCTCCAGTGTATGGCTTGGTACGGCAAGAGTTACCTGACATCGGTTGATGTTTCAGCCAAGTTTCATCCCAGTGGAATCTGCTGTAACTGACCCCAGGAAGCATCAACCAAAAGCCTTTAACATTCCTTCCTTACTGTTCCCTAGACTGGGTCCCAGCAAAATCTGCCTGGAAAACTGGGATAAAGGCTTGGCTGTGTTCTGCTGAGCACCTTCCAGTCATCGCTGGCATCACCCTGTGATGGTGTAGCATTTGCCCCCATGGATAAAGGGTGACGTTACTGGGATGGGAGATGGAGTGTGCTAGTGACTGGCTGGGCTGGGAAGCACAGATTAATAGTGCAAAGAGTGTAGGTATGTGGAGCTGGTAAGTGGTGCCTGGTTAGACCTGGTGCATATTTAGAAAAAAAAATACAGGGTTTTTAATGTTTGCTCTACGTAGTTGAAGTTCTTAGTGAGTATCTGGGTTTAAAAAGAAGCCCTCTGCATAGAACGACCACTGCAGAAGGTGGAGTGGGGTATTGGTGGGACCACGTGAATTTGTTTACTTCCTCAGATATTCCTTCAGGAAATGTCCTTATAAACATGATTCCTGCATGCGGGCTGCAGCCAAGCACCCCATATTTTAAGTTAGTAATTTAGTTCTTTAAAGAGAGTGATTTCTCATGAAGAGATTGAGCTGGGAGAATTTCCTCATCTGTCAACTTTGAAGGCAAATGGGATTACGTATGGTTGGGTTTTGTTCTCTGTGTTTTAAAAGCAAAATTATTTGTGCTTGTTTAGGATATAGCTGCTTTGGCAATTGGATTTAGGAATTGAAAAATCAATGCTGCAGATCCAAGATAAGTAGGAAGCCTCCCTTTCCAAGGTTAAAGAAACAAGCCCTTCTAGCTTTGCGTTAAGAATAAAAACTACACAAATGTGATATTAGTGTTTTAGGCCATTTGAGCAGTATCAGTGGATGCCTTGGTGGATGTTCTGCTTTTTTTTCTGAAATGATGTGCTTCTGGTTTCTTGGCGGTGCAGCATTTTGGGTGACTAAGTTGAAATAGTGTCTGGATGATGTGCTGTGTCTGTAGAGCTTCTCTGCCTGTGTGGGGCTTTTGTCATGTCAATAACTTTGATGTTTCAAGAAATAACACTAATTGTGTGGGTGGGGAAGGCCCTAATGCTAGCTAATGGTTTGGGTAAGGTCCTTTAACTGACACGTGGACTTAAAGGAGGAGAAAAAAAAGGCTTCTTTACTGTGTGGTCAGCCTTACCAGGGAATGTAAACAAGGCTTGGTGTTGGCGTGTGAGTTCTGGTGAGCTCTGTGCCATCATCCTGCAGTGTCTACAGGAATATTTGGGAAAAAACCCAACCCATGCTTGAGCGACGAAGGGCAGGGTTTCCCCTCTGTGTTCCCGAGGCAGTTAGTGCTTTGTGTTAATCGGTGCCCAGCCAGGTTATCTCACTGCTCCAGATGGTTTTCAGCCACATTTTCCCCCCATGTGCAATCTGAAGCTCATGACTCTCTGAAGAGCTGAAGCTGTGTGGAGGTATTACTTAACTGTGGTGTCATCTTATTTTCCCATTAGGTAATAGCTGTATACCAGGCTAAAAATCAGCCACGAAACGACGCGCGTCTTTAATATATCTTTGTTTGTGCTTGCAGTGTTTTCTTTTAGGCTGAATGTTATAATTATGATGATTTTGTTGGCGTTACCCAAAGCAGTTTTTGACAAATTCACTGGTGTTTGATGTGCAGGTGTTTTTCCTTTGCTGTATTTTAGCTTAATCCTCAAGTCTGAGGAGTAGAATGGTGTATTCTAGGAAACGTGATGAAATAAACCTTGACTTTTATTTTATTTCCCTGCCCAACCCTGATATCTTAGGTCTTTGTGGTGTTAATCATCAGGAGTGGATAATGCGTCCAAATGCACAGCTGTTCAGATGCTGGAAAGAAGTTTGCAGTATGATGAAATGTCGCTATTTAGAACATCAGTTTGGGGTTCTGGCCTCCATTCTCCCCAAGTTCAACTGGAAGCAGTAAAAAAGAGAAGTGTCTGGATTCTTTTTCTTTTGGTTAAAAAGAAAAGGCATCTTCTGTTTGCACAGTAGTACAACTTCTTTCTTCTGTGAAGGAGACTGCCTTGTATTTGGGCTCAGGTTGGTTTCCCCTTGCCCTAGTGAGAAAGGAATGACGATTTCTCAGCCTGCAGGAAGTGTTTTGTGGCTTATAGGCTGGGCAGAAAGGAACATCTGAAACCTCTCTCTCGGGCAGGGAGGGATTCAGAGATAAGAGAAGGAAGGTCATTTTTGTCCTCTCAGTTTTTCCCACACACCAGAACAGAATTAAACGCTTTCTTTAGCGAGAAGCTGGAGGTCCCTGGTACCTCCATGTCTGGCAGGGATCTGGTGACTCACACGTTTTCCTGTCCCTGAGCTTTCCCCTTTCAAAACTTCAGGTATTTCTTTCCTTTTGTTCAGCCTTGTCCTGAAATGCTTCACCAGCGGAATTTTCCTTTTTCTGCCATTGTGCAGGTGTGAGTTGTTCTCCTCCACAGAATGGTGAACAATGCTTTAATGAAGTTTAAAATTTATGATGTGACTTGGTGGTTTTTTTTTTTTTTCCCCACAAGTGCTGAGTGTTGCTCATCCGCCGTGCCAGCGTGGGTACCAGTCCCACTGAAGCTGGGGGAGTGGGCCTTGTAGGAAGGTTACAGTGAGCATGCTGCTGCCAAAAAAAAAAAAAGGGGGAAAAAAAAAAAAAGGCGTTCATCGCTCCTCCCAGCCACTTGGGAAATGATCTTGTTGAAAAAAGCCCTCAGCAACAGAAAACTGTGTTTACAGTTGATCAGTTCCTAGATCCAGATTGTCACAAGCGCCTGTGCTGACACAGCGAAGGGCCCGGAACTTGGGCAGGGAGGAGGGAGGGACAGGGACTGCCTTTTTGGGGTCATTTAAATGCCTGTCAAAGAAATGCTTGCATTGTCTTGGAGGACTCGTGTTGTCAAGAAGGCTACGGATCTGGGAGAATTTTTGTATTAAAGGGCAAAGTGGTCCTTGTGACACTTCCTTTGGGTCTTCTTCTGGAACTGTTTAGTATGAGGAAGAGGAGGCTGAGGGGAGACCTCATCACTCTCTACAACTACTTGAAAGGACATTGTAGAGAGGTTGGTGCTGGTCTCTTCTCACAGGTAATTAGTGACAGAACAAGAGGGAACGGCTTCAAGCTCCAACAGGGGAGGTTTAGACTGAACATTAGGAAGGAATTTTTCACCGAAAGAGTGGTCGGGCATTGGAACAGGCTGCCCAGGGAGGGGGTGGAGTCACCATCCCTGGATGTGTTGAAGGGCCGTTTAGATGCAGTGCTGAGGGACATGGTGTAGGGGAGGACTTTGTAGAGTAGGGGAGATGGTTGGACTCGATGATCCCAAGGGTCTCTTCCAACCTGAATGATTCTATGATTCTATCCCAAAGTGGCTGGCATGGTCCTGGAGAGAAAAATAGGCAGAACTTTTTTGGTGTGTGTTTGCAACTTTAAATCTTGAAAGCTCCTTGAGATAAAATCATTTCTGGTGTTTGTTAAGGTTCTTGAAAGCAGCATATTATTAAATCTTGAAAGCTCCTTGAGATAAAATAATTTCTGGTGTTTGTTAAGGTTCTTGGAAGCAGCATATTAGGGATAGGGAGAAAGAGAGGAACAAAGCAGTATTTTCTTACACTGTTGCTGTGCATTTGAGTACCACCATCATTGGTTTTGTGTCGTTTGGTTCTGCAACAAGAGTCACTTGGTGCACTGCCTAGCACAAAAGTCACAGAGCACGACTGTGACCAGTGTGCTAACCCTACTGTGTAACCCTAATGCATATAACCCAGCTATTTTAAAGAAAAAGAGCACTTTAAGCGTAGCAGTCTGCTGGATAGATGAACATATGCCTTCTGTCCATCTCCGTCAGGAACAGAAGCCGAAGTTGGCATAACAGCGTGCTGGTATTTCGGTGAAGCATCGGCTTGGAAAAGGATCTCCTCGCTGATAAATATAGCAGCAAACTTTACATGCTAAACTTTGAAAAAGGGCTTTTCTGAAGCCTGCGTGTATGTGTGTGTGTGGGAAATGTTTATGCTTCTACGTGACTTCTGTGTAAAATCACTCTAATTGAGCTCGTGTCTCTGAGCTGAGGAAATCTCCGTGTGTCGTGGAGTTGGGGTGGGAGTTTAGGAAGACACCAGCACGTGCTCTGAAGCGGGGTGTGGGATGGCATGGTGTGAGGAGTTGATCTAAAAGCTTCACTCTGCCCAGAGGAGGAATCTCTTCTCCCTGAGTGGTGCCTTTGCCCTGCTGTTTTTTTTCCATCTCTCTCTCTAGCAGGTCACGGGCCAGTGAAATGGGTATAGATGCTGCTTCCTCCTGTGCTTTGGGACTGGTGTGTGTTGCTGTGTCCCAACATGGCTTAGTTAAATAAGAGTGTGGCCAAAACCTCCGTTAGGTTGCAAATCTCTTTGCCTTTGGTGACTTTATCAATGTTACTGGCTTTGAATAAATGTGTGAAGTAGTGCCACCTAGGAAGCGCTTCCTTGAGTGAGTAAGACTTGAAATAAGGTTAGTAGTAGTACTTAAATAAACTTTAATTAAAAAAAAAAAATCAACCCTGTTTTTACATCTAAAAAAAACCCAGATGTTTTCAAGAAAGTCTTTGGTGGTGGCTTTAGTTGTAATCCAGCGATGGGCATTGCAGAGTCTTTCCAAACTGTTGGAATATTTGTCCGTAGAAATAACTTGAGCAATTGATTTTGTAACAAAAGTATTGTGCACACAGTCTGGGACACATTTAAATTTTATTTTTTTTTTACTTTTTGTGAACTTCCAATGCACTTATTAAATTTTGTCATAGGGAAATAAATCAGAGAGACAGAGCCCAAGGGAATCAATGGGAATGCCAGCAGAGAGGGGAGAGGTTCTTCTTTGGGGCGTGTGTGTGCACATATGTGGGGTTTAAAGGGGACCGTAGCTGTTAGGGTGATGAGGTGTCTACTTATGCTATTGAAGACTGCTGAAGATTTTTTTGTTTGTTTTTTGACATTTGTTTGTATTGAAAACCTTTAAGGTTAGTCTTGGGCTAAAATCAGGCATGTGAGTGCATCTTGAATTGAGAAGGGCAAATGTTTGTGAGTTAATTGTTGTGTCTTTCTTCTGGTGATCTGAGAGAAACTGAACCTGGGATTTTATTTTTGAAGACCCAACAAAGAAGAGGTGGGGAACAGGAGGTGTTGAGCTCCAGTGAACAAGCAGGGTTCAGCTAGAAGGGTTTAAATCAGGTGACTGGTTTAATTACACTGATAGTAAATGTTGCGAGTCCTACTTTGTGGTTGCCATTCTGTCTTGGTCTTCCAAGTAACCTCAGGTGAAACAAGACATGAACATCCATATTAACAGAATATAAGGAACACAGAAATCTCTCACTGTTTTTATTCAGGTTATGTATCTTTCCTTTTTCAGCCTTTTCTAACAGCTCGCTCTCTGTGAAGTGAAATTCCAGGCTTGGTATTGCTGTCAATGAATGGAGTAGGTTTTCTAGCTGGTTTAGTCCCTGAACTTGAAGGTGCCAGCTAAGTAATTCTGGTTATTGGGAGCTTTGTAAAAGAAAGAAACATCATGTACATTGTTATGGGTCCTGATTGTTTCTGTAACAGAATAGGTCTCAAAACTTGATATTAACCGAGTCCAAGTTCTTTACAAACAGCCTACCTGAATGTGGAGCATTGGGAGCTGAAACAACTGTCAGGATCACAGCTGGGAAAAGGGAGACAGGGACCTCCTGATCCGGCAGGCCCTGGATCAGAATTTGGCATGGAAATACTTCATATAAGTGTTCGCTTAATTGGATTATTATGCATAGAAGGGAATGATGGACTAAGCCACTCAAGAAGGAAGAGGACACGTTGTTCTAAAAAGTGCCTTTTTCTGGTTGAAGATTTCCTTACTCTTTACGAGGAGTATAGTTGCACTTAAACTACTGAAGAACTTGCAGTGGCTTACAGCTGCTACCTGCAAAAAGGGCTTAGATTTTAACAAATATACATTGGAACTTGTCTAATGTTTTATGATTCAAGAAGCGGAGATAAGGAGCTAGCCGCCTGCTTCTTGCATTCAATCCTTTTTATGGTTACCAAGTCTTGCATTACTAGTTGTTCTTTGTGTTTTGTGAGTGGATAGCCAAAATTGTCAAAAATCTATTGTGTTACAGCAGGTGTAAGAGAAAGCCTCTGTATTTGGGAGTTTGTGTACCACTGGGCAAAAATAATGAGCGGCTTCTCCCAAAGCGGGCGCATTTTCCTGCTTGGATATTAGATGGAGTGCACATAAATGAGGATGGCTTTGACCTTGTACTCAAATTTTCACATACCAGTGTGACGGTATCTTGGGGTAGTACCTGTCTTAGAATTCGAGAGGCGTTAGTATGAATGTTGTTGGACTGTCTGTGACTCCTACGCATGAGAAATTATTACTGTTTTGAGGCTGCTTACCTTATCCATTTGTGACTCCTACGCATGAGAAATTATTACTGGGTTTTGAGGCTGCTTACCTTACCCATAGCTTTCTTGTCACCAGTATTTCACATGTGGGATGAGAAAGGAATAGATTTTAATTTAATCAAAGGAGGATACTCCCTGTCCCAAATGGTTGTCTTTTCTGAACACGTTCTCCCTCTCACCTGTGTTTATCCCCAAACCAGATTTCTTTAGCACGTTGAAAGTTCTGGGACTAAATGCTTGGAGCACAGTATTGTCTGGTGAAAACTTGGGCTGCTTAAAGCAGAGAAGTTCTTACAGAAAGCTCCCCTTGGACAAAAACTTGTGCCAGTAATCTTAGACTTCTGATGAAAAACACCTTTAAAATCCTTATGTAACGCTACGTAATTTTGTCTCCCTTTGCACCTTTGTGCCAGTTTTGTTTGAATTTGCACTGGGCAGTTCCTCTCCAGGAGAATCGTGGGGGCTCCTCTAATAAGGGAGAAAACACACTGGGCAAATGAGGAGGCAGAACCGCAGGAATGTGTCTTACACAGTTGCTTTTTAATGATGTTCTGGCTTGGTTCATCTTTAGGGCAGTGCTATGGATGAGTAAAGATAGTTTCTTTCCTCCTTTTTCCACGCTTAGGTTCAAAATAAGTCCAAAATAATAGGGCTGATGTAAGCACTTACTGGGGAGAAGGCTTTTTGCTGATGAGAAGGGTTTCTCTCCCCCTGTGCCAGACGCTGCTTCCTTGCTACACTATAAAGCTCCATTTAGGTGTCAGTGCCATTTAGGTGCAGATGAAATCTTATTTTGGAAAGATTTTTATCTTGTGCATCTACCTGCTGTTTGGAGATGGACGGTGTAAGAGTAAGAGGCTGCTAATAGAATTTTAGACTATTAACTTATGACTCCTGACTGGAGCATTGCAGTCTTCTCGCTTCAGACAGAGCTGACTTTTGACATCCCCTGCCTTAGAGCTCCTGGAAAAAGAGCTAGAAACTGGAGATGGACGGTGTAAGAGTAAGAGGCTGCTAATAGAATTTTAGACTATTAACTTATGACTCCTGACTGGAGCATTGCAGTCTTCTCGCTTCAGACAGAGCTGACTTTTGACATCCCCTGCCTTAGAGCTCCTGGAAAAAGTGCTAGAAAAAGGCTTTTGCTTTGAGCCTGTGTGTGCTGTGGGTGAATCCCCAGAGTTTCCTGGCTAACTTTCATCACTTGTGGGAGCAATTGCCTTTTTTTTTTTTTTTTTTAACTGAGAATGAGAAATCTTCTATGAAACGGTAATGCAGTGTGAATGCTGAAATCCCCCAGTGTTCCTGGGAGGAGGTAACAGATATTTGAGAAGGGCTCTCTGGACGTGGAGTCCTCATCTTCCCTGATCCCACCAGAACCCACCGTCCCCCTTCTGTTCAGGGCACGCAGGTCTGAGGAGGGTTGTGCGAAGGGAATCGGGCACCTTTATTCCATCCGAGAGGTCATAAACATCCCAGTCTGCTGTCAACAGTCTTTAAACCTCTTTAGTTTTATGCAGTCTTTTAAATTGGCATTAAAAGCTCAGCATGCGTTTATCTTGGCACTTGCGAAGGTCGTTAAGTACAGATGCCTTTCAAAGATACTAGTTTCTTCCGAGCTGTGGAAAACCTAGGTCTCAGGAATACCAAATTAAGACCCCTTGAGGAACAGATTTTCATCTTCTCTAGTTTTATATGTTTACCAAATTGAGCAAAACTAAATAAACAGAAAGTAGTGAATGTGGCAGACGGGCCTTGAAGGCCTTGCTGCTGCCCTAGGCCAAGAGAAGAATGCGCTGGACACGAATGAAAGGTCTGTCTTGGGGAGAAAGCTTAGTTTTTGAGTGGGAAATCATCTTGGACAGTCAAAGAAGTTGCTACATAGTTGTTAAGAAAAATATGTGGATTCATTATGGAAGTTTTCTTATCTGTGGGAGGTAATGGAGCTGAGACAAGGGTGGTGTGATAGTAAGGATGAGCCACAAGGATTGTCTTGTGATTGGGAAACTCGGTGAATGCTCCACTGCAGGTTTTGGCAGAAAAGTCTGAAATGCTCAGAAAAAAGACACTGAATTATAAGGATAAAGGAATAGAAAGAAATCAGAATAAAAGTATGTGTAAAAAATGGTAGATTTAAACAGGTTAAAGCCCATCATCCCTGCTCACCCCCACCCCCAATAATAAAAATGAAAGGAAGAAAGTAAATTTCTTTGCTTTGAAATTCACTAAAGCACCTGCTAGAGGGATGTTGGAAGTCCATGTGGTTGCTCTAAGAAGTGGAAAAGAAGAAAACAATGTCCTGTGTGAACATAGAAAAAGCAGATGAGGGTCATGACTTCAGATGGTTCCTGAGGCTTGGTTTTGGACTGACTTGATTTAATGTAATAATTAATTATTGAGGATCAGGAATAAGGAGTGTGATGAATCAAGAAAGAAGCTGGAACAGTATGTTTAAAGCTCTTTTTGATGTCGACGTAGAATCGGGGGACTTTACAAAATGCACCAAGTGATAACGGATGCAAACTACTATGAAGCAGAGGTCATGCTTTTGTGGCACAACATGATTTTTGTATTTAAAAAAAAATAAGACAGGTGATAGGAAAAGTAGCAGAGAAGAACATGTTTTGTGTCTTAGTGGCAGCATGAACTCTCTACTGCTGTGATGGAGTGAGGAAAGGTGTGTATGCAAGTGGGGATGTAATTCCTAATGAAGGTTGATAAATACTACAATTTTCCAAGGTGATGAGTTTATCTGGAAGCAGTGTGTACACTTGGGGGTGTCTGTCTGGAGAAACATTCAGTTCTGCCTTAGTTGTAGAGGATTTTGAAAAACTCTATTTTTACTGGAAGGGGAGATAGGCAGCACTTGGCGCAGCCCAGCGAAAGGAACGTGGGTAGGAGTATCAGCCCTCGCTAAAAAAGGAAGCAATGGCCCCAGCACAAGGCTGAAAGCTGGCATTTGCAGCTCGGGATGTACATTAGGTGGTGGATAATTGTAGTGTGTCATTTGGAGTTGTTTACCCGTTAGTGTGCTTCCCAATTAAGTTAGGTTTCTTGCTTTTTATTTTTCTTTTCCCTATGCTGTCTTGAAGATAATTTTGGTGACTGCGTGTTCTTTAATACCGGCTTCCTAGATTTTTTTATGAGGTGGTTGCATTTAAAGTGCTATTCTGGTGATCCACTTCTGCAGCCTTTAAGACAGAATGAAGAAAGTCCAGAGTACAAAAAGTCATCCCTTTAGTGGGTGATGACTCGTGAAGACATTTGATTGATTTTTATTGATTATTCTGTGGGTGGTTCTTCTCTTAGACATTTTTTTGCTCTTCCCTTAAGCAGTAGTAGTAATGCTCTCCCAGTACCAGTGGTAAAGCTTGGAAGAGACTCTGTAATGGGTTGAGTTCCTAGATGCTCTATCACCATATCCACTGCTTTACTGCCACTGACTTGGATGGGCTTCTCACCCACGGAGTCTTTCAAACACAACTTTGAAGCAGCCTTTGGAAAAGCTACCTGAATATTACCCACTGAATGTTTCTCTACCATATAAACAAGTGCTCCTGCATCTTACCATGTTTTTTGTTTGGTGTTAGAAGAGGATACTTAGTCATTTGAAAGTTTGAATGCTGGGATTTTCCCCTTTGTGGATTAATTGAGTTTTCTGATTTTGTGGGTATTTCTACTCCATATGAAAGGACAATCTTCTCTTTGCGAGTGTGCCCTGTCACATTCAACATGTTCAAATACATTTCATTTGTATATGCCTCAGTTTGCGAGGTATTTCCTGTGACAACAGTGGGATTTTTGCCTCCTGGCACTCTGCACTGAGCAGAAAATCAGAATATCACAAAATTTTGGTGGAAATCCACCCTGCTTTTTGGTCTTAACTGTCTCGGGAACTTCTTGATTGTGTCTGAGGTCATCTCGTTAGGACGGTCTGCCTGCTGCTGGGGAGGGAAATACTTGGGGAAAGCCATAGCCATGCTGACAGAAATCACTGGGGGATACTTTGCACTGCATTGAAGGGTTATTTTCGACACTTTTTTTTTTTTTTTTTTTTTTTTTTTTTTTTTTTTTTTTAATCTCGGCATGATTTGTTTTTTTTAGTAATGACTGCGCCTCATGGTTCTGCTGAGTAAGGTGTTAGCATCTGCGTGGGACATGGTTTAAACAAGCCAACCTTGACTCTGAGCTCTGTGACTCTGCAAGCACACACAAAAAAAGTGTGTTTATGTGCTTTGGGGCCGGTTGGTGACCAGTACTGCTTGATCAGCTGTAAATGGGTAACAATGTGCTTTTGTGATATAAGAGTGGGAATTGTCTGATCAATTGTTCAAATGCTTACGTTTCTGGGTGCCAGAATCTGTCTCGGATCAATTGTTGAATTGCTTGTGTTTCATTCAGGGTGACGTGATCTGAGCGATGCCGGTTCCGAATTCCTGGTGACCAGTGTGGGACTAGAAGATTGAACTAAGAATCTTTTAAAAAACCTGTCCACTATCTAGTTCTTGAGCATTTATAGCTCCGCTATGTACTTGTACTATGTATCCTGCATGAACAATTGCATTTTTGCACATGCTTTTGGTTCTCCCTTTGGCCAAATCACGTGCTTTTCCCTCATTTGTAGTTACCAGTGCAGAGTAAACCAGCCTTGGTTTGTTCCTGCCCCTGGCTTGGGCTCTCACAGTATTCCCTTTGGTCAAATGCGCTTCAGTGTGGCTTGAAATTGGACTCTTTTCCCCCTGTTTTTTTTAAGCAGTTCTGCCTTCAGGTTGTCTCCTCAAGCTGCCCTGCAGATGTTTCCTCTCCCACCTTCTGTGTGGGGAACGTAAGGGCTTTTCTGTGTGTTGGGCTCACAGAACATGAGGGACCATAAGAAGCAAAACGAGGGATGTGCCTGACTTGGGTGGCTTGTTTTAAGGTACCTCTTGCTCAGAAGGCAGCTTTTTAGAAGCAGATGGTAATAGATGAGAGTACGGATTAGATCATGCCCTTCAGAGTAAGGGAAAATAGAGATAACAAGCTTTCAAACAGAAGCTGAGACGTTTCAAAAAGCAGTAGTTCAATTCAAGTAATTCATCGAGCTGGACTTGAAAGCAAGGAAGAAATGGATTTGTATTCACCTTTGCAAAACTTCAAGATATATTTCCCGACTCATGTTTAAAAGCCAGAATCACAAGTAGAAATATGAAAGAAAATAATCGTGGATATCTAAATAGGGTTGAGGGAGTGTTTTTGTTGGGTTTTTCTTTTTTTTTTTTCTTGCCCCTTGATACCTCTTCTCCTTGCAGGAAGAGAATGGAAGCCTGCATTCAAGCCTTGAGGTTTCACTGGAGATCTCACAGTGGTGTGAAGCATTGAGAATGGGGTTTTTGGGGTTTGGTGTTGCAGGATATTGATGTTTTTGAAGTGCTCAGTGAAGTAGTGGGTTCATTTGACAGATGAATGCTGCCTGCACCAGAGGGCTGCGGATGATGGTGGGCTGGGAACTGGAGTATTGGGATTTTGAGCGTGAAAGCCAAGAAATGGTGAGTGTGATGTGCTTTCAGTGGAATAGTAGCAGGTTAGGTGGTTTGCTGCCCTCCCTGCTCACATGCAGAACCAGGCTCCTTGTGGTGGTTCCTATGGTGGAACACAACCTGAGAAGCTCTGAATGGTTCTTTGGGTTATGGTTTTGTAGGTGAAGTTCAGTTGTTGCAGACAGAACTCTCCGCTGTTTTCCGAGAGGGATGGGGAGTGGTTCAGCTCTCGAGGTGAGCTTGTTTCTCCTGGTACTGACTTTTGTGAAAAACGAAGAAGATGATGCTGCTCAGTTTGCTTTGGGTGGAACATACAACTTCTGTCCCTGTGTTGTGCCTGTCTTTCCATTTGAAAATGTTTTCAGTGTTGTTATACGTCAAGTATCGCAATCTCAGCGCCAAGTTGTGTGTTTTATGTTTTTTTTTTTTTTTTTTGGTGTGATATAAGGTATCTGTTAATTCTTTCCGATGCTTGGAAGACTGAAAAACTAGTGAGACGTGAGTGTTAGGTGGGAGGTGGTGGCTGGTTTGGTGTTGTTTTCTTTTTTTTTTTTTTATATATATCTCTATACACTAGAGGGGATCCTGCAGCAAGTGCTAAGTGGGTTGGCAAATGTTTTCTTGTCCTCAGAGTTAACCTCCTATAAGGATAAGTCATTAGATTCATTTTTTTTTAAATACTACTTAGAACTTAAAAACCAAAAATCCCCAGCAAAACTGGCTGAACAGCAGACAAAATGTTCATGGCTGGATTTATCAGTTAGCTCAGTGCCTCTGAAAGGAAAGCTGACCAGCTGAGGAGGCAAAGGGCAGTCAGGTTATTTGAGGAATAGCGTAAAAATTCTTCTTAGGACATGCTAAGTTGTGACAACAGGCTTGAGACAAATTGTACACAGATGAACAGCCCGTAGAGGAGGTGTAAAATCTACGGTGGAAAAAGTGTAAAAAGCACTATTTTTCCTAAAGTGGAAAAATAGTATGGACTGCCTGGTATTTTCCATTTTGGGGGGCTGAAGAATAGAATTTTTATCAGAAGAACATAGCTATGCCTAAAATTTAGACCGATGAACTAGAAATTCCCTTTGTGGTGCTAGTAGTGGGCCAGGTAAGATTGTTATTGCTGTTACGAGAGTATTTGTTACAGTAAGAGCACATTTCAGAAAAAAGTGATGTTGATTAAAAGGAGTGATGAGTAGTGTTTCTTCAAGTCAAAATGTGAATTTAATTCCTTTGGCCACTAGACCCTTTTGGGCTCTGCTAAAATGGGTTCATAAGAGAGGAGATTTTTGTGGGGTTGAGATTTATTATTCTGTGTTGGTTTTTTTCAAACTGGAAAATTAAATACTTTGAGAGCTGCAGATAGGATCGCTCAATGATTTTGACCTCCTGTGTGTGGAGTGGGTTTTGCTGTCACCCAGGGTTTGAAGGAACATGTAAAATTTCATTTTCCTTGCTCCGACTTAGCCCTTGATGTGTTCGGTGAGGCAGAGGAGGCGTGTGGAGATCATGATGATGGTTCTCAGAACTTATCTTGTGGAGACCTTGCCTCGCATGGTTGGTACCTTGTTATTGGAGTCGCAGGCGGTGTCTGGAATTCTTGCCACCTCGTGTGGCCCTGGAGCGGTGGAGGAGGAAAGGCTGGAGCGGTTGGAAAGGCAGGAGTTGGCAGTGCAGCACTTCGGATGGGTTGGTTGGTTTTAGGAGGTTTTGCTGTAATGGGAAGCCAGAAAAAAATGTGGCCATAGATCTGCTTCATCTAAGGGTTGGGTGGTTTTTTTTACATTTTTGAGGGGTGTGCTTTGTTACCAGGAGTGGTCAGGGCAGGATGGCAGTAAATAGACTCAAGGATGTGGATTTGGGAACTTCATGGGGTCAGGAGGAGTTCTGTACCTCAAAGTGTCCCCAGCACTCTTGATGCGCACCCAAAGGATTTATGAGACCCTCTCAGCACAGAGAGGCTGGCAGTGGGGCCCTGTCCTGGGAGGACACCCTCCTGGAGCTCCTGGCTGGTAGGGATGGACCCTCCTGGAACTCTTGCTGGGGGCAACAGGACCCTCCTGGAGCTCTTGTTTTAAGGGGAGATATCCTGGAGCTCCTGTTTGGGGTGAGCACACGGGGTGAGGAACAGGACCCTCTTGGAGCTCCTGGCTGAGGGGGATGTGACCCTCTTGGAGCTCCTGGTTGAGGGGGACCTTCTGGAGCTCCTTTTTGGGGTGAGGAACAGAACCCTCATGGACCTCCTGGTTGAGGGGGATGTGACCCTCTTGGAGCTCCTGGTTGAAGGGGACCTTCTGGAGCTCCTTTTTGGGGGGGACACAGACCCTTCTGGAGCTCCTGCTGGGAGAGGACCTCCTGGAGCTCCTGTTTGGGGGGGACACTGACCCTCCTGGAGCTCCTGCTGGGAGGGGACCTCCTGGAGCTCCTTTTTGGGGGGGACACAGACCCTCCTGGAGCTCCTGCTGGGAGGGGACCTCCTGGAGCTCCTGTTTGGGGGGGACACTGACCCTCCCGGAGCTCCTTCGAGGGGGAACCTCCCGGAGGCCGCCGGCTGAGCCGCTGCTCCCAGTGCTGGGCCCACCGGCTGGTCCGTTGGAGGCCCGGGAAGCCCCCGGTGATGCCTGCGAGCCGGGACCCGCGCTGGGCCGGCGGGCTGGGCCCGGAGCCCGGGCTGAGGAGACCCCGCGGCCGCCGGGCTCCCTGCCGGCCGGGGAAGGGCGGTCCCGGGCCGTTCTCCCCCCCCCCGCCCCGG
>NW_015090808.1:846957-910844 GCF_001431845.1 Calidris pugnax | reverse complement strand
GGCGGGCCCCGGCCGGCGGTTGGGTTGGGTTGAGGGCGCGCCCGCCGGGCCTAGGCCCCCCCTTCGGGCGCTGTGGGGCCTGCGCGGCCTGGGGGTCTGGCCCCCCGGGAATGGGGGGGTTTGGGGGACACACACACACAATTCCCGGGGGGCTGCCGGGGGAGGAGAGGGGACTCTGCGCCCTGAGGGTCGGTGAGGGTGTGCTGGAGCCCCGGGGGGCTGGCCCGGCGGTGGGATTGCCGGGGCTCCGGGCCCTGCTGCAGAGCGGCCCCGTGCCGTACCTCGCTGGGGTCTGATGCTTTCTGCCGGTGTGGCTGGTTCTTGCACTGGGTATGTGTTAGCCCTGTGTAATTTATTACCTCGTTTCCAGTCGTTTGAAGTAAAGCCCGATTTTACTTCCTCTGCAGAAGTAGAGCCTGCATTATGAAATAAATGACGTTTTCCCTCCTTGTGAGTGAAGCCCGAAAATGCTGTTTCAGGCAAATGAAGAGGGGCCTGCCGAGGAGTCTGACAGCCAAACTTCTGTTCAAAGTGACACGGATCTCTATTCCGCATTATATTCACTGTAACAGTTCCAGGAAATATCTTTTTGTTGTTGTTCCTGTGGTTTTTCTGATTTTGCAAGCAAAAACATGATTTTATTGCCAGATGAGTTTTGAAAATGCTTGCATATATTCTTTATTGTAACAAGAAGTGTTTACCCTATTAGCTGCTGTCAGAATTTGAACAAAGCAGTGCTTTCAGTGGTGCTTCTCCTGTAGGTTTTTTCCGTAATGGCCATACCTACGTTGTTCTTTACGTCGCTCTAAAATTTTAAGTCAATATAAATATTTAGTGTTGGTGTTAACTTCCTCCTAAACCTTGGAACTGTTCACTGTAATTACACCAGAAGGCTAACACAACTGCTGGGGCTGTGCGTAAGAAACTGATACAGGCGTGTGATGGAGGCTTTGTTACCAGTATCCGCCTGTGTGGCTGGGTTGCTGTGCTAGGAAGACCAAAAGTGGACTGGGCTTTCTGCCATCAGACAAATGTTTCTCTATTTCACTTGTCTTACTGAAAGCTTTTTCTTTCTTTTTTTTTTTTTCTTTTTCTGTTAACTATAAGTGTCACGTGCAGCTCCATCATGTCAAATGAATTAAGTGCTTGGTGTTTATTAATATTCTTGTTTGGAAAGGCAGTTAGCAAATTAATTGTGTCAGTATAGCAGTATTTTGGGTTTGTATTTGTGAACTAAGCAATTATCTCTTGCTTCTCAGAGTCAGATGTGGTGACTTCTCTATTGTTAATTTCATCCCAGGTTCTTTTCCTGGTCATGAGACCAACTGTGTCCAGGTAAAACATCTTTAACAATCAAGTACGTCTTGTCTGACTTAGAAGTGTGTGTAGACTGTGACTGAATCAGTTGTTCATCAGTCTCTGAAGAACGCTGGTGGTGCCAGAGGCTGTTCCTAATTTCTCAGTGCACCAGCAAAAGCAATGTCATTGTGTTGTGTTCCCAGGATGGGTCCAGGAGTAAAACTTGGCTCCCTCAAAACTTGTTTCTATTGTAACTTTGAACAGTGTGTTTACGGTGTTTGTTTTATTTTCCCATTTCAGGGCTTTTTGTCTCCCGTGGAGCAGTTTCTGACGTTCATTCAAAGACAGGGGTGTGAAGATTGAGAGAACCACTCTTGCTGAGGCAGCAGGATCTATGGCTGGTCTTTGTTTCGTTCAGTAGACTTGGTACTGCTTAGTATTTAGTTAAATCAGGAGGGATCGGTCCTTGCCCCTTCATAAAATCTTCTAGAATGTTTTCACCTCTAAGTTGGTTATAATTTAAAACAGGAAAAAAAGGCATTTTCTGTAGCGTGCTAGCGATGTGGATGAGTTAGCTGAGAGACCAAGGTTCCAATTGTGTTAGAGGTCCTCACTGCAAGAAGCAAGTGGATGCTTCTGGGGCAAAAATCACTTCTGAGTTAAAAAGGTAGACAGTAATCGAGTAATTCATAGTTCACATGTTCTAGCTTGCCCTGGTGCGAAGGCTACTTCCTCAGGGAGAGGAAGAAACAAGATGAGGTGAAAGCATAGCCTCTGCTTGCTTCGTTACTGAAGTTGCAGGACTCTGTTAGAAATCATTTTTCCCGATAGTTCTTCCCTGACAGAGATAAAACTAAAATAACTCTTGAGCGAGTTTAATGCCGCTGCAGGCAGAAATGGTCGTGAGCCTGGAGGATTTCATGGGCGTCCTGCCGTGCGCTTAATGCAGAGCTTGAGCTGGCTTTGCTGCTGTCAGCTGAAGGGGAACGTTGTCTTGGCTCTCGAATCTGCAATGGAAAGTGCTGTGTGGGGATACGCTAACAAATAGTGGGGTTAATCTGCAGTCAGCTGCTGCTCGTTTGGCCTTCTGATAGGTGTATCTTGGCCGTGCTTCTTTGTTGATGTGTGACCCAACTGACAACAAGGCTTTCTTCTGCTGGTGTAACTTGTCAGGTTTTGGCTCGTGTGTGCTGGTGGAGGAACAGTTCTGCTACAGGAGACCTTGCCGTGGTGTTCAAGGAGAGACATGAACCTGTAGTTGTGTTCTTGGTGCTTGGGTTAGGCAACAGGAATGTTTTGTCAGCTGGGAGAAAAGGAGGTACATGTCCTGCCAGATGAGGATGCGGTCTGTCTTGTCATGTGCTGAACTCGGACTGACAGCACAGAAACCACTTATAAGGAGCTTGTGACAGTAGAGGGGTAAATTTATATTCCCTGTGCTGATTTGAGACTTTTCAGAAGCAGCAGCCATGTGTTTTGACCTTCAGGTTCTTTGAAAGCTTGTCTAAGAGAAGCAGACTGGAATATAGCACAAGCCCATGTGTGGCAGTGTCTTTGCATCCTCAGTAAGTACATTTTAAAAAAAGAATCCTTTAACTTTCTAGCTCAAGCTAAGTATCTTTCACCTGCCTTGAACTGGAAATCATTATGAATGAACCTTCATTTCTTATTGTGAGACTGGGAGTATTTCAACTGCAGACGTTTACGTAGCTTTGTACTAGAGCCATGAGGATATTTCAGTAACCCTGGAGATCCTGCCTTGATTGCTTTCTATGTAGGTGCCACAGATGTTGGTACGAGGCGAGGTGATATGAGAGGATCATCAATTACCCCTTCAGTAGCCTCATCAAGTCACAGTGCAGACAGTGGCCATAGCTTATGTGGCCACCAAAAGCTTTATGTGGGGTGGAGACTCCCCACTGGAGTACCTGGGTGCTTGATGGAATAACAGAACTAAGAACAAACATTGAGTAGAAGAGTGATGTCTGTGGTGCATGCTTGGAGAGCAGGGAGGCCTCTGCAATGCCTTTTTTTTTTTTTTCACAGGCTAAGGCTTTTAATATTTATAAACCTTGCAGTCTCCTGGTCTGAAGATTAAAATCAGGGTTCTATTACAGTATTTCTGTCTTGGGCATTAGTAGCTTTCCCACATTCCAGCTGTTAAACAGGCTAATCCTTTCCCTGTGTTCTCTCTCATAGTTTCTCTTGGTAACCTTGTCAGTTCTACTTTCTACCTGTTTTCTTGTCTTGCTAAGTCAGCACTGGCTACTGATGTGCTCCAACATTTCCTAGGGATTTGTTGCAGTTCTTCATACATTGTTTGTCAGAACAGTTGCTTCTTCATGTGTTATTTTCAAGTAAGTTGGAGCACTTCTGTAGCTTTCCTTTTATTAAAGCATCGTTGCTGGTCCCAACCCCAGGTGATGAACATTGGGAGCTCACATTCTTGACTGGGCCCAAGGCAGTAGGATTGCTAAGGGTTTATTCTTAAGAAGTATTGAGCTAATGCTAACGAGGACCCCCGCAATGATGGTTGGGCAGGTTTAGTTGGAGCTGGTGGCAAGGCAGGAAGAATGCAGTGTGGAGAGCCTTGAGTATGTCAGGAGCTGGACTCGTACGTGCGGAGCTGTGAAGTGCTCCTGTCTGATAGTAGAAATGAATGAATAGAAATAGACTGATTTCTGGTAGTAGAAAGGAACTTTTTATCAGGACAGGTGTTCTGCTGAAGGGTAGGTATGACCTGACATCTGTCAGACATTTGCATCTGGTCACCCTCGGTGTGCTTGTCTCGGGCAGTGGCTAGCTGGTCATGCTGGAGTTTGCCCGAACTTAAAGAAAAGCAGCTGGTTTTGGTTGCTGTATCAGGGCGTGGGACTAAATTGTTGTGAGGTGAACTCATGTTCTAGTCATGTGCAGAGAAGATGAGTAGGAACGGACTTAGTGAGGTTTATCCTGCTATGAAGACCAGGATGCTGGAACTGGTACCTTACTGTTGTCTGGCTAGTAGTACCACATGAGTTTTAGAAAATTTTAGAAGAAAAATACTTCTTTTTGCCTCTCTTTTCAATCATCTGGAGAAGAGAGGCTTTCTGGGGCTGGAGGCTTTCCGGGCGTGCTGGCTGGGATATTTATGCACCTCACTGATCTACTAGGCAACTAGTTCTGTAGCGAAAAACTCCTGGTGCTGCTGCCTCCTTCCCCCGGCTGGGGGGGACTGACAGAATGGTGTCAGTCTGACAGCAGCAGGGATGGCAGTCACCTAGGCCCTGCCGGCTTCTCTCCTCGCAGCTCCACCAAGGTGAGTGGAAACTGGAGTGACACTGCCTGGCTGTGTCCCAGGGGCTCTTTCTGTATCCTCCTCTAGTGCTTGCAGGCAAAACATCGGGAGGTGATTCCCCAGCCCTTGAAACTGCTCTCCCAGGCAAGGCCGAGAGCTCCCCAAAGGTCAAGAGCTTAGAAGAAGCATGTGTGTTGGGTCTTTGAGAAAAGCAAATCCTTCATTTCAGTTGCTTTCCCAAATCATATGAAGAGCGGCTGAAGGAGCTGGGGCTGTTTAGTGTGAGGAAGAGGAGGCTGAGGGGAGACCTCATCACTCTCTACAACTACTTGAAAGGACACTGTAGAGAGGTTGGTGCTGGTCTCTTCTCACAGGTAATTAACGACAGAACGAGAGGGAACGGCTTCAAGCTCCAACAGGGGAGGTTTAGACTGAACATTAGGAAGGAATTTTTCACAGAGAGAGTGGTCGGGCATTGGAACAGGCTGCCCAGGGAGGGGGTTGAGTCCCCATCCCTGGCTGTGTTTAAGGGACGTTTAGATGCGGTACTGAGGGACATGGTGTAGGGGAGGACTTTGTAGAGTAGGGGAGATGGTTGGACTCGATGATCCCAAGGGTCTCTTCCAACCTCTATGATTCTATGATTCTCCCTTCCAGGTAATTTGGGGAGATACTTTTGTAGGGCAAGGAGCTTGTTTTCAGCTGCTGGGGCTGGGTTGCAATACAAAAACGCAATTACTGTGTGAGAAACCTTTAAGGCAGTATATGACTTGGTGTGTGGGTAACTGCTGTTTAAAGGGTCAGCGTTATTCAATAGTGGTGTTTGCCAGTGATTGTCTTGCTAACTGGGAGAACTTGACCAAGATCTTGACAAGCAGGTGGGATCAGATGATCTGCAAAGGTCTCTTCCAACCCAAACTCTACTGTCCTTTAAGCTGTTTGTTCAAATCAGGTACTTAATAAAAATAAAAAGTAATTGGGAGAGACATTTTAGACAGGTGAATTTATTTAGATTTTTTTTCCCCCCACATATGTCCTGTCTTTAAAATTCTGTGTAAAAAGGTTCTTTTCGTGTCTAAGGTACTTGTCCCTTTTTTCCTGCCAGTACATACAATCTCTTCAGGTGCTTGCCTTGCTGGAATCTGCTGGCTGTGTTGACTGACAGGAAGTCACATGCTGTAAGGCTGTAACCCACACTCAAACCAACCTGTTACTCTGCTGCAGCACCGAAATCGTGTGAGGAGCAGCTTTGGCTAATGGGCTAGTATAAACAGTGGTTGCTGTCACCTTATGGCCACTGCTTCCCGTGCTGCACACTTCTTCTTCCACAGTTTCTTCAGTTTCCTTGCTCTTCAGCCAGCTGCACCCCTGCTGTAGGTGATGGGCTTGAACATCTTAGATGAAGAAGAAAGTTGTTAAATGAGGAAGAGATGTCTTGTTTCTGTCTCTGACTGTGGACAAGCTTGTTGTCACAGGAAAAGGAACTTTGTACTCAGTTTTGTGGGTGCACGTAGTTTTTGCTCGGGAGAAAGAGGGGTTGTGGTGCAGCTTGTCCAACTGGGAAGCTGATGTTGGAGCTGTGTTCCTGCAAACATTGAGGAAATATGCTAAAATGTCTTTGTTGGAAGAGATGTGATCAGAAGCTCTAAGGGGAGAGTGGAAATCAAAGTTGTGGTAGTGATTTGAAGGAACCTGGCCTGTGGGGTTTTTATCTAGCGTGCAAAGCAAATGGTCAAAAGGAAGGACTCCACTTAAAATTGCTGTCTTTGCCCTGAAACCTTGATTTCTTTGCCTTTTAATAGGACTTCTTTTTGGTAGGAGGCAAAAAAGATATATTTGGATTTGGTCAAATACTTGTGCATTGCTTTAGTTACATTCACAAGTCTGTAAATGTACCATATGTAAAAACTGTTCAGATCTGTTCAATATGCAGAAGCTCTCGTTGGGTGTGCCAAATAGAGCAAAAAAAATTGTAATTCATTTATTAGGTATGCCTAACAGTGGTTTGTATTGAAGGAGGAATTCAGTGACTATCAAGCTTGTCAGAGCTGTAACCAAATGAGTTGAAATTATTAGAAATAATTCCTTCTGTGCTCAGTTCCCCGGGCGGTAACAATAGGAATTCTAATCACATCCCCAACTCGGCGCTCCCCGGCTGTAACGGTATCCTCTCACTCCTCAGCAGAAGGGAAGATTGGTAAAACTAGGCCAGAGCAGTTCCTTTATTGAAAAAAAAAAAAAAAGACTTCAATTGTAAAAGCCAAAAAAAGGAAAGGAAATCCGCATTACATTTCAGTTGGTTCCATTTCACTTTTTTGTTGGGGTCAGTTTTTATGTCTGTAAGTGTGGCCGGTTATTTTGGGACATCAACTTGACAGGACAAGAATAAATGCCAATAAACAACACTGGAATGACTCAGTTTCAAAGCTCTTGCCCTGCCCAGTTGTGTCTTCTTTTTTGTTAATTTCATACATGTCCTACATAATACCTTGAACTGGGTTTGCTGCATGATGAGAGAAACAAAACGCGAATGACTGCTGTGTCTCAATCTTGATGTTTTTATTAGTAGAGAAATATATCTTGATGTTTATATTAGAGAAATATTTGAAAACTCTGTCCTTCTAGAAACTGTAGTTTTCTGTGTGTTGTGTCATTGTTCTTGATTGTAATGTGTGTCAGTAGTAGAGAAATATTTGAAAACTCTGTCCTTCTAGAAACTGTAGTTTTCTGTGTGTTGTGTCATTGTTCTTGATTCTAGTGTGTGTTAGAGTCCACATCTCCTGTCTGTTGGTCACTTTGTGCAGTGTGGTTTGACTAAAGGAGCTACCACCTGGTGTCAGGGAAGCTGATGTGTGACCCACAGGATGTTTCAGTGGTTGTTAGTCCCTGGAATAGCGTTAAGCCCATGGAGAGGGATGGTGTCATCTTGTCCAGTGGCCTGATGCTCTAACCACTTTGGTGATGGGAAGGGAAAGCTGTGACTAAGCCAAGCCACATGTTGCGTTGCTTGAAGAAAAAAACTGGAAAAAAATTCCTGCATTTTGTTTTACATTTCTGCCCAGCAGTTGATGCTGTATTGCTGTGAACGAGCCCATGCACACACCGGTGTTTCATTCACTGAGTTGGACAGAATAGCTGTTTGTGCCTTCATCCTGTCCCTCCTCCACGTGTCCTCCTTCGCTTCTGCTGCCGTGTCCTGCCTTGGGGAGCACTCGCTATTGTGAAGAACACCCGACCAAAACGCCTTGCAGAAGGGAATGATTTCCTGCCAAATTTGTGCAACAAAACATGTGGGCAGCTTAAAACTATTTCTGTTTCAAAACCAACTGGTGGTGTGCAGTTCAGGCCACGTGCTCGCTGTGTGTTATGCTCAGTAGCCACAGTGAGTGATAAAATAAATTTGTGTGTCCTTTTGGTGACTATGGACCCGGTACCTGAACGTGTCTGAGTGTGCGCAAGAGCAATCAGAATTGAAAATCTGAGAGGAATTTGTATTTTACCCGGAACAATGAGGAAGAAGTATGCAGCTTAGAGGAAAAGGAGTGGTAATGCTGCTGAGCATCATTCAGTGAGGGCAGTGAAAATATCATTCATTTAAAATCGCTATCTTTAATTTTTCAGTATTTTTTTTCAAGGCTTTTATTCACTGGTGTTATCTTACAGGAGAAAAATGGTTCTGGAGGGAGTATAGGTTATACACAGTGGGCAAAACAGGCAGACTGGAGTGGGAGGCAAGCAGCTTTTCTCTCTTGCTGTGCTGGGAGAGATGGATGTCTGCCATTGACGTGTCTTTGCCTCTAAAGGAGAGCTCCGTTTTCCCGAGTGCAAGCAAAGAGCCAGCCTGCTGCCATGGAGGGGACAGACGGGGAGGGCTGGGAGTGTGTTGTATGACACTAGCTTTTGTAGTGCACAACAGCATTTTTTCGATCCCTGGTGGTGTTTTGGACTCCTCATTTGGATTTGTACCCTCTCCCACCTGGTGGCAGTGAAGGCAGGGGGGAGCTGGTGGATCCAGTGGGGTGCATGGCTCACCTGGGGCTGAGAAGGCCTCTGCCACCCTTCATTTCCTCTGCTTCATCATCCCACTGCAGTTTTGCCACCCCAAGGTTGGTTTATCATCCTTTGTTTGGCAATTTTCAAGTTGGCTGTTGTTACTGAAGCTTTATGTGAACTTCCACATCAGCTTCTATTAAAAAGAGAAAATGAGATGCTTTTGGGGGGGAATTTTTTACTGCTCAATATGTTCCATTTGCAAATGCAGTTTTGGGTACTCACCTTCATTACTGTGCAAGTGATGGGGTAAAAAGTCTGTGATGGTTATATATAGTGATGTAACTGCCACAAGCTTCCCGTTATGCCTTTTAACAGCTGATGTAATAGAAGCATGTAGTTTGTGATCCGTGTTCAGAAAAGCCCTGAGCACTTTAACCAACATGTTAAGGTAAATAATTGGGAGTTCTTGCAAGTTCATTCCACCAGTGCAGGCTTGTGCAAAGCCCACTGCTCCTGGTGCTCCTTCTTGCAGGGAGGTTGGTTTCGGACAAGACCCCATCAAAATACTGCACTTTTGCTGTGATTTCTCCAGGAAGCAGCTCACGTAGGTGCCTGGTGTATATTCTTGATCTTGACCAGAAAAAAAGGGAGGAGGAGAAAACTTGAAAGTGTTTTTGCTACTTGCTTGGTGGTAGCCTGATGTTGTATGAGGGTTTTAAAAGCTCTGAACAGCAGCACTTGACACTGACCTTTTGGGGAGGAGTTTTTTAGAGAAGGGAGACACGGTGTTTGAGTTAATAAAGCTGTGCATCAGGAGATGGGAGGTTTAGTCCTGAGGGTAACACTAGCTTGTTGTGACATAATGCAAACTATTTAATCCTTTATTTCTCTTCCCATTATTTCTCTCGCCCCATGATCTGATCAATCTGTGTATCTCTGTGTGTGGGGATGAAAAAATGTGGACAAACACGGATCACTTGCCTTCTGATCCTGTTGAAGCAAAATGCTTGTCTGTGTGTCAGAAGCTTCAGGGAATGGAGGCTTTCCTGTGTGTGTGTAGTAGTCTGTCTGCTGGGAGGGGGTAGCTGTGGTATAAATGGGGACATGAGCTGCCCTCTGGTTGGGGGTTAAGTTTGGCTTTAAATCAGAGTTGGGAAACACCCAGGAATAAGTCAGTCGACAGGAGTTAGGGAACAGGAGCAAGCTCCTGGAGGGAATTGTAGCTGATTTACCCCGCTGTAGTGGCCTGCAGATGCAGGGAGGAGGGAAGCCAGGCTGCCCAGGCTAATTGCTGCAAGTCCTGCTGGCTGAGGAACGCTTTCTGGCAGATCCAGCAGAACAAAGCTGAAGCATCTCTTCGTGAAGACTGGGAAAGTTGGTGGTTTCCCTCTTTTTAGCCTTACAAATGGAGCATGCTCTGCTAGTCGGAACTCCCACGTAGCAGGGTTAGTGGAGGCTTTCTTTTTGGAAATTTATTTCGAATGGGCAGCGGATTCTGGTGTTTGATACCACATTTTTTGAGAGATAGGAGGGTGGTCTTGCCTACTGTTGACATGAATAGCTATAAACGCCTGTCCTCTTTTTCCTCTGAATGTGCACAGTTTGCTAAGTTCGGCGGCTTCCTTGGCGTGGACTACAGAGAAGCTGCTTTGGGTCATCTGAGGCCTGGCCTCATTGCAAGAAATAAGCATGTGTTCAAATCTGAGAACTGCTCTTGCATTAAGAGACTTAAACTGTGCTGTTAGAAAAGCTGGGTGAAGGCAAGGCCCCCAGCACTGTTTCTGCTCGGAGCTTTGCTGCTGCTGGCTCTGTCTCCACACGAGTTATGGTGTGGTGTTCCCATTGTTCAGCTCTGCTGATCTACAGTCCTTAGAATAACAACTTGTTTCAGCTGGAAATGGATGGGTGTGCACTGTTCTGAGCTCAAACTCCAACAAAGTGCATCGAGCCAGAATAATGGAAGAGGTGAAAAATAGTCCAGAAAAAGCACTTGGGAGAAGTTGGGCCACCTTACGTTGTGCTGAGCTGCTCTGAACTCCCTTCTCAAAGCATTAGGGAAGGGTCTCGATCTGGTACAACAAAGCCTGAGAGTGACAGAGAAACAGCTGCTTATTGAGCTGTGAAAAGAAAGCTGGAGATAATTCTCCTTGCAGGCTCTGCAGGCAGCAAGCATGTGGACAAGCCCCTGGAACTCACCAGTGATAAAATAATAATTTATCATTGGGCTCTCAGGCTTGGCTCTTCTAGAGGTAGCAGAGTTGAAACAATGTGTTTGTGCTTTTAACAGCTCAGGGTTGTATTTTTTTTTTTAAGTTTTCACTTTGTCCTTAGGTGTCATTTAAAAGGAGGATAGTTCAAGGTTCTGTATCAGTTGAGAGGGATCTGTCAGTGTAGCAGGGTGCTTCCTTGCGGGCTTGGAAATGCTTGTATTGAGGCTCCGTCCACTCAGTCTATCCTTGGAGTGTGTAGTCGAGGCAAAAGGGGAGTCTGGTGGAGAAGGAACGTGACCAACTGTTAGAGAAGGATTTTCTCTTTCTTGAGAGCTCACCTTCCTTAAACAAGGCTTAAGAGAATAAAGAGTCCCTTGAAAGTAGGGCAGAGAGGACTAGGACGCAGCAGAGCACAGCAGGACCGTGCAGGCTTCTCTCGGTGGTGTCACATCGTTTGGGGACTATAGCCTTACTGGGAGTGGAGGTGCTCCTCGGGTAGATGGCCACAATCTGCTGTTAAGAACAGTGTCATGCTTAATGTCCTTCCCAGCTTTTACATATTGAATGACAAAACTGAGAAGTCTTTCATACAGCTGTGTTGTTCTGTTGTCCTTGGGGTCTCTCTATTCCTTACTTCCTACTACTAGATCCATGGAAGCTGGCCATGTTGTCATGAGGGGTCAGTCTGTGGTGGTGCTCCTCAGGATATGCTTTAAGTGCAAGCTTATCCAGAGAGATACAGAGTCCTTGAGCCGCCCTTCAGCAGGAGCAGAGGTGGAAAAGCTCTAAAATGCCATCTGTGAGGAGGCTTGTCTTGGAGAGCCTGTGGTGGAGTTTGGATGGAGAATTGGCTTGGGTGGTCAGAGGCAGTGTAACCCCTCTAAGCTTTCTCCATCTGTAAGGAGCAGGCTCTGCTTTTGTGGCCCTGTAAGTAACTTATTAAGTAGCTTAAGTGATGCTTAGCTCAGGTACTTGGGAGAGTCTTAGGGGCTGCAGGTGTTGTTCAGGTGTGACATTGGGGGATTTCAGCGAGGAGGGGAGAGGGTGATTCTGGGAAGCTCAGTTGTGTCATCTCTTCTCCCCTTGTTATCTGTCCCCTTTGTGTCTCTCAGACCTGTACTGGTTGGGAAGACGTTACTTGCTAAGGGCAGCAAAAACTGCCCGCTCAGGGTCAGGCTGCCTGGTCATACCCAGCAGTTGTCAGGGTTATTCTGTAGAAAACAATTTCTGTTTTGCTTTTGTGACAGTACAGGACCAACCTGTGTTAGAGGGGTTGTGTTTGTCAGTGGCTTTGATGTGGAGCAGCACATCTTGGGGCTGGTCCGGAGACAGCACCAGTTGGAGTCACTCAGACACTGGCAAGAAAGTTTTGCTCCTGTGGTCAGTTCTTTCCAAGCCCACTCTGAAGGAGATGCTGTCTATTAAATGGGCATGTTCAGCTTTTTGTGGGGTTTAGGGGGACAGTGAAGGTGCTTACCTGTGATCACGTGCTTGGATTGGAAATGTGTCAGCTTTTTAATGGTTAATTAAGCATTGTATGAAGCTGAGCTTTCAGAAGCACGATGGCAGGCAGTTTCAGAGTAAGTGTTTTGCTGATATTTTGGGGGGTGTGATTTTTATTTTTTTTTTAATCTCCTGCTATTCATGTCAGAAACTAAAACTTGTATATTTTTTCCCCCACATAAATATGAAACTGGGGCAGGGAACTTAAGATAATGAGTTGAGGTGGTGTTATTTTTACGTTGGCATGAAATTTTTCCTACCCGAACAACTGGAGCTGACTAGCAGCTAATGCAGAAATGTGCTCAGTGGGGAAGTGTGCCAAGTGCTCGGAACGAGGAAAAACACATTAAACCCAAGGTGTTTTCCCGTGTAGATTCACTATCTTGTAGTTGTAGGTGTCGTTCTGCCGGCGTGTCTGGTGGTGGTGGTGGTAATGGTGGGGATCTGGCCCACAGGGGAGAGGAGGGAGTTTTCCTGTGAATACAGAATCACAGCAGCCCATCTCGTCAGCAGGAGCACACTGCGGTAATAATGCAGGTGTCCCTGCAGCAGGAGCTCCGGCGGTGCCAGTTGTCAGGAGGCTGTTATGCCATTCCAGCAGCATGGGCTGCTAAGTGTCTCACCGTCCTCCCTCCCTCCCTCCCTCCCCCTTGTTATTTATTTATTTATTATTTTTTTTTTAGCAGCAGCGAGAGAAATGGTGTGTATAATTGGTGGAATAAAATGAAAGAAGATACCGGTGAGATGTTCCAGCTGCCGGACTTCACATTTCTGCTGAGCCAGGCGTTTAGGTTTGGGGAGGGTCATGGCATGTGCAAAAGGCAACAGATCTGATTATATATCCCAGATAATTGGAGGCAAAGCTCTCTGCACAGGGAAGGAATGCTGCTGTAAGGCTCGGTGTCTGTGCTGACAGTGCTGCTGTCATAGCTGGGCAGGGCAAAGGAGAATCACTTGGCTCATTCCTGTTTCAAAACAGATTTGAAGAAAAAACCACAAAAACTGTAAGGCTGGAATTGAGTAGGCAAAGCAGTCTGCTTCCCTTGGCTGCAGCCTGTGCTTTCCCTTTCAGGAACCAGGAAGCTGATCTTTATCTAAAGAAAATGGTGTCTCCTGTAAATATCCAGTAAACCACTCTCTCACTTCAGAGCTATGCCATAGAAACGAGGTGGTTGGGATGTCCTGGTTTGTCCCCACAGAAATAGCAAGCAATGCCAGAGGCTTGTCTTCAGTGAAGTTTTGAATGGAATTTTTAATATAATACATTATTAATGCTGTGAAGATCTACATCTTAAAATGGCTTGAAACTTGTGTTAACTAAGTGTAATTTCACCAGAACACATGTAGCCTTAGGTGAAAAGGCAGAACCGTATGCTTGGCCTTAATACTTTGTTTGATAAAGTAAAAATCTATTCCCACTGTTTTATTTCAAGGTGTGTGTAAGTTAATTGCTTTGTCTTGATGTTTCAGACCAGAGTATTTTTTCCAGTAAACTGACTTTCAACTGAGAGGGCTTAATGTGTTTTGAAGGAGTAAGAGGGTGATATCCTGAGGGCTAAGAGGTAGGAGGGTCTGGGAGAACAGGCATGAAGTTCTTGCTTTAGCAGGTGACATGTGAGGGGATGAAAAATTCCTACCTTTTCTTACACTGAGCTGACCTGTGACCGAGATGAATAAAAAATGCTGTGTGGGCCTTATGAAGGACCTTTGGAATCACCAGTGTTTTGCCTTTCTAAGGCTCCAGATGATTTCTTGATGCTTACAATTAAAAGCTGCATGGAAGGACTTTGATAGCTCATTAAGGTTAAAACCATGATGGAATTACACAGATGATCGTGATTTGCAGAGTTTGGGGGTTGCCTGTTTGTGTGTTATGTTTTAGAATGCCATAGTGAAAAAAATGGTGCTTGAAATACTTGGCCCGGTTTGCCACGTTCCAAATATATCACTGCTTTGTTTTGAGTCACTCTCACCTCATGAAGCCCTTGAAGCATGTTGAATGTTTAAATGTAAGACATGAAAAGCACCTAGTGGTGTCGTGCAAAGAAAACGTAACTAGTTATTAGTCAGAGCTGGACTTTGTTCTTGCACTTGGAAGTGTTTTATTTCCTCTTGTGTGTTCCATTTGCAAGGTAATAGTATAAAAGCTGCTATTTCTGTGTTAAGGAGTCTCGTAGGGTATATTCATGAAGTCAACAGTGGAAAAATATTTTATTTTTCAAGAAATGCTCATAAAAGTTGTATGAAGGTGGCGATGGATATTCTTTTTTTCTTTGGTGCAGTGTCTTGCAATAACTTGGAACAATTTCACAGTGGTCCCCACGGCTGGGGATCGGCAGATGCTCGGTGGAACTGATCAGCAGCTAAAAATACTTGGGGGCCTGTTTTTCATGCGAGAATGGGCAGAAGAAAATCCTGAGGGGGTCCTGGTGCCAGAGTCCAGGGGAGTTTATCGGCTGGTGTGTGATGGTGGGGAAGAGGAGTGTGTGTGCCCTGGCCCTGTGTCCCCTCCTGCCTGGCCAGTCCTGCACCAAACCTGGGAGTGACAGAGATAATTAGCTCTCTGCCATTAGATGTGAGAGCTAAAACTGCTCCGGAGCAAAAGCTGAGGTTATCTTGGCTGTGAGTTGGTAGAGCATGAGGGGAACACAGTGAATCTCTGCTGCTTACATGAGCGGTTCCTCGTGTAAATCGGGATTAAAGCTGCTCGCTGTGTGAGAGGCATTTTAGCTGAGGAAGTGAAGAATCTGAAGCTTCCCTGCTCTTCAACTTGTCAATGTAGTGGGACTGCAGTTATTAACTCACCTGGTAATAGTTATCATTTCGGTCTGAGGATGGCTCTGCCATACCTGATGGGCTTGAAAATCCTTGATAAGATTTGTAGTGTCTTTATAAACCTTTCGCTGCTCTCCAAAAATTTTGAAGCTGGGAATAATCAACCATTGCAGCAGGGCCATCGGTACCTCAGGGGGAAATAAGACAGAAGGACTGCTGGGTAAGGTCTGTTCGGGGGGATGTTCTTGTACACTGGCTTCTTTGGAAAGTCTTGGCTCTCATAGGATCCATTTGGAACCTTTTGGGTATCAAACACCCAAGGCCCAAGTGCTAAGATAAAAAATTTAGGAAATTCTACGCTTGTCATCAGTGCCTAATGGGAGGCAAAAGTCATGGGAGTCACCTGGCAAAAGCTGAGAACCAAATCAGCAGTTGGATTGTAAGCCCAGAAAAAGATTTTATTATTTTTTTTTTATGAAAAGTGGTTTCGGGGCCTTTTAAAACACTTGTCTGAGGTAGTGTGATTCATCCAAATCGGGCTTCTGTTGTTTACGGAGCTTAAAAACACTGCAGCATAAAAAGGGTTCATCCTATTATGTTAATGAGCCCGACTTGCTGCTTCACAGCCTTCCAGAGCTGCTGCTTGCAACCCAACTGCGAGACACTTACACTGCATTTCACTGTTTACTTGATACTTTAAGAGCTGTTTACTACTTTTATTTTTGAGCGTGTCTTTGTGTAAGATAGAGAAATATTATATTGTCTGTTTTTCTTTTATAAACAATGGCTAAAACACAGCCAGGAGCTCGTGTTGCTACCGGGGAGATGTTTCTGGATGTTTGACTGTGGGTGCTCCTCACGTTCTCAGGAGCAAGTCTTGGGCCTGGGCTAATGCCAATCTCTGCCTAAATGGACCAAACAATTAAGCAAGTCTTTGCCTCCCTCCATCTCTGCCCATCCGTTTTCAGGTGGCACATGATACACTAATAGGATGTTAATTTTTGCAATTTATATGGAATGTAGGGTCTTGAATATTTACTCTGTGCTCATTTCTGACTCCGTGCCGGAAGGCAATAGCACATAAATACCATGTCCATGCAGGATGGCCTTCCAGAGAAGGGCTAGGAGATGGAAGCAGCAAAATGGGCTCTTGAAAGCAGGTGGGGAACCCAAGATGAGAAGGAGAAAATGACTTTTTACAGCCTTTTCTCAATGCCTCTGGGTTGTCCTTGTAGCACAGCTGTGATTGAGGGAAAAACTGTAAAGCAGTGACAAACAAATGCTAGAGATGCTCTGTAGGTTAATGACCAGAGCTATTCATGGCAGCTCTGTACTGATTAGATGGACAAATAATGGGCTTTTGTCGTTCTGCAGTAAGGGCTGCAGTAGGTGGTGGATGCTGGAAACTAATTGTTCCCTGCCATTGTTCACAACTGAAATTTTAACTAGTTGCTTTTATTGTTCTCCACTATTGGTAAAGTTTAGCTGATCACAGAGCTCTGTGGTAATGCTCTGTGAGTGGCTATATTGGTGTGAAGTGTAAAATACTGCGAGGTGTTAGCTGTGGATGAAAAGAGGGAGGTCAGACACTAAACCAAGTGCCACTTATGGTGCCAGAGTCCCTGGTGTAACAAAAAGCTTAGCTTTGCTCTTGGGTTCTTCCATTGTACGGCATCAGGCGAGACTAGAACTTGTATCAGTGAGGTTGTGCAGTGTCGCAGAGCTGAATCCTCTTGTGGTGGGGTGTGGGGTTTGGGTTTTGATGCCTATGAAGAGTTTTCACACCCAATTGCCAACGTGTGGCAGGTACTTGTGCTGAGAGGAAGATTAGAGTTGCTGTCACTTTAGGTTATAAACGTTAATTCAGGTACTGTATCCCAATTTTGGTACTAACGAGACTTACGCTTGATACCTCAGTTGTGATGTGGTTCTAGAGGAGCTGTTGGGTGTCCAGCACTGGATTTCTCTCTCAGAAGTGCAGATGATGTGAAGAGATGGTTGTTAGTAGGTGGAATGTGTCTTCCCTCCTCCCTGCCTGCCTGGCTTCGCACAAAATTAGGCAGGTGCTAATCAGTATTTAGCCTTATTTGTACTAAAACTGAAATCCATGGGTGACTCCTCTTCTGCAAATCCAATGCATGGGGTTTTTTTTTCCAAAATGGGGTCCCTGATGGAGAGGGCAAGGATGTGAAACCTAATTTGATGATGTTGCGAAGCTTTGCTAAGGAGGGAAGAACTCTTCTCTCTAATAATAGGTGATAAAGGCACGTAATGTTGAAAATGTAAGTTTAGTCTAATATTCCAACCCTTGGAAAACTTAGAATGACACTCTTGCCTAGAAAAATACTGCTGGGCACATATGCTAAGGTACTTGTAGCATGAATTTCCTTAAGGTTTGGATTTATATGCATGTTAGCACCGTGCTTTTCTAAGCCATTTTAAAATTTCTCTTTACAGTTGTATTCAAGGCGTCAAAACTGTACGCTGTTCTGTTTGGGAGCAGTCAGAACTTGGTAATTTTGTTCTCCTGGCATTTTCCTTAATTATAGAAACATCAGATACACTAGAAGTGATTCCGGGCAAAGTAGACGTGGGCAAGTACAGAACGTGATATTTTTATTGCAGGATGAGAGCCGAGGAGAAATCTTGTAAAAGGGCTTCTGTTGGGGACTGTCTGAACAATTGGGTTATGTCAGAGTATTGTTTGATGGGAGAAATGCTGACTGAGAACCCAGATTAAATATTCTGATATGTAAGGTGGAGCATTTGTGTACTGTTCTACATGGTTTTTTACTTAAGGGAAATAAAATACATCTGAAGACCAAGAAAGGAAATGTCTGTTTACTTGGCCTGGTCAATGGAAATGCCTTGTCTTTAGTTGGTAGCTTCTGTGGAGAGGGCAGTATTTTCTGAGAAACCAAAATGGAATTTTCACTTCTACCAAAATACAGTTTTATTCAGTGCTGTTAGACACTGCCTCTTTTATCACTCTCTCCCTGGATGGTGATCTGTGTCGCCTTGACCCGACTGAAAAGACAAGACTGTGGATCTCATGAAACTCCTCAGCTAAAAGGCAATTGGGAGAGTAGGGAACAGTGTAACTGGAGGCTTGATGGAAAGTTCTACAAGCTACGGGTTGAAGATGTATCTTTTCTGCCTTAGAGAAGGAAAACCAGCTGTATTTAACATCATGAAACCATCTAAATGTGTTATTTAATAAGTTAATTTCTTGAAATGTTTCTGTGAAATGGTTTAAATGACAGCATATAATATAAACATTTCCAACGCGTTATTGCCAGAGAAGTTGTGTGCTGATAACTTGGGGTTGTCTTGGTGCTGTATTGTTTGCTGGTGAATTGCTTTTTCTCCTCCTCCTCCTCCCTGTGTTATGGTTGGGTTTTTTTTAATCATACCACGCTGATATTCTTAGCTGGAAGGAAAATAGGAAGATTTTTCCATTTGGAACTTAAACTGCAGAAGAGACCTAATTTGAGGGGAGAGGATGCGAGTGTGGGAGAGACGTTTTCCTATTTTGACTTTTTTCTTAGCAAATATTTCATGGTGTTAAGAAGAACTGCGACCAGCTGTTAAATATCTCACTCAGATGAGGTTTTTTTCAGTTAGTGTAAGTAGTGGGGATTTTGCCTGAGTTGGGTGAGCCAAGAATCCTTCCGGCTGCTCGGCGCTTTGCCTTTCCAGTGGGGAAATCTCTCACTTGGCTGCGGAACAGGGAGGTGGTTCCTCTCTCTTTTAGTCCTCTGCAAGAAGACAAATGACAAGTCCTCAAATGAACCAAAACTGGCCCCAAAATGGCCTGGTGGATGCAGGGAGCAGCGCTGGATGCTGGCGAGGCAGGAGTGAGCCATTCCTTAGGACTGGGGAGGAAACTAGGGAGTTGCCTTCACCAGTTTGCCAACTGGAAAGTTGTGTATACTGTGATGGAAGCCACTTTCATCAGAAGGTGGAAGTCATCCCCTTCAGCTTGCTGTGTCCCCAGGTTGGAAGAAGAAGGGCGAAGAGGGTTCAAAGGAGTGGAATGAGGTTTCAGAGGTAGCCCTGAGATGTAGATTTGTGTATGGCCAAAAGCTGCCTAGCGGGAGGTACTGTTTCTCAATGATATGGTTGAAGAGAGAAAGCAAAGTCTTTTAAAAGGTATTTCTCAGCCTACCTTCCCCAACAGTCCAGGTGTTCAGGTTCAAGCTGTGTGCTAGCACCAAATCCCAGTGAGTTCAGAGCTGGAGGCAGCCTGCAGGAGGAAAAGAGTTGTGAGGGCTCTTCACTTGTGACAAGAAGAGATGGGAAGATGGAGGGAGGCCTTTCCGGAGGCATTATCTGGTTTATCTGCCCACTTAGATTCTTAGGGCATGTGTCTGCAGGAATCTGAGCTTGTGATGCTCATGAGACTGCTTTTAAACTTTAGGAACATGTATGAATCTGACGAATAAAATCAATTGTATTTTATCTTGATTAGCTCTGTTCCACATGGAAATAGATTATTGCTGTACTACAGAGAGGAGCTGCTTTTATCTAAAGATCAGTGAAGTTTTTAATGGTGGCGTAGGGGTGGCTGAGCCATGCGGTTTGTTTGTTTGGCAGATCTGCATTTAGATGGATTTGGGGTTTGGGTTGGCATTGGGTTTTACTTTTTGATTTCTTTGACTTTTGAAGGTGTAAATTTTTGAGGCTGGTGAGCTCTGTAGGGGGTGTTTAAACTTGGTCTTTATAATCTAAGAAATGATTTGGTGGCTAGTTCATGGGCTGAGGAGTGTGTTTGGGGAACTCTTAGAGCAGTGTCTTCTCTAAACGACTTGTCCCAGTCCTCCTTTAACAGGCTGTAAAGCACAAATGGATACCAGAGGCTTTTTGTTCTAACATACTGATCTCTTCCTGAATTTCTATGTGTTTCACAATCAAAACAAATGGAGAGTACAGGAAAGCAGGATCTTTAGAAGAATTTAGACCACTCAGCATCTGTTTTCTGGAAACGGCAGATACCATGGGTTGCATATTCTGGAGGAAATGTTTTCTTGAGAAAGGTTCTATGAAACTCCTGTGTGTTGCATTTGAGTTGATTATAGCTGGAACATTTTGCTGGTCCTCTTTATTTTTTAGAATGTTGGATTAGGAGACATAAGACTGGAAGGAAGTGAGAAAACTGAGAGAGTTCTTCTGCAAGTCAGAAGACAACAGTCGACACTAAAATAGGGATGACTTTGTTTTTCTGGTTTGTGTGCTAGTAGGGTCTGATGCTGTTTGAGGGTAGGTCACGTCTTTGAAAGACAACTGGGTTGTGTTAAACGATATAATTCTGTCTGTGTATCTTTCATGCTTTGAGGAGGAGAAAAACCCAAGAAACCAACAGCTTGTATAGAAACTCATAACAGCTAATGCCTTTAGGCCTTCTGGAGCACTATCTCTTCTTTCAGTTTTCCTTCCCTCTGTTAAGTGGGACTTGAAAACTCGAGAGAGCGGTGTGGAGATGTGAAGTCAATCTTAAACTTTTCTTATATATCGTGTGGCTTCTAGTCACAGAGCAAATGGATAAGATGATAAAAGGTACCACCTTTGAGATTTTCCAGAATCACATGCTTTGCATCCACTGATGAAATAATGTCCTTTTGAGTCAACTGAGGACAGCTTGGCTAACGAAGTACTTCAAAAGAAAATGCTTAAGTGATAAGTGCAACTGTGGGGTTGGTTCTTTTTTGTTTTTTAAGTACATATTGGTCAATGATATCATTTTTAAACCACATCTTTTATTTTTCAGGTGGAATCATTTATCTTAGATCAGGATGATCTCGAAAACCCAATGTTGGAAACAGCTTCTAAACTGCTTTTGTCGAGTACTGCGGATGGTGCTGACCTGAGAACAGTCGATCCAGAGACCCAGGCAAGATTAGAAGCTTTACTTGAAGCCGCAGGTAAGTACTCGTGTCCCACACAGGTTTAACCCTGGAGCCTTCCACGAGACCCTACTGGCACTGCTTGCATAAGTCTAATCCATAGGAGCACAATACAAATGCAGAATGTAAGGCAGAGTGAACTCGGCAGGGTTGTGCAAGTCATTGAGGAGAACGAAGTTGATGAAAGCATTTAAAATTCTGGAAAAATCAGAGTTTCATGTGAAGGCCATGCTTCTAATCACATCCCTCCTGCACTGGATATCCAAAAGCCTGAGGAAGAATTGACACCTGGCCTTGGCTTGTAGCCATGTATCAAAAATTACATTGCTTTATGAGGCGTTGTTTTATAAGAATTACTGTACAAAAAGCTTTACTAGTTGCTTAAACTGAGTAGCTGCTGATAGTTGAAAAATAATGCCTTTTGTGGATTGCAGGGTTTCATTCACACACATCACATCTGAGTGCAGCTTTTAAATCAGTGCTGTGAACAGTTCACCCCTTCGGTGTGGAAGCTGTAGCTCGTGGCGCTTGGGATGTTTCATGCCAACAGATCTCGTAGGGCTCAATTTCACCTTCTCTGTTTTCTCCTTTTCTGGCCCGCGCACCGCTTGGTTGTAAATTGGGCTGGAAGGAATAGGTAAGCTGTCCACAGCTGATGGGAAGGCATTTGCAGACCCCGAGGTGCTCCGCAGGCTGACGTCCTCGGTCAGCTGCGCGTTGGATGAAGCTGCCGCTGCGCTGACCCGGATGAGAGCGGAGAGCACAGCGAGCGCAGGGCAGACGGACAAGTAAGCCACGCTTCATGCTGAACGTTTGCTGTGGTTTTGCTGCTTTTCAAAGCCGTTTTTCTTGCTGTATCGCTTCTGATTACAGGATGGTGAAATTCTTACTCAAGTGGAATTAGTGCCAAGTTATCACCCGCGTTCGTCCTGTTCAATATTCCTGGACTGTCAGGTTTTGCAATGGGGAGTGAGGCAATTAATACCGCTTAGAATTCCAAAATGATGCTCTGAGTGACCAACTATAAAAACAAGATGTCTAAGATCTTAAAGATCTTAGATCTAAGATCTTAGGCCTTAGAATGGGCACTTCCATCCTGCAATGGGTCATTCAGTGATAGCATGAAACAAGCTTTGGGACCAAAAAATACCCCGATCTGCTGTTTGAGAGAGCAAATAGAGGAAGGAGAAGAGTCCTGAGGGCCTGGAGCCTCCAACGGTGGTCAGAGGTCCCTGGTGCCGGGCAGGACCTTGGACAGAGCCTCCCAGGGAGTCCCTGCTTTTTAACTGGAATCGCTGGCTTTTGGGGGTTTTGTCTTACTGGGATTTTTAGGAGAGAAAGAAAGAGAAGGTTCCCTTCTAGGCTGTCATTAAGTTTCAGTACAACAGGAACAGAGTGTTAGTGGGAACGACCAAGTGCTGCTGTGCTTGTTGGCACTTTGTTCCTTGAGTAACTCCAGAGAAACATTTCTTCCTGTGTTGCTCTGGGCATGAGAGGAAGAGCAGGATAGTTTGGGGTTATGGCTGCATCTGCTCTGTGTCCCCCTGGACCCCAGATACCTCTGTTCCTGTGAACAGTGGCTGTTGCCACAGTTGTTACCAAGGACAGAGGATGTGGGAACTAAAAAAAAAATAATTGGGAAATACAGTAAACAGACATGTTTCAGAAATAATTCTCCATATTGTGTTTGGTGGCACAGATTAAATAGGAGTCCTGGGTACGATGTAAGGGTATAAGTTAGTCCTTGCTACACAAATACCCACTTTAACATCTTGGGGATTTTAAGAATTGCTCATGTTTATGTTGAGTTATATGGCTTTCTGTCAACTACCTTATTTTTCCATTCACTCTTGAGTTAATTCTGTGTTGATGGGACATCCTAAATGGAGAAGAGACTTAGAACTGACCAAACCAGGCAAATTTTACTCTTTGCCGCTGCGCTGACCCGGATGAGAGCGGAGAGCACAGCGAGCGCAGGGCAGACGGACAAGTAAGCCACGCTTCGTACTGAGTGTTTGCTGTGGTTCTGCTGCTTTTCAAAGCCGTTTTTCTTGCTGTATCGCTTCTGATTACAGGATGGTGAAATTCTTACTCAAGTGGAATTAGTGCCAAGTTATCACCCGCGTTCGTCCTGTTCAATATTCCTGGACTGTCAGGTTTTGCAATGGGGAGTGAGGCAATTAATACCGCTTAGAATTCCAAAATGATGCTCTGAGTGACCAACTATAAAAACAAGATGTCTAAGATCTTAAAGATCTTAGATCTAAGATCTTAGGCCTTAGAATGGGCACTTCCATCCTGCAATGGGTCATTCAGTGATAGCATGAAACAAGCTTTGGGACCAAAAAATACCCCGATCTGCTGTTTGAGAGAGCAAATAGAGGAAGGAGAAGAGTCCTGAGGGCCTGGAGCCTCCAACGGTGGTCAGAGGTCCCTGGTGCCGGGCAGGACCTTGGACAGAGCCTCCCAGGGAGTCCCTGCTTTTTAACTGGAATCGCTGGCTTTTGGGGGTTTTGTCTTACTGGGATTTTTAGGAGAGAAAGAAAGAGAAGGTTCCCTTCTAGGCTGTCATTAAGTTTCAGTACAACAGGAACAGAGTGTTAGTGGGAACGACCAAGTGCTGCTGTGCTCGTTGGCATTTTGTTCCTTGAGTAACTCCAGAGAAACATTTCTTCCTGTGTTGCTCTGGGCATGAGAGGAAGAGCAGGATAGTTTGGGGTTATGGCTGCATCTGCTCTGTGTCCCCCTGGACCCCAGATACCTCTGTTCCTGTGAACAGTGGCTGTTGCCACAGTTGTTACCAAGGACAGAGGATGTGGGAACTAAACAAAAAAAAAGTGGGAAATGCAGTAAACAGACATGTTTCAGAAATAATTCTCCATATTGTGTTTGGTGGCACAGATTAAATAGGAGTCCTGGGTACGATGTAAGGGTGTAAGTTAGTCCTTGCTACACAAATACCCACTTTAACATCTTGGGGATTTTAAGAATTGCTCATGTTTATGTTGAGTTATATGGCTTTCTGTCAACTACCTTATTTTTCCATTCACTCTTGAGTTAGTTCTGTGTTGATGGGATGTCCTAAATGGAGAAGAGACTTAGAACTGACCAAACCAGGCAAATTTTACTCTTTTTTGTTTGAGTTAGGGCCACAATTGAAACATTGGATTGCGTGACAAGATTCTGGTGTTTTTTCAGCACAGGACACCGGGGAAGCGATTAATTCTGTTGTAGGAGAAGAGTGATGCAAATGGTTTGTTTTAGTTTAATTAACAGTTACAGTACTGAACAAAAGTTAAAGTCTTGTTATGATGAATAGGCCATTTCTGTGCCCTCTGGGCCTGGGGCAGAAGCAAATCTGAATGCAATGCTGAATAGTGCCCGCTGATTTGGAAAGGAATGCTCATGGTGCTGTACTCACTGTCATGTAGTCACTTCTCCTGTTCTTTGAACCTTATTTCTAAAAATGAGTGGGACAAAACCTCCGTTTCCAAACTGGAATTGCAAAGCAGGAATAGGCTGAGACTGTATATTATGTCGTAATTAGTAATATAAACTAACAGTGATTGGTTTGCACTGCTAGATGATTAGCCTTTCAAAAGGGAAAGTTATCACTTAGTCCTCAAGTTCTTAAATTATTACCAAAAAATTTTTGTACTTCTGTAGGACGTATCGAGCTGCATGTGTAGTGCTGAGACAGTAAATCAAGTCCACGATTGTGTCTTCTCTCAACGTGTTTTCTGCTTCAGTTGCACATACTGTGGAATTTGGTAACCCAACTGGTCATCCTGCAGATGTTTCTCTCGTAAACTTCTGTTAAAATTTAGTAAGGGGAGTGGTTGAGTATGCACATCACTCCATTTTCAGAGAAGTTAAGTGGAAAACCTTAAGTGTAAAAATGCCGCCTCTTTAGTTAGCGGTTGGCACTTTTTTTTAGCTTGTGTTCCCTTTTTTGTTGATTGCATCCTTGTGGCCTGTTGGATTTTCACTCTGCACGTAGAGCACAGCCCATTTTCACTTGTAAATGCTTTCTATCTTACCAGCCGCAGCTTGGCAGAGGCTTGTTCTGAAGGAGATGTAAATGCTGTGCGGAAGTTGCTAATTGAAGGCCGAAGTGTGAACGAGCACACAGAGGAAGGGGAGAGCCTCCTTTGTTTAGCCTGCTCAGCGGGATATTATGAGCTTGCACAGGTTGGTTTCCTCGCTGCTTTTAGTACGTGTGTGTTGTACAAAAATAAGTGGTGACAACCTGGAAGGTTGTGGTAAGGTAGCAGAAAACGTCAGTTAACTTGTGAATGGAGAATTATATGTAAATTGAATGTTGTTAATGCATTCTTTGGGCTTACTCTAAGTGTATCTAACAGAAGACTGTCTGTTGGTGAAGGTGGGGGCTTTGTGTAGGGTTTGAACCATCTTGATGCCCTGTTTTGTCTCTTGCTGGTGTTGTTGACCACCCTTCTGTTCCCAGGTTCTTCTGGCAATGCATGCTAATGTCGAGGACCGGGGCATTAAGGGAGACATAACGCCGTTAATGGCAGCTGCTAATGGTGGACATGTCAAAATTGTCAAGTTGCTGCTGGCTCATGGTGCTGATGTGAATGCACAGTCATCAACAGGTACAGAAGTGTCTTCGACTTCTTTCTTTCAGTGGTGAAAACGACTGAAAAGCTGAGATTTCCAGTGTGGGGGCGACTTTGTGAGCAAATTTGGGAGGAATGGCTCTCAGCCAAGCAACACAGAATGCTTCCTCCTGGTTTTACTATTTAGCTTCTGCCTTTTTTTTTTTTTTTTTAATGAAGCTATAAAATATTAGTTGGTTGCAGACGTACAAAGGTGGATATGGCCAGTTAGTAAATGAAAGTTTTTTGCATACGTGGGATTTGTTGTTACGTAGTATTTTAAGCACAGCTTGGGAAGTTTGTGTGTACATAGAAGATTATTGGTGTCAGGTTTAGGAAACCAAGGGAAAATAGTAAACATGAGAAAACAGCCCTTCTTTTTTTTTTTCATTCCCCTTTCCCCCTGCTCTCCTTTTCCCATGGCCATTTTGTAGGAAATTGGGAAATATTCTCACTTTGTGCAGCTTTGCAATGGAGAGATTTTGTGTAGTCAGCACTCACTGCCAGAGTGAGTGCTGATCCTGAGTGATGAGGAGAGTTGGGATACCAGAAACCACCTTATTTTTGTTACTTTATTTTTTTTTCAGTGAAGTAATTCTGAGCAGTTACACTGCTTTGACCTTCAGTTTTTTCCAAGGTGTCTTTCATAAAGGCAAATTCTTTGACTGTTTTATTTTGGATACGTGTAGTTTTTTCCACAGAGGTTGTTTTCACAGAAACATAGAATTGTCCAGGCCAGAAGGGACCTCCAAAGGCCATCTAGTCCGACTTCCCCACAGTCAGCAGGGACACCCCCAAATAGTCCAGGTTGCTCCAAGGCCTTCGTTGCCTTGTAAAGCCTACGGGCATTTTCGATCTAACCCTTTAGAGCTGTTGAAGACTTGATCCATCCCTGCTGATTTACAGGAAAAGGAATGGGGTTTTGTGATGGAAGCTGGGATAGAAATGGGAAGAGAAGTGCATCTATAGTCACCAGGCACACAGAGATACTCTCAGAGCACTGAGGTCCTTTGAGCAGTTAGAATCATAGAATTGCCCAGGCTGGAAGGGACCTCCAAAGGCCATCTAGTCCGACCCCCCCACAGTCAGCAGGGACACCCCCAACTAGACCAGGTTGCCCAGGGCCTCGTCGAGCCTCTCCTTGAATATCTCCAGGGAAGGGGCCTCAACCACCTCCCTGGGCAACCTGTTCCAGTGCTCCACCACCCTCACAGTGAAGAACCCTCTCCTCATCTCCAGTCTAAATCTGTTCCCCTCCAGCTTGAAGCCATTGCCCCTCGTCCTGTCACTGCAGGCCTTTCTAAACAGGTTCTCCCCAGCCTTCCTGTAGGCTCCCTGCCTTATTAATTTTTTTCCCCTCCCTGTGGCTGAAAAAGCCCTGTTGATAAGGTAGCCACGTAAAAACGATGAAACGGAGCGTAAGTTGAAGCTCCCAGTTTAGAATGCTGTCAAATTGTGTTCTCAACCCTTTTTCTGTCCTGGCTGTAGGCAATACAGCCCTGACGTACGCCTGTGCCGGGGGCTACGTGGACGTGGTGAAGGTGCTGCTGGAGTCGGGCGCCAGCATCGAGGACCACAACGAGAACGGGCACACTCCCCTGATGGAGGCGGGCAGCGCCGGCCACGTGGAGGTGGCCAGGGTCCTGCTGGAGAACGGAGCGGGCATAAACACGCATTCCAATGAGTTCAAGGAGAGCGCCCTCACGCTGGCCTGCTACAAAGGTACAGTGCCAGGGCCCCAACGCGAGACGCAGGGGTGGTGTCGTGGTTTTGACCAAATTGACCAACCAGAACAACAGATGCCCCCTCCCCCCCACTAAGGAAAAGAGAGGAGAGGAAGAGGGGGATAAAAAAAACTATGAGTTTAGAAAAAGACTAAACTACTTTAATAAAAATATAAATAAATAATGAAATAACAGTATATACAAAACCGTATCGAGCTCCCAGGATGACGATCATTTCACCGGCCGGTGCAGGGGGAAGGTCCCAGGCTGGACTGGGTGATGGACAGGAGCCAGATTCCAGCTCTGGAGTCAGGAATGCTCGGATCGGGATCAAAGGCAGACGAACAGACAGGTTCCTCCTCGGGCATCAGCCATTGAAGGAAGAGAGTTGACCCTTTGATCCCTCAGCTTTTATACTGAGCATGATGCAGATGGGATGGAATACCCTGTTGGTCAGTTTTTGGGTCACCTCTCCTGTCCGTTCCTCCCCACAGGTGGGACCCCTCTACGCTTTTCCGCTTCCGACCCTCCAACGGGGCAAATAACAAATTTCCCTGACCTTGGTTGTTATAGCAATAAGTATAAGCAGGGGCCTCTCTGCACACCATTCCTTGGTATAATCAGGTCTTATCACTGTGAGAGTGAACAGTTTCTGAACAATATGCTGTTAATTTCAGAGTTTAGTTAGTCAGAAGAGGCCTAGCTCAAAAAGTAAAATTACTGAACAGAAAATTAGTTCTGTTTTACCTCAAACCAGGACAGGTGGAAAAGTCTGTCAGGTGTGAAAAGTCTTCTCAAATGTGTGTATTCACCCTTTCTGTCCGGGGCAAAACTAATTTAAAGGCTATGAACAGACACTTTCTGATGCTTGTATCCTGGCACGTGGCATGTATGTGCCAGATGTAAAATGCTGATCACTGTGGAGAGTGAAAGTATCAAGATTTAAACTTTTTGTCTGAATTGTTACAATACTTAATTCACTTAATAGAGAATTTCTTTAGGAGACAAGCAACTAATGCACTTTATCACAAAGTAAATATGGTCAACTTTCTGTATTGTAGCTATATTATACAAGATACTTCTGCTTGTGATCAGAAATTATTTAATTTTAAAGTTCTTAGCGTTTGGAGACAAGCAAAATGTACACTCTGCCTTTTAGGTGTCAGTGCTTGGGCAACAGGCCTTTTTGCCTCCCTTAGAGTATTAGGCAGCTAATTATGTACGTTTTGTACCTTCATTACGTACATCAGACTCTTCCCATGACTTGTGAAATGCGCTTTCTAAAGTAGTTTTATCTGTTACAATATTTTCTCCGTACAGGCCACCTAGAAATGGTGAGGTTCCTGCTGGAAGCTGGGGCAGACCAGGAGCACAAGACGGATGAAATGCACACTGCTCTCATGGAAGCTTGCATGGTAAGGGAGAACCTGCCTTCTGTCTGCAGGAGGGCTCTCTGAACTCACCCTTGAATAAACAGGTTTCTGGATGTCCACCTGCACTTGATTTTATTTTTTTTTTTCCTCCTGTGCAGAAATCAGAGTTTGTTGTGCTCGTTGTCCCAGGCTGCATCTCTCTTCGCGCTGTTGCGTGTCACTTGCTCTTCTGATAACCACAGAGACCTGCTTTCAGACACATACTTTTGTGACCTCAGTTCAGAGAAATTATTAACTTTGAGATAGCCAAAAGTAGATAATAGTGATTATTTTTTTTTTTCTTAACAGAACTTTTTGTGTGTGTGTGTGTGCTTTGTGCAATTTTGCAGGCTTCTGAGTGAGCAACTTTCAGTTTATGATGGGGAAAGTCCTTTGTACAGGAATCTCCAAATTAAATACCTTGAAGTGGAAGGTGCTCAGTGGCTGTTGAAATGCTTTTAACGATCCTAATGTGCTAAACATCAGCTGTGAAGGTGGTCATAGCCTGGCTGTTGGAGGCGTTTGACATACCTGTGAGATGTGCAAGGAGTTTGGGAGCTGAGTTCTCTGTCAGGGGAGGTGGCTACGTTGAGGTGTGTGTCTGCACTTGGCTTAGTGCGGTTCCCCTAGCCACGTGTCCAGTTCCCATAGCCACGGTTGAGAACCCAGGATCACAGCCTGTTTGGGAAGCACCTAGGGAATGGAAGGGGAAATCATTAACCTCTCAGTAGGAAAAGTACTTTCATGTTTCTGCTTTGCCTGTCTGAGGCAATTCTAAACTGACAGCGTAGAATAAAATTCTAACCTTTTTATAAAATCTAGTAAAATTCTGAGAACAACTGGTTTTTGGATAATAGGTTTTTTACTGTACAACACAACACCACGTGAAGCTTTCCCTTAAAAGGTGACATGTGGGTACACCTTAAAGCTGGAATGATAGAGTTGATGTGGCCAGACTTGAGATTTTTCTTCCAGGCTTTTGTAGTGAAGAAAACTTGGTAAATCTGTGTCTTTAGATAGTTTCCTTTTCACCCTCCTCTCTAACGAGATTTCTCCTGGGTTGAGCTTGTCGTGTTGTGAGCGTGGTGTGGTGTCAGGCTGTGTAGCTTTGGCTGGGCAGGAGTGCTGCAAATCCTTATTTAGTCTTCCCTTTCCTGAAATAACCATAATGGCTCTCAAGTCAGCCAGTTCTGTCTGTTCAGGGAAGTCAATGACTTCAGATAGGGGAATCATTAACAGAAACCATTATACTTCTCAAGAAGTCGTTAGAGGGAAAGGCACGTAGATAAACAGGACTTCAGCTTGTGTTTATCTCGCTCTGAAATTGGAATGGATTCGCTGTAGAAATATCAGAGGTGCTGTCCTTGCAGGGAGTTCCCTGGAAGGTGAGGATAAAACACCCTTTGGTGTCACACACAGTAGCCTTCTCATCAGGACGGCTCGTTGACACGTGAGAAGTTTGCAGAGAAAGCTGCTGTTTCGTGGAGCCGTGGAGCGAGCCTTCTTGTCCCTGCCACCATCTTCCCCCTCCTTCCCTCCACCAGCAGACTAACAAAACTCCATTGGTTGTCGAGACCCATATTTTTATTAAGATTTACTGAGCCACAGGGTTAAAAATAAAGTCTGTCTCCCATATTTCTGCAGGAAGCTGTTCTAAGTAGGCATTTCCACGCTGCAGCTCGGAACTGAGGGATAATGGAGAGTCTCAGTACCTTCAGCTGGGATTAAGAGAAGGAGCAGTTTTCCACAGCAGGACTTCTGAAGGCTGTGGTCTGAAATAAAGCTGTGCAGGCCCTTCTCATCTCAGCATGCTTTGTCTGTTGTCGTTCTTCAGTAGCAGAAGAAAACTACCTTCTCTAGGATGGCATTGAACTTGGGCAGAATTGTGTGTAGCGCTTAGATAGAAGCCAGTGAGACTGTTAAACCTTGTCCTGTGAGGCATTGGGGAAGACTCCTGGTTGAGAGGTGGGAAAACTACCTTCTCTAGGATGGCATTGAACTTGGGCAGAATTGTGTGTAGCGCTTAGATAGAAGCCAGTGAGACTGTTAAACCTTGTCCTGTGAGGCATTGGGGAAGACTCCTGATTGAGAGCTTTTTATAGACAGGAGTTAACATGGGTTTAATGCAGAGGAGTTGTTGGGCAATGTGACCTGCCTTGTTGGAGCAAAAAGCAGGTTTGTCTAGTTGGCAGTTCCTCTTTCTGAAGTACCCTCATGGTCCCCAGTGAGGGCTGAGTGCTGGTTGCCCACAGTGGTTGGTTTTTAAAAGACACCTGGTGCCCTTGTGCAGGTTGGTAAGATTATTTTTATTTTTTTTTGGTGATTTAATAGCAATTATGAGGCCTTTTCTAGCTGTTGTAGACGAGCTGAACAGCACTGCCACGTTGCAAGGTTTGTTGAAACTTTGCGTGTGGTTGAACACCAGGAGGTGTTCTCCAGCCCACCTGGCCCATCCACGCAGGTTTGAAGCACAGCTTTATCCTGCCAATGGCTGCACCTGGCATGAGTAGGGATTGTTAGTGAGTGTCTTGCCACAGCCTGATGGTTGAGGCACCTTCTCTGCATTTCCCTGAGGGAAGATTCATTATGGAGGCTTGGAGTGTTTTTCCCTAAAATAGTGTTGTCACTCCATGTAAAAGGTGAATATGTCCTAGTTAATGGCCTACATATTTTTCTGAGAGGAAATGGTGTTTTGCTGCTTGGATATCAGAAGAAGGTATAAAACACTTAAGACAATGAAGTGTAAGAATGTCAGTTGTGCATTTTGCCTGGAAAAGAGCTGCTTGTGGTTTCTGGCTTGGTGAAGATGGCAGCGGTTGCAATTTGCTGCCTCTTGTTGGTCAGTGTGAGCTCCAGGTGTGCTTACCTTGCTCGGTGACAACCTTGGGGTAGCCTCCTGTTCCTGCTGAGAGGCTGGTTTTTCTGTGCAGCCCTCCTGGGCTTTGTGTGTCAGACCTTTTCCCATCGTGGTTACTCCAAGTTTGAAGGATGGCAGTTTCCTCATGGAGAAGACCAGTTTGGAGAGTTTGTGGTGTTGGTGGCCCTCGATGCCTGTGCCGTCTCCGCTTCTGGCTGAACAAAAGCAGAACTGAGTGGCAGTTGGGTATGTCACTGTCAGCCTCCAGTGCAAACACGGACCTGAAAAGCCACTTCAGATCCTTCCTGGACTTAGGGCTTAAAAAAACAGGACAAAGATCATATGCTCAAATATGTTTTTTGTTTCTGAAGGGAGAAAGCAAAGGTAGGAGCTACGTTTTGGTAGAACGAGTTTGACAGCATGATAATGGTGGCTGGAAAAGCCTGCCAAGGACAGGCTGTGGTTCAGGTGGCTCCTGAGGTGTGTGAGGAACCCCTGCCACGTGGTTGTTTTCTGGCATTTCTCTTGGAGGGAGAAAGGAAGTCCTGACTCAGGTATTAAATTAAGCAGTGAAATAATTTTGCGGGAGCCCAAGAGGCAAGCAATGTCATCTTCCACGGCTTCTTTTTAAGAAAGGAAGGAAGCAAAAATGCTGAACTTAAACCCTGTCCTCTCTTCCACCTCCCTCCCCAGAAGCTGGGAATCTGTAATGTCAATACTGGGAGACACTAACAGTCTGCGTGGGTGTGAGGACCAGCTCTATTCCTGACATGCGTTGGTTTTTATAACTAAAATACACTCTATTTAACAGATAATGCACCTGCATGTTCAATTTAAAACAAAATTCCCTCTCTCTGACCAAGGGGGCAGCATTAGCATTGAGTGACTCGTTTGTGCTGTAAAGGTTTTGTAGTCCTTAGGAAGAACATCAGAACCTGTTCTTGCATCTGGGAGAAGATGATTTTATTTTTTGGATTGAAATTCTCTTAATGCTCCCTTATTTATTGGTCCTTAGGAAGAACATCAGAACCTGTTCTTCCTGCATCTAGGAGAAGATGATTTTATATTTTGGACTGAAATTCTCTTAATACTCCCTTATTTATTACACTGCTTGTATTATTAGTAGTATATTTGTTGGCAGAATGCAAGAAGAAATACATTTGAGTGGTAACTTATTACTTACTGTCCATCCAAACACTCAAACTTGAGTCTGATATGAAGAATTTGACCAGCTTGTGGCTTGTGCTGTTGGTAGCAAAGTTTGACATATGTTTCAAAATATTTCAGTTTTGAATTGAACACATTTGGTAAAACATGCTTGAAGTTTCTTCTGTTGGTAGCAAAGTTTGACATATGTTTCAAAATATTTCAGTTTTGAATTTAACATATTCAGTAAAACATGCTTGAAGTTTCTTTTTGTGCCTGTTTAATAGTAGATCTTTAGCCTTAATCCAAGTACTTAGTAAAAATGCTCAGGAAAACTATTAAGCAAGTTTAACTGTAGTTTTGGACTTTACTCATTTGTGTCTTTCTGTGTCTTCTGAGGGAATTGAGTCAGTGCCTACTTAAAGCTTTGGAGAAGAGTGATTTTTTTCTGTTTTGACAGTCTTTTGAACTCTTGTTTTTTGAATCCCTAGGATGGGCACGTGGAGGTGGCACGGTTACTGCTTGACAGCGGGGCTCAGGTGAACATGCCCGCAGACTCCTTTGAGTCCCCGTTGACCCTGGCAGCCTGTGGCGGGCACGTGGAGCTGGCCGCTCTGTTAATTGAACGTGGAGCTAACTTGGAAGAGGTCAACGATGAAGGATACACCCCACTGATGGAAGCAGCTAGAGAAGGCCATGAGGAGATGGTGGCACTGCTACTTGGGCAAGGTAACTACTGCGCTGCCCTCCATGGGCTGTAATTCAGTAGGCTTCTGGGTATCTTGGGAGGGGGGGAAAAGAGCTGATGGTGGCACTGCTACTTGGGCAAGGTAACTCCTGCGCTGCCTTCCGTGGGCTGTCATTCAGTAGGCTTCTGGATATTTTGGGAAGGGGGGAACAGCCCAGTTACTGCAATTTGTATTTCCTTCTTCAACAACTTCTGAACTTGTCCCACATACACACTTTTTGAGACGTTAGTGAGTTTTTTGGTTCGTTTATTTTTTTTTTAAAGCAAAATATCCTTTGGTCTACTCATTTGGTTTGTAAGAGGCCATTCTGAATTGTTCTTTAGAAGAAGTTTTGATTTTCTCAGACAGACTTTGTATGGTGGTGGGTAATGAGGGTAACTTGTGCTCTGCATCATGGCATTGGCCTGTCCTGGGGTGCTGTTACTGCTGAGAAGCCACAGAGAAGTGCTTTGAGGCCCTCAGAGGGGTTTCTGAAGCAGTTAAAGTGGAAATCTTATAGTTGGACACACTATGATTTTAGAAGAAAATTTCTGTAGCTCTAGAAATGAGATACATAGGAAGAAGGTGCCTTGTGCCTATTGGCTTTGTCTGCCAATCCTGGGTTCAGTAACTGCTCTTTTCTGATGTATGTCTGCTTTTTGATGTTTTGTTTTTTGAAGGGGCAAACATCAACGCTCAAACAGAGGAGACGCAAGAAACGGCATTAACTCTGGCTTGCTGTGGAGGGTTTTTGGAGGTTGCTGATTTTCTTATTAAAGCAGGAGCTGACATAGAACTTGGTTGTTCCACACCTTTGATGGAGGCTGCTCAAGAGGGTCATTTGGAGCTGGTTAAATATTTACTAGCTGCAGGTAGGGAGTAATTTTCTTAACAGTTTTGTAGAGTCTTAATATAACCTTAAGAGAACAATACCTTTTTTTCATATTCATTACATCTTCATTAGCAGCTTCTTGAAGTTGGCAGCAAAGATTTGTGGAACCTGCAGTAATTTACTAGTTGGACCCTAACTTAGATTTTGAAGGTTAAGTTGATGTAAACTCGCTTGGAATTTAACTTACAGTTTATGTTTATTTTTTTATTCCTCTAGAGTGTGGTTGTCAGTTTCATAGATGTTGGATTGGATGGGGGAAGTTAAGAATTTGCTTTCTGATCTGGTAAAGATTATGAAGAGACTTGGGTGTTTTCTGTGATGAACTTCATAGCTCTTCCCTTCTCCTTACTGCTCCAGGGGCTAATGTGCATGCGACGACGGCGACGGGGGACACGGCGCTGACATACGCCTGTGAAAATGGCCACACTGATGTAGCAGATGTCCTACTTCAGGCAGGTGCTGATCTGGTAAGTCATCACCTTCTTAAAGAAAATCAACGAGGAAATAAAATTATTAGCGTCTTTTTACTTTTTTTTTTTTTTTGGTCCTGTGCTCATTGCTGAAAACTTAGCAAGTTTGCTGTTAATTGTTGGAGTTGTATTTGAATTGCCTTTAACCTTTTTCTTTTAACTAAGTGTGAGCTGATGGTGCTTTTTGAATGGATTTTTGGTTGTTTAATTACCTGGAAGTGCTTAGATCAGTTGCAGCACTTCGGCAGTTGCTGTCTAAAGCCTTTCCAAGCCATTCAAGGTTGCTTGTACAGAAAAAAAATTGGGAGATTTTATTCTTTTGTCACATGCAATCCTGAATGGTGTTCAGCTTTGAATTGTTGAGCTGGTGATGGGATCATACTGGTATCTGCAAATTTGTTCTGTACCTTAAGCAGCAACCAGCTGCTAGTTCTGTTCTGATGCTATCTATTTGGTGTGCTGGAATGGAATTAAGATGGTGGAGGTAAATGAATTTTTACATTTCAGTAGGTTATACACCCATATGTTGGCAAAAGGTGAAGTAAAGCGTGACAGAACACAATTTGTTTAATTAATTAAAATCCCCACCATGTGCTTGGGTGCTTCTTGGCCAGCAGTCTCAGACCTGTACAAAGGCAGGGAGAAAGTTTCATCTCTCTGCAAAATACACTCAGTTCATGTGTTACTGAAATGTTTATGTCTGCAGTTTGTGAAACATTAAAATGGTATCTCCCACGTCTGGTGTCTTTCCATTCAAAAAAAAAACCCAAAAGGCTGAATTGCACCCTTTCACAGGTGTCAGTTTTGAATGTTAAGCTTGTCTTTATCTGCTGCAGGAGCACGAGTCGGAAGGAGGGAGAACTCCTCTCATGAAAGCTGCCAGGGCTGGGCACGTCTGCACCGTTCAGTTCCTCATTAGCAAAGGTGAGAGGGGGAGAGGCCGTGGGTTTCCTGCTCTTAGAGCTGCTCCAAGTTAAGAATGTTTCAGCACTGGTGTAACTTCCCTGGATTTGTTTCAAATGTTTTAACTGAAGTAGGTCATTGATTCCCAGACTAAGCACACAGTGATCACCTCTGCTTTCTGGTGAGATTAGTGGGAACTGCAGCTACTTCTGAAAATAGTTATGTATTGCTGTCTCTAATTCCTAGTAAAAGCAGCAACAGTGGCAGTGGTTTCTGGGTGTCTCCGTGCTCCTGATGAAGCTTTTGAGCCCTGTCTTTCTACAACTTTAACTCCAAGTGCCTGTTTGTTTTAAAGTTCTGACTGTAACAAACTTTTGATTGTCAGAACCATCAGCTCCAGCCCTACATCACTGTTGAACACAGGGAGTTGATACAGAGCTCGAAGTGCTCTTTTCTCTGGCTTGAGCTGATACTGAAGGATTTTTCTTGTACCTTCTTTGTATGGCACAGAACTGGCCTGAAGCTTCCAGGGGGATGTGAGTTTCCCTGGGTAGATTGTAGAGGAAAGAAGCAGAGCTGCAATTGGTCTTGCTGGTGTCAAGATGTGTGGATCTGTGTGCTGGATCTTAGCCCTTGGGTTTTGTTTTGTTCTGTTTTGTTTTTTAAGAAGCATAGCTCTGGCACAGTTGTTGGCAAATGTAAAAGCAACAGGTTGTCCTACTAAGTGATGTTCCATACTTAGCAATGTGGCCATTTGAAGGGTGAGCTTGGAGTGCTAGTCCAGGTAGGGTGGCTTTTCATTTTGGAGCCATATATGCTCAGAGTTGAATTGCCTTTAGAGCCCTTAGGCAGTTGGCAAGGCCTTGGTCTTAGTGGCTGTGACACGTTAAAACAGTCTTCTGATGACAGTACTAATTGGCTGTTCGATTTATTTACCAGCTGTAAGACTGGAGAACATGGAGAACTATGTTTTCATGGTTAAGGAAAAGGTGAACTCCTGTTGCTTTTGGTAGAGGAGAACGGGTTGAAGTCAATCTCTTTCAATAACCTTTCCCCCTGTGTTTGTGAAGGAGCGAACGTGAACAGGACCACAGCCAACAATGACCACACGGTGCTGTCACTGGCCTGCGCCGGGGGGCACCTGGCAGTCGTGGAGCTGCTGCTGGCTCACGGGGCTGATCCTACCCACAGGCTGAAGGTGGGTCGCTCAACTACCTTGTGTTCCTCTCAGGCAGCCTTTCATCTCAAAACTAACCTGATCCCAGCCAGTTTGCCTTTGGTATTCTCTACAACTGGCCCAACGTGTCATGATTTGAATAGGAGAGAGATGCGAGAGATGGCATTTCCATGAAGAGGTGTTATGCTCCTGAACACATTTATAGAAATTGGAGTTAGGAGAATGCAGGTTTATTGATGCCTGTGAGGTAAAGGTTACACTCCAGTTGTAAGGTCTTAATTGTAGAAGACAAAAGAAAAATTTAAACAGTTGGAACGGGTCCAGCGGAGGGCCACGAGGATGATCAGAGGGATGGAGCACCTCTCCTATGAAGACAGGCTGAGGGAGCTGGGGTTGTTCAGCCTGGAGAAGAGAAGACTCCGGGGAGACCTTATAACGGCCTTTCAGTACCTGAAAGGAGCCTACAGAAGAGCCAGAGAGGGACTCTTTACAAAGAAGAGTAGCGACAGGACAAGGGGCAATGGTTTTAAGCTGGTGGAGGGGAGATTTAGGTTAGATACTAGGAAGAAATTCTTTACAGTGAGGGTGGTGAGGCACTGGAACAGGGGGGTCGTGGATGCCCCATCACTGGAGGTGTTCAAGGCCAGGCTGGATGGGGCCTTGAGCAACCTGGTCTGGTGGGAGGTGTCCCTGCCCAGGGCAGGGGGGTTGGAACTAGATGATCTTTAAGGTCCCTTCCACCCCAAACCATTCTATGATTCTATGATTCTATTTTGAAAAGACTTCAGAGTCCTTAAGGTTAGACATGGGCTTACTGCAGATTGAATGAATATTTATTAGCCCAATCTTCATCTGTACTGTGTCGTGTCTCCCAGAATGCTTCAGTCTTGTCCTGTTTTCCTGATGCTGTTTTCTAACACTGTGATCTTTCCCTCTTTAGGATGGATCAACAATGTTGATAGAGGCAGCTAAAGGTGGTCATACCAGCGTGGTTTGTTACCTTCTAGATTACCCAAACAACTTGCTTTCTGCTCCTCCACCTGATGCCACTCAGCTGACCCCGCCATCCCATGATTTAAATAGGGTAAGATTTAAGGGCCGGTTGGCTGTGGATTTGTGGGGCTTTTCTGCATTTCTGCTCACAGCTTGCTCAGAGTTTAAAGAAGTGTGGTATCATTTTGTGAACGCACTGAAAAGGACTTTGAGCTGCTTTGAAAAAGACTCTTTGAGCATCGCTGTTCAGTGCTTTCATCGTTCTTCTTATTGCTCTGTAAATATTATTGGGAAAAATTGAGGGGAAAAAAACTCCAACAAGTGAAAAGCTCTGTTTTAATGAGGCTCTTCTTCAGAATTATATTTGTAGCCCACTGTGGCTTATATTGGCTTTACCACACTATAGCACAGTGCCGTGCCAAGATGAGTCTTGATTGGCAAGTAATTTCTTAGGTTAAAACTGCAAAGTGCGTAGAAGTCAGATGATCTCAAATTGTTGACTGTTGAACTCAGCATTTTAAAAAAAAGTATTAAATGTTACCGTGAAAGTCTGCTTTTCTAACAGGTTTTGTTTACCTTCTATTGAATTATAACTAGATTAGAGTATGAGAAAAGTAATCTGTTAGTATCCAACGTTTTAGGCTCCTCGTGTACCAGTGCAGGCGCTGCCCATGGTCGTCCCACCCCAGGAGCCTGACAAACCCCCTGCTAATGTCGCCACAACCCTTCCCATCAGAAATAAAGGTCAGTCTTAGTTCCGGAGCTTATTTTCTAAATATCCTTCCTAGGTAGAAGATAGAGGGTTGCACTTCTAGCAGGGTAGTTCCTATGAAGAGTGTTTATGGATTCGGTCAACGAAACGGCAATTTAATATATATTTTTTTTTTAAGGATTGTTTATCCGCCAAATACGAAGTATCAGTCATCTAACCCTGTAATCATAAAGCGTCAAGAAATCTGCCTAAGTAAATACATTAAAATATATATATATATATATATAAATCTGACATAGTGGACTAATGCAAAATGTTGCCCAGAAGCCTATATAGATTTGATAATGGAAGTTGTAAAAACAATGACAATCTCCATCTGGTAGTTGATTTGCTAACTTGCTGTTACTTAGGATAGTAGTCCTGGAGTGGGGTTGACTGATTTGATTGAAGGCGGAATTTCTTGTGCTATAAAATATTTAGTCTGATGTGGCTCAGGTCCTCCTAGGACTAAATTTGCACTGATTTTTATATCGCCATTTTGACACTTAACGCTTTCTGTACTTAAGAACTCTCTTCCCAAACAATTTTTTGCCAAGGACCAGCAGTAGTGCAAATACAGGCGTGCATGGTCATAAAATTAATGCTGTGTGTGCACTTCTATTGTTCTGGAGATACAGCGAGGATATGACTGGAAGAAACTGGGCACCTCCACTGCCTCAATCAAACCCTGAGTTTTGATTTGCCTTTTCGCCCTTCAAAATTAACCGATTGTTCCTTCTGCAGCCGGGTGTGGCAGCCCGTGGCAGCTGTGTTACTGTGGACTGCTTCGTAAGAGCTGAGTGGGATGAGTCCATCGCTCGGTCGTACAGGAAGGCTGAAACACATGCCTTGCCTGGGCAGAGAGCTGACTTTTGACACAGGCAAAGCCCTGTCTGCTCTGGATAGCACGTAGTGGCTAAACATACCCTGTTAGATCACCTTCACTAGAAACGGCCAGCCTGGGTTGTAGCGCTGTTTGTCAGCGGGGCAAAGCTGGATACCTGTAGTGAAAGGATTCAGTAGTCCTAGAAAGCGTAGTGCTTCTTAAAATACACTAAGTTATTCACAAATCTGGTGGCCTAGAACAAGTCACCTGTCCCTCGAGATGTTTTCACATCACTTTGGCTGTGCTTCAGGGCTGTGACCATACCTTTATGTCTTAACACCATCCCAGCCACAAAACACGGAGCGAAGGGACAGCATATCCTTTCTTTTTTGTTTCCATTTACCTCGTAGCACCACTTGATAACAGCGGCTCGCGAGACAAGTCGCCTCATTTGGCAAAAGTGTAAGGATTGTTGGAGTAAATATGTCAACGCAGCGCAGGGCTATGTGGGGTGTAGGCACAGTAATTGCAACGCGGCTGCTGAACTCAAATTGATAGCCAAAGATGGGTTTCTTGGAGGCCTTGCTGAACTCAAATTGATAGCCAAAGACAGGGCTTTCTTGGAGGCCTTGCTGAATTCAAATTGATAGCCAAAGACAGGGCTTTCTTGGAGGCCTTGCTGAATTCAAATTGATAGCCAAAGACAGGGGTTTCTTGGAGGGCCTTCCCGGTGCAGGCTGACCTTCTGGGGGTGCCGTGCTGTGGTGCCTAACTGGCCGTTGAGCATCCATCCCAGGGGTAGCTCTGTGATGAAGGATGCCGTTCGTATGCACTTCCTGTGGTTCTGAGGGGGTTTCTTTTTCACACAGCTGCTTCTAAACAAAAGCCCAGCAGTCATTTGCCAGCATCAAACCAGGATGTGCAGGGTTACATCACCAATCAGTCTCCAGAGAGCATTGTAGAAGAGGCTCAGGGCAAGTTGACAGAGCTGGAGCAGAGGATCAAAGAAGCCATAGAGAAGAACGCTCAGCTGCAGTCCCTGGAACTGGCGCACGCTGACCAGCTCACCAAAGAGAAGATCGAGGAGCTGAACAAAACCAGAGAGGAACAAATTCAGAAGAAGCAAAAGATCTTGGAGGAACTGCAGAAAGTGGAGCGAGAGTTACAGCTGAAAACTCAGCAGCAGCTCAAAAAGCAATATCTAGAGGTAAAAGCGCAAAGAATTCAGCTCCAGCAGCAGCAGCAGCAACAGTCTTGCCAGCATCTGGGACTACTGACTCCCGTGGGGGTAGGAGAGCAACTCTCAGAGGGAGACTATGCGCGATTACAGCAAGTGGACCCCATCTTGCTTAAAGATGACCCTCAGCAAGCTGCCGCGCAGACGGGTTTTGCACCAATTCAGCCCCTGGCCATGCCACAAGCTTTGCCTCTGGCAGCGGGTTCCTTACCTCCGGGGTCCATCGCAAACCTTACAGAACTGCAAGGTGTTATAGTTGGACAGCCAGTGCTGGGCCAGGCACAACTGGCAGGGCTGGGGCAAGGAATACTGACAGAAACACAGCAAGGGCTAATGGTAGCCAGCCCTGCTCAGACGCTCAATGACACGCTGGATGACATCATGGCAGGTGGGTTTATATTGTTACGAGCAGGTATAATAATTTGCTTGACCAGTGGAGGGGATGTCCACTTCTCTGTGTGTGTGTGTGTGTGTTTGTGTATTCCTGCTAGCCCTGCAGCAAGGACCACCACTAGCCTTCTCCTCCTCGTCTGCAGGAGTTGAGAAAACTAGATTTAACTTTTCAATTTCAGGGCTGCCTTTCCTTTTGTTGAGCGAACCGGTGCTTGTTTGTCAGGTTGGTATGTCAGAAGTGGCTTTTTTGACTCCTTGATAGTTTTTTGGGGTGATATGCTAGGGTCTGGCAGTTCTGCTTCAGCCTGTCTGTAGCTTAGGAGCAACATCTTGACACTACGGGCCAGTTCTTTGGAGCAGGTGACTGAAACCTGGCTTGGAGCAACTACAGCACCACGACGAGCCTGGGGTGTGTAAGGAGCCTCTAGTCTCCTTGAGAGCTGCTCGAGCTGGCCTTGAATATTCCACCTATTGGAAGCTTATACTTGTCTTTGGTTAAAAAAAAAGATGGTAATCCCATGACTTTTAAAAAAGTCTACTCATAAAAGTGGCTGCTTTTCCAGTGAAAACCAAATTTAGCCTTACCAAATCCTTTTTAATCACTTTGGAGAATTCTTTACCCCGTGACATCAGTGCTTCAAGGCCTTAAGCAGTAAAATAAAAGAATGAAACAGGTTTTAAGTACCGTAGGAAATGAGAGTTCAGTTATTCTTGCTTTCCTTTACACCCACTTCAGTTGCACTTAATACCCCTTCTGTGTTAAAGTAGTTGCTGAAATACTGGGTTTGGCTGCTCAGCTGAATACAGATCAACTGTTAGGAAATAGTATTAAAAATGTCATGTCACTTGGTGAAAATGTGCTGAGGTGCTTTTGATGAAGCTGATGTACTTTGATTTTTTCAAAGTGCTGTCTATTTTGAGGAGTCTGCTTTGTGAAACATGCCAGGATGAGGGGTGTGTGCAGAAGGCTCTAGCCCAGAGGTGTGGAGCTGGTCCCACCTGTGCTGCAGGAGTTACTGGGGTACAGTAATGGCTAAAAATACCAGGGGGTGATTGTCTGAAATACTTGGAACAACACTTTTGATATCAGACACCTAATAAGTAACCTGATGTTAAAGCCTTGTTAAAGGTTAGTGAAACTTAGGGGAGCTGCAGATTCCTTTCTGGAAGTCTAGTGTTAGAGCTGTAGCCTAGGCAGAGAGAAGCTGCCAGTGGATAAAAACCAAACCTGATGCATGAAAAAGTAGATAAAACTATATCCCTCATGAATTGGTAGTGAAGATCTGTCTTGTGTGGAGCTGCTGGGATACATACCGATACCAGCGACCCAGTTCCATTGGTAATTGGGAAGAATCTGTGCAGCTCACTTCAGATGTGTTTAAAGACAACTCAAAGCCTGAGTCAGGATGTTAGTTATGTGTTTAACTGCATATAACACTGTAAGAATCTGTGATTTTAACATCTGCCCTGTACCCAGATGCTCCTGCCTGGCTTTTAGGGAAAGGTCAGGGATTTCCAGTGTGCATTTGGGTGAGTGTTTCTGTTCTGCATGGTCCCAGGTGGGGGTAGGTGCACGCACACACAGCAGGGAATGAGGTGTGAGTTGCACTCTGAGAGGCACTTGTAGCAAAAAGCTGTTAAAAGCAGTACAGATGCAATTCCATCTTTGCTTTTCTGTGAAGTGACTGGTTTTAGGTGGGTTTTTGTCAAAGCTGGACTATACACAGACTCGAGTATACAACTGAAGTGCCAGCATGAATCCACATACCAGAATTTAGTGTGGAGGTGAAACAGGCTTCATGCAACACAAAACATTTAAGCAGCAGCTAAATATTTTATCGGCAGCTTTGTGTATTGCTTTAATAGGAACCCTCTGGAGCATTCTGGGGATTGAAATCTCTCCCCGTGAGGAGCCGAGTTCCATAGCAGAGCTGTGGCTTGCAGCACCCCTTACAGAAACAAAGCTTCACCTTGACTCTGCAAACTCCATCTAATGTTTACCTCGTGCTTAATGAGTTGCAAACAATGAGTTTAATTTTCCCATTTGAAGCCCTTGTTTAAAACAAGGCCAGGTGTGGAGGTGCTGGTGTTTGGCAGAGACGGGGGTGTTGCTGTAGAGGCCAAAGTGGTGTTGCCCTGGGACTTCAGAGTAGGATCCCTGGCTAATAGAGAGGTTAATTGGTGTTAGCAGAGCTCTGCACGATTTGCCTGGAAACAGAGGGAGAGAATGTACCAAATTAAGGGGTTTGGGTTGTTTATTTTAAAGAACGGAATAAGGTAGGTTGAAAAAAGTAATAAATAATCTGTCAGTGATAGCTCGGGGCTCCTTTCTGCTCCCACTGGAAGTGCTGAGGAGCAGGAGCTTGGCTCTGCAGCTCCTGCTGTGGGGCAGGGTCTGTGCTTGCTGGGAAATCAGTGAATAGGAGTGGGTTTTTAGGATGTTACACAGGGTCTGTGCTTGCTGGGAAATCAGTGAACAGGACTGGGTTTTTAGGGTTTGTTACGTAACTCTTGAATGAAAACAACATTAACAATTTAACGTGGCATATGTTAAGCGGTGTGTTAAGGATATAAAGAAAAACAATACTCCCCTGTTTTTAATAGCAAACTTTTTAAAAGTAGTAACTACTCAGAGGATTTTGTCCAATAACACCCCCACAAAAAGCTTTAGGAGTCGTGAAGCACTTGATGAGGTGAGTTCCTGGAAGCTGCCTTGTGGGATGAATCAGTTTTAACTGAAACTGTCTAAATTCATATGTAAGAAAGAATATGCATCGACTGTGAGTTCTTCCCAGTAACTCCATACTGAAAAAATTTAACGTGGCATATGTTAAGCGGTGTGTTAAGGATATAAAGAAAAACAATACGTCCCTGTTTTAATAGCAAACTTTTTAAAAGTAGTAACTACTCAGAGGATTTTGTCCCATAACAGCCCCACAAAGAGCTTTAGGAGTCGTGAAGCACTTGGTGAGGAACCTGGAAGCTGCCTTGTGAGATGAGAAAAGTAGTAACTACTCAGAGGATTTTGTCCAATAACACCCCCACAAAAAGCTTTAGGAGTCGTGAAGCACTTGATGAGGTGAGTTCCTGGAAGCTGCCTTGTGGGATGAATCAGTTTTAACTGAAACTGTCTAAATTCATATGTAAGAAAGAATATGTATTGACTGTGAGTTCTTCCCAGTAACTCCATACTGAAAAAAATGACTGCAGAGCACCAGTATCAGAGGAAAACCAGGAGCTTCTGTCCCAGTTGCAACCTGTGCAGGGACTGCAGGGAAGTGCAGGTGCTTTTTGGCCCTGCTGTAACTAACATTGGTCACAATTGTTCTTGCAAATGGATGGTAAATGCATTTGGGGCTCTGTCCTTGGAGTGTGCAGAGCTGTTGGTGCACAGAAGCAGTGTTTGTATTGCAATCCAGAACAGAACTTCCCCTCGTGTCACCCAAAGCATGTTGTGCATCTGAAGTGTTCTTCATTGACTCGAAGTGTGTGTGGCAGGAACACAGCTTTTAGGAGCTTCAGATAGTACAGAGAAACTGGGGGCAGAGGAGAGGACACTGACGTGGACCCAGTTGTTGAGACAAGTTGGGAAAAAGAGGAGGTTTCTGAGATACTTCTTGTAACTTTTTTGTTTGTCAGTCCCTCATCTTGACTTTCTGTGCTGTAGTGTAGACCAGTCCTTTCACACTTCTGCTCTTGAGGTTACAGGAGATAAGAGCAACGCTGTGCCCACAGCCAGACAGCACTAGTAAGAAACTCCATGATCGGCCTGAAGGTGGAATGGGATTAGGAAGGTGCTTTGTTTCAGTTAACACCTTGCACTTAGTGAGATAGGAAGTATTGAGGGAAGCAGCAAACCTGAGCAGCGCAAACAGCCCCGTGTTCCTTCACAAAATGTCAGGTTTTCTCTCCAGACACTCCGTTAGATGTAGGACATGTAGATCAGTGAGGAAAAAAATCCCATTGGTTTAAATGTTAAGTATCTTGTGTTAGTTTTCAGGTTTTTTTAATTTGTCAGCTTGGCTGTTTTCTTTTCCTCCCCTGGCAGTGGGGCTGCATTTGTAAGGCCCAGTGCTTCTCCAGAGGGTGAGGTGATTGGGCTTGGGGGAGAAGGTAATAGCTGTGAGGATGTCTGTTTGGTTTTTTTTGGTTTTTTTTAAAGCAAAGAGAAAAGTGGAGATGTCCAGAAAAAAACCAATCTGAAGAGCAGCCATGCTTGTACTATCAATTGGCCCAAAACTAGTTGTCTAATATCCAAACCAGTGTAAAAGCCTGTGACTGGAGTAGTCAAATGGTGCTTGGGGTGATGGGTTCCGACAAAGAAGCTTGACCTTATTTCATAATGTGATTAAGACTGCTAGCTGGTCCTGGACCAAGGCAGGTATATACTAAAATATTCTAATAGCTTCCAAGAGCTAGGAAGACTTCATTATCTTCATTATGAAGTAATGTTTGTGAGCTGAAGTACAGGGTTTTAGTCCAATTTTGCCCCTGTCTGTTAGAGTAGGTGGAGGGGAGAGGGGAAGGGTAAGCCTCTGCCTGTCACTGCGTTTAGATTTGCTGATCCAGCTGGTTACTCTTCTCACTGCTCAAGACTCTGGTGAAAACCTTTTGGCTTACTGAAAACTTTTAATATTTTTATTTGGACACAGTGAAGATTCTATTCATTGCCCTTGGCATGCACAGATGATGTTGAAATAAATATAGTCAAAGTCATTATCTGTAAAAATTAATATCTTGTCTCAGTGACATGCTGTAGGGATATGAACTATATTTGTCTATGAATTATTGCTGAAGCACGCTGGAAATGTATTTAATATGAGAACTGTAAGTCAACATACACATTCTCCACTAGCATGTGTAAAATCATTTATATATGGGATGTACAATAAAGGTTTTCTTCCTTCTGGAAAGAGGGGTGCTGGCTTTTAAACATGTCTTTTTTGTTTTTTTCCCCCTCTTTTTTCCCTCCCCTCAGTGCAACACCACAGGTATAAAACATAGACTGTGCCTGAATTGAGAACTTCCTAACTACCTTGATTTTTTTTACTCTTTTTTTTTTAAAGTCTTAACAAGTTTACTAGTACCTGCTGTAATACAGAGATATTCCGTTGGCACCACAGCAGTGATTCTTAGCAACTGGTTAAAATACATGTGCTCCTGTCGCAGGGGTAACTTTTTTCATATATGGATTATTTGATGATTGTGCTTTTCTATCACCCGAGTTAAGCATATTTGGTTAGTTTCCAGTCCATTTTGCCATCTTTAACAGGTTATTTTGGACTAGATGCAAGAGCCAAGAATCATGATCCTTTTTAGTTGCGGTGCTGTTTTGTGCTGCTTTAACTTCCTCTTTGAACTTACAGAAAGAAGGGAAATCTGCTGGTTTTTCACAGTTCTGTGTTACAGTCGTGCATGTGAAGAGAGGAGCAGGAGTGGAAACGGGCAACTTCTTGTCCTTCTGCATGAAGCCAATTGGAAGTTGTGGTTTTAGGTTCTATCTCTAATTTACAGTCAGAATAAGGAATGAGCCAAGTTTAACTCGATGATATATAAACTGGGTGATATTGTGTTATGACCTTCGGGTGGTTCTCCTGCACAGAGCTCCCCTAGACCATAGCTTTTGGCCTTATCCTAGAATATTTTGGCTCAGGTTCTGTATGTTTCCTTTATTCCATACCTAGTATGATTTGACTCTTAGGAACAGTTTTCAAAAGGCACTCTGGTATAAAGATCAGAGACATAAAGAGTTTGAATCTTGGTTTACTCTTTAATATAAGGTGAACTATACTTTTTATGTTATGAGTTGGGGGTCATTTTGTTCCTCTCAGTGACATATATTAGCTGCTGGGGGATTTGGTCTAGGAAGTCCAGAAATTAAATTAGTAATGGAGGAAGAACCTAGCTGTCATGCAGAGGAGGGAGTACCCAAATTGGCATGTTAGGGTACAATTTTTGTGGCATCCCTTGAAAAACATACCACTTCAAATTAAATATAGGAGCTAATTATTGATGGCTGGCAGTTAGGGACATGGCTGGTGATTAAACCCGCTTGACAAATGAGCAGGATTTTAAAAATCGGGGATAGAGGGGCATTATTTTGATAAGGTTACTCAGTGGTGTGTATTAGATCAATGCTGACAATATGTGGAAACTGCTTTCCTTTTCATTTTGCAGTTAAAGGTGCTTTTGTGAACTTGCCAGAAGTGAACAGTATTTTCCTTTCTCCTTTGCTGGTCACACCTGGGAAAGGCCTGTAGAAATGCTGGAGAAAAGGCAGGGAGAAAAGTGCTGAGTTCTTTTTAAGGGAGAAGAAACACCCAAAAAGTAGGAAAATGGGAGATTTTCCCCAAAGGCTGTTTGAGATGCAAGTTTGCTCTGTACTTTTAAATGTTCTGTGTATGAAATGAATTTCAGGGAGCGTGGCAGTTGGTGCTTTTGTGTCGTGTCCGCACACTGTCACCAGCTGAAAATCAGTAAATACCTTTGGCTTCTCCTAACAACCTTCACCAAAGTTTCTGCAAAACGGCTTGTTAAGAAGCTTCTGCTTGTCTGGTTTCACCCAGTTGTGCCACGTGAGCACCCTGACACCAGCGCTGCTGCTCTTCGTTGTGTCTGTCGGGGCCGGGGGGCGGGGGGTCACGGTCGGACAGACTGTTACACAGGAGACTTCAAACTGTTTGAACAGAAATGGTACCCGTTGAGTGGACTTGTTCTGCAGCCCTGCTGCTACAGGTATGGAGCACCTGGTCCCAGTAACGCCTGGCTTGATGTGGGAAAGATCTTGGGTTAAAAAAAAAAAAAATTAATCAAAAAAAACCAAACTTTTTTTTTTTATGGTGGGCTTCTAGAAGACACACCAGTCTGCTGCTTACCTATTGGATTGAATACAGTTAACCTTTTTCATAGATAATAATTCAAAGAGTTAAAGGTTCCAAGATTGGGTTATATGTGTGGAAAATAGGTATTTGTGGAAAATAAAAGTTTTTTTTCGGGCGTTCTGTCTGTCGGTGGGAGTTGTGTCCCACTGTCCATTCGTTGTCACGTTGAGCTTTCTGAGGGGAGGTGCTTGGCTTTTACTGAGTGTGGTCGTTCTGTCCCACAGCAGTGAGTGGAAGAGCATCTGCCATGTCCAACACTCCCACCCACAGCATCGCCGCTTCCGTCTCCCAGCCGCAGACGCCAACGCCGAGCCCCATCATCTCTCCCTCGGCCATGCTGCCCATCTACCCTGCCATCGACATCGATGCCCAGGTGAGCCACAGGGGCTGTTCTCCTGCTTCCTCCTGAAGAATTGCAAATAGCAAATGAATTGGGGGCTAGAGACTTGATTCAGAGTCACAGAATTGTCCAGGTTGGAAGGGACCTTAAGATCATCTAGTCCAACCGTCAGCCTCACTCTGATAAAAACCATCACTAACCCATGTCCCTCAGCACTGTGTCAACCATCCTTTAAATCCCTCCAGGGATGGTGCCTCAACCCCTTCCCTGGGCAGCCCATTCCAAAGCTTCATAACTCTTTCCGTGGGAAATTTTTTCCTAATCTCCAATCTGAACCTCCCCTGGTGCAACTTGAGGCCGTTTCCTCTTGTCCCATGGCCTGTTCCTTGGGAGCAGAGACCGACCCCCCCTGGCTACACCCTCCTTTCAGGGAGTTGGAGAGAGCCAGAAGGTCTCCCCTCAGCCTCCTTTTCTCCAGGCTGAACACCCCCAGCTCCCTCAGCCTCTCCTCATAAGACTTGTGCTCCAGACCCCTCACCAGCTCCGTTGTCCTTCTCTGGACCCGCTCCAGCTCCTCACTGTATTTCCCTATAGTGAAGGCCCCAAAACTGGACACAGCCCTCAAGGTGGGGCCTTCCCAGTGCCTAGTCCAGGGGAACCATCACCTCCCCTGAGTCCAGGGGAACCACTCCAGCTCCTCACTGTATTTCCCTATAGTGAAGGCCCCAAAACTGGACACAGCCCTCAAGGTGGGGCCTTCCCAGTGCCTAGTCCAGGGGAACCATCACCTCCCCTGAGTCCAGGGGAACCATCACCACACTGTTCCAGACACAGGCCAGGATGCTGGTGGCCTTCTTGGCCACCTGGGCACAATGCTGGCTTGTCTTCAGCCACTGTCAACCAACACCCCCAGGTCCTTTTCTGCCAGGCAGCTCCAGCCACTCTGCCCCCAGCCTGTAGCATCCATGGGGTTGTTGTCACCTGGGTGCAGGACCCAGCACTTGGCCTTGTTGAACCTCATCCCATTGGCCTCGGCCCATCCATCCATCCATCCATCCACTTGCTGCTTTGAGAAAGCCTCTGTGACTCCCCGGAGAGCTGCAGCCCACTTTCCTCTGAAGTCTTGCTGAACAAAAGAGAAGGTCTTGGAATGACTAAATGCTTGTGTTTTTTATTTCTTTGTTGTCAGAGTGATTATGAGAAACAGCAAAGTTGTCTTCTGACAGAAATTAAATATTTTTCTAAGACAAAAATAGGCCTTAAAACGTTGCACACTGTTTTGCTTGAAGCTGTTGGCCAGTGATCACCCAGCTCGACAAAAGTATGGAAGTATTAAAACTACAGTTTTTTAACAAGAGGAAATAACAGCAGCTCTCTCTTCCACTAAAGAAAAGGCATTTCTGTATGGGAAGTGATTTTAAAAAGGGCTACTTTGTGTTGAGTTGGAGCTAGCTGGCCATCAGAAAACCCCATGCGTATACTAACCAGTGTATGTATATGCCTTGCTCTGGACTGTACATAGTGGGGCTAAGTCATGGGCAGTGCAGAAAAGAGGAAAGGCCTGAGATTGTGGGGAAAGGGTGAGAAACCTCTGGAAAACCAGTCCTGGCCACTTCAGCTGCTGGTGACACTTGGCTTTGTCTCTGCTGTGACCCCATCCCCGAGCGCTTGCTGTAACCTGGCTGGCCCTGATGTTAGTGGGAGACACCAGCACAGACCGTGGTTATAAGCTGCCAAGTACCCTGGGTCATAGCAGAGTAAAACCAAATTCTCACAGTAGCCAGGAAATGTGGGTTTGGGGTGATATTGTTGTTTTGGTGTTTGTTATTGTTTAAGAAGAGCGAGGTGGTGTTTCAGGCAGTCCCTGTGCTGTAACTAACAGTCCTCGGAGTTTGCTGGTTGCTTCTGCACATCAGATGGTGGTTATTTACATGGGCCCTGCCAGCAGTGAGAAATTAAATGCCCCTTGTTTTGTTGCAAGTGTTCATTGGGCAGAATTAAGGGTGTTAAGGGCTCTGTGCTGTTACCAATAACTATACAGCTGGAAATGCTCACTTGGGGAGCCAGTGTACGAGTCCTCTAAAGGGAAAAAACTTGACATCAGAGCATAAGCTCCAAGAGCTAAGACTCCTGTAGGATTCCAGTTGTTTTCTTTTCGATTACTGTGATTTGTGGACTGACTGTAGCTGACTTCTGCTGCTCAGAGGCTTCAGCAGCAGAAGTGGTGAGATCGGGGAATTTCCCCCCCTTTGGTTTGACCAGAGGGTTAAGAATGAAATAGAGAATTCATATCTCCTTTGGTTTGACCAGAGGGTTAAGAATGAAATGAAGATATGAATTCTGTATTATACCACCTAACGGTCACAGTCAGGCAGTGGGGAAGAAGCCGCTCTAGTTACAAAGCACAGGTGACATCTTGGTTCTTGAAGAATCTGAGTTCTTGTCAGGATCTGTTCTCAAATCTCCCGGTAGAGCTGACTTGAGAAGCTGATAGGACAGGGTTGTACTTGAAAAAGGAAATATTTATCTGGTGGTGTATATGGTGTCTGTTCTTTCAGACCGAGAGTAACCATGACACAGCACTGACCCTGGCTTGTGCTGGTGGCCACGAGGAACTGGTACAAACCCTGCTGGAGAGAGGAGCTAACATTGAGCACCGGGACAAGAAAGGTAGGTGTCTCCCTGGTGTTACAGGGGCTTTCCAGTGTGTATGGCACTAAATACGCAATAAACATAGTCTTTTTGTGAAGCTTGTAGGCTTCCTTTTTCTGGTGGTTTCACTTGGGTCACTGAAGCTGTGAGTGTGGACTCTTCAAACATCCTTTTTCGTTGCAGGGTTTACTCCGCTTATCTTGGCTGCTACCGCCGGGCACGTGGGCGTTGTTGAAATCTTGCTGGATAACGGGGCCGATATCGAGGCCCAGTCGGAGAGAACCAAGGACACTCCCTTGTCTTTGGCTTGTTCAGGAGGGAGGCAAGAGGTACAGTAAAACTGAACTCATCAAAAGCAGTGTATAGATTGCTGTAAAGAATCTTCTAGAAAAGTTCCGGTACCTTAGTTCACCATTGTGTTTCAGGATGGTGTGCTTTAAAAAGGCTGCAAAGAGCTTCACATTTTTTAAGCTACATATTGCAGCATGTCTCATAGATTGCTGCTCCTCTTTTTATAAGCTGGACCACTGCTGTGGAGATAGTTATGAAGTTAATCATTAGGGGCTTTTATCAGGTAATTAAATGTAGGTATGAAAGTGACCGTGATGAGTGTTCTTGTTGAGAAGCAGGAGTTGGACACAAATTGGTTCCACATACGAGCCGAGAGAGTTTTCTGATGGATATTCTCTAGGCTGTGGGATATGGGGGTGCCACAGGTGGCTCCAGTGTTTCTCACCAAAAACATGAAAAAAAACATTTTTCAGATGATTGATCAAAAGTAAGTGTAGGGGAAGTTTTTTTGAATGTTACGGGAAATACTGTTTTCTGTGACTTCATTATGAAACCTGTGTCTTGATTTCTTGGAGGAATGCATCATGGTTTTGGGGAAAGAAGGTGGGAGAACACTGGGCTGTGGGCAGAGGAGCTGATGCCAGGATGCCCTCCTGCCCCAATTTTTATATTTGGCAGGATGTCCTGTGATTTCACAGGAAAGTATTCTGATTGAAAAGCCCTCAATTTCAGTTGTGCGGGTCTAATCTAAACATGTTTTATGCTTAGAAGCTGCAAGTGGAGCACATCAGGCATTGCACTGGAGATGACACAGGGGCTTTCACCTCAGTGTTCATGTTGATTTTACATTTTAAAATAGTAGAGTTTCTGGTCAAGTCTCCTGCGTTACAGAACGTAAGCTTCATGTAGAATATGAATTTTTTGGGGTGAAAAGGAATCCATAAGGAAGGACTAACGTAAGAAGTACTTGTGTTGGTTTTGTTAATGTACAGAGAAAACAAGGGATGCAAATGTTAATTTTTCTCATGGCTCTTGCATGAGATCTCTGTGTATGATCTACACCCTGTTCCATGTGGTGGTGTACATAGAGAACATCAGATGAAACACGCAACTGCTTTCTTGTTTGCTCCACAGCTTCCGTTTGAGGATGAGTTTTTAACTTGACAGTGAACCAAGCATTAAAATGGGAGAGCACAAAAAGCAAGAGCACATGGTATATACGGTATTCAAACGGAATCTCTGGGTTTGGCAGTCCTTAAAGACAGCTGAAATAATCATAAAAGACCTCAAATTTTTCTCTCTATACAATTAGGTATGAATGGTTTTAGCATGCTAATGAGCAACTGTGATTGATTTTTAAAGGCAGTTTTACAGTGATTTTGGAAACACAGTTCAGCCTCATGCCTTGTCCATGGGGCAAGGAGTGTAGGGAAGCAAGAGAGTTAAATTGCTTGCATACTGTTGGAAGATGTCAATGGTATATTTAGGCTTCAAAACCATTTGCCCTGGACAGATTTGCAAGTTCAGGAGAAAACCAGATGTTATTTCTTGAAACACTGCAGGTGGTGGAGTTGCTGCTAGCTCGAGGGGCAAACAAAGAGCACAGGAATGTTTCCGATTACACACCTTTGAGCCTCGCCGCTTCCGGGGGCTACGTGAACATTATCAAGATTCTGCTAAATGCTGGGGCAGAAATAAATTCCAGGCAAGTTCCCTTTTCACCCCTTCTCTCATGGTTTCTGTGGTGTTCTTAGTTTTGACCCTTTCCAGAAGGATTTCTTGACAACTCTGTGGAGCAAAATTTTACTGTTCTTACATGACCGCAACCACTGCTGTTTAATTTGTAGTAGGCTCCTTTCCCCTTAAGTTAGAATGTGTTGACCGTGTGTTTCTAATCTTAACTTCTCTGTATTTTGTTAACTTCTTTCCTATGGCATACCATCAGTCTTCTTTGTCAAAGATGGAAATCTCTCTTTGTTGGGGCTGGGCTGCTGATGGAAATGAGTTACGTGGGTTAGGTGAAGAGTGTGTGTATGTGTTTATCCCTTTGTTTTCTCCCTGGAGTTGAAGGAAGGCTTTTTCTGTGTGTGTATGGGTGTGTGTAATGCTTTTGCATCCATTGGGAAGGAGAAGACAGCTCAGCTGTGCCCTACAGGAGCCAAGTGAAAAGTCCCAAGGAAGAGTTTTGCTCCTCATAAGAGATGTCTTTGAATTTACAGCAATAAAAGTATCTCTAAGTAGAAATATTTGCCTAAGCACTGCTACTACGGAGAACCTCTTGTAGTTTCCTTAATAGTTGCTGTGTGGCTGAGTGTTGGGTCTTGGATAATTACTTTGCCTTCCCTAGTGTTAATCACATTTCCATGATGACTTTATGTTTTACGGAGTGGGTGGTTTTTTTTTTTTCCTTTTTCAGAACTGGTAGCAAATTGGGCATTTCTCCCTTGATGCTGGCAGCCATGAACGGGCACACGGCTGCTGTCAAGCTGTTACTGGACATGGGCTCTGACATAAACGCCCAGATCGAGACCAACAGGAACACGGCGCTGACGCTGGCGTGTTTCCAGGGCAGGACCGAGGTGGTCAGCCTGCTGCTTGACAGGAAGGCTAACGTGGAGCACAGAGCGAAGGTAAGGAGCAAACACCTCCATGAGTCTCCAAAAAGAGATGCTCTTAGTCATGGCTTCTGCGGTCATCTCATGGTTTTCTTGCCTTTTGTGCAAGTTGACTTCCAGTTCAGTTGACTGACCTGAACCACGTATTGTAAAGAAAAATAGTAGCTGCAATAAGGACTGGTATTTTGCAGGTTACGCAGTCCATCAGAAAACAAGTGTTTCTTCCAAAGTCTTAATAAATCTTCAGACGCTTACAAGTATATGAATAGTAACCCATTAACTTAATAAAAATAGAGGGATTTAATGTATTGAAAAAAACAACTAGACCGTTGGCCTTGGTGTGCTCATGGCCTGGTCTCTCCTGTCCGAGCAGCTGCTGACGTGCACCAGCAGTGGTGACAGGATTGAGGGGGATGTGTGTGCGTGTGACAGCCTGTCAGTTGGCCCCAGCCCTTTTCATGGGAGAAAAGGCTCTTCACTAGAAAATATGTTGCTGGAAGCTCCAGTAAAATACATCCTGCCCCCAGCTAATGGCTTGTTTTTCCCTCTTGCTTGTCCCAGACTGGTCTGACCCCCCTGATGGAAGCAGCCTCTGGTGGCTACGCGGAGGTGGGCAGAGTGCTGCTGGACAAAGGGGCAGACGTCAACGCTCCTCCCGTCCCTTCCTCCAGAGACACAGCTCTAACCATTGCAGCAGACAAGGGGCACTATAAATTCTGTGAGCTCCTCATCAGCAGGTACTGTATTGGCAAGTGCGTGGCATACAGCCGAATTAGACTGATATTTCCCAATATATACTCCAGGGTAGGAAATGGGACGGGTTCTGTCAACCATTACTGTGTATTTTTATTTATCAAAAGTGATAAATAAACGGTTATCAGGCATTGGAATGGGCTGCCCAGGGAGGTGGTTGAGGCACCATCCCTGGAGGTGTTCAAAAGCCGGGTTGATGTAGTGCTGGGAGGTCTGGTTTAGTGATAATGCTTCTTGTTTGTTGTGTGGGTGTCTATTTTTGTCAGTTGGGTTGACGGTTGGACAAGATGATCTTTGAGGTCCCTTCCAACCTAGAAGGTTCTGTGATTCTGTGATCAAACGAAATTCTCTGGTGTTAGAATGTCACTTCTGCCCAAATGGACTAAATCAGTCTTTCCTTTCCCACTGAATGTTAGAAATAAACAATTTCTTGTAAAGTTACTGATGTGGTACTCGTAATCATGGCACGCGGCCATTTCAGACAGTAAGATGGGCACAAAACATATGTCTTAAAGTTTTATTTTATTTTTGTAACATAATTATATATAGTAATTATGTTTCCTGGGTGGCTCTTGGATATGTGGTTTCCCAAGCAGTAGCACTGGTTGTTGGCTTGCACTTGAAATGTCATAGGTTGTTCCGAGGAGTACAGTGTGCTGATGGATGGAGTTAATGAAGTAATTAGAGGAGCTTCAGAGGCAGCTGCCAAACAGCATGAATTAGAGTGTTAAAAAATGTTTTTAGGCTGAGTTGCAGCTCTTGGCAACATCAGAAGAAACAAAAATATAATTTTGGAAACTGAAGCCACTGCGTGACTGCGTATGTTTGATGTAAAAACGAGTATGGAATTTTACCCTGTTGTTCTTGTGTTGCGTGTCCAGTTGATAAGTGAACCAGAAGTCTGGTGTGGAGTTTTGATGGAAGGTGTTTGTTTTTGTAGAGGGGCTCACATCGACGTGCGTAACAAGAAGGGGAATACTCCGCTGTGGCTGGCAGCAAACGGAGGGCACCTGGACGTTGTGCAGCTGCTGGTTCAAGCTGGAGCTGATGTGGATGCTGCTGATAACAGGAAGATAACTCCTCTCATGGCAGCCTTTCGGAAGGTAACATAGGAAGTTCAGCTCTGGTCTGACCTCGTACTGTCTCAGTCATCCCTACACAGTTATAGATAGAACACACCTGACAGAAACTACAGATTTAAAAATGTCAACTAATTTTAATCCTTGGCATCAAATCCTAAAAAATAGGTATGTGTGTCACCTGTACAGTGTCTGTGTTAAATTCCAGTGGAAATTTGCTCTGTAGGCACTTCACTGAGGCTGCTTCTCCTGGCTCTGTTGAGGGGTGGAAATTGCAGTGTGTTCTGCAGAGAGGAGAGTGTGTGGTAGAACTGGGGGGAAATTGGATGGGTTTCTTCTGCAAGAGAGGATGAGCACTTTTACAAAAAAAAAAAAAAAAGAAAGAAAAAGAAAAAGTATGGTTTAGCCCAATTTGACTCTAGAGATAATTGTTGTTAGGAAGGAACTGTGGTTCAAGTGCTGCAGTACTTGAAAAATTGTAAATGAGTGCAGGAGCCTGCAGCTGGGAAGCTGCCAGGGCTGGGAGTTCAGAAACTACCAAAATAAAAGGCAGAGCCATGGGAGAGTGTGGCTGGAGTCAGGGTGACTTGACAACAGGTCATTGCTGGCCTTCTCGTCCATAAATGTGAAGAAACATCCCCCACTAGTTTAGGTGATAAAGATTTAAAAAAAACCACATTGTTTGAAGGAGTTGAAAATAAATATTTTGCACTGAGGGCTTGGGCTGAAGTGTTTCTGAGCAAAGCAGAAGCCGCTGGTCTGATACAAAGCCTTGTCCTTGAAATGTCTTCTCCAGGGTCACGTCAAAGTGGTGCGGTACCTGGTGAAAGAAGTGAACCAGTTCCCATCCGACTCGGAATGCATGAGATACATAGCCACCATTACTGATAAGGTAAGGTTGTAAGAATTCAATATTTGGGGAGGAATAGTGCTGTGTCTCAGGTTTAGAGTCGATGTTTTGAATGGCCATCGGCCTCCTGGCACACCAGCTTCAGCTGAAGGATGCGTCCCTTTGGAATTTGTCAGAAAAAAACCCATTGCAAAACCTGGGAACACGCAGTTACAGTAACTTTGTGTGCCTTAGTGCTGCAAAAACAGTGGGAAAGGTGGTGGTATTTGTTATCCGTGCTTGTTTGCCAGCGTTCTCCCAGCCATTACCTCACTCTGCTCCACTTTCCCCTTGTTGAACAAGTTTGCACAGAGTTTACAGTGGTTTTTGCAGCAGAGTGGAGGAAACAGAAGGAACTTCTGCTAAGAGTGTGTGTGAGCTTAAGTGTAAAGGTTCACAAAAAGAAAAAAGATTAAAAACATAATTAACAGTAATTTCTTATAGCATATTAGGCGTGCTGCTGCTCTTCCTTCTGGAGGTTCAGTTTCATTCGGTTTATCTTCAGCCCAGATGAATGAATGGGGTAAAAACTGCTTTATAATTTTTATCATTTATCGTTTACTTTATCATTTTAGGAGATGCTGAAGAAGTGCCACCTGTGTATGGAGTCAATCGTTCAAGCCAAAGATAGACAGGCTGCTGAGGCCAACAAAAATGCCAGCATTCTTTTAGAGGAGCTGGACTTGGAGAAGGCAAGTTGGGAGGGTTTAGAGCTGTGAAGATTTATTTGATAAAATTCCAGTTTCATGTTCCTTGAAGTTTATAAGATTGGTGAAAGTGTGTATTTAAGTCTAGGAGTGTGTGTAATTACTGTAACTGGGGTGTCCAGAGCCGAGCGTCTTGTTGCTCAGGTAATCTTTGAACTTCACTTTGCCTGTTATTCAGAGAAATTGGATCAAGAAACTTTTATAAGACTATTGTACCAAAAGAACGTTGCTCAGGTAATCTTTGAACTTCACTTTTTCAGAGAAATTGGATCAAGAAACTCTGATACAACTATTGTACCAAAAGAGGAATTTCTGAGTGTAATTTTTTTGTTGAGTGCATGGTAGATTTTCCCGTTAACATTGGTATGGATTTTAGGTCTAAACCCTGTTTTGTGTCTTAAATATTAAAAAAAGGTACTAATAACATTACTAGAACCCATAGGACTGTAGTAGAAATTTAATGGAAAAATCAAAGAACCAGTATAGTGTCACAAGAGCACGTGCTTTACGTTCAGACTTGCTGAAACCATTCTGTGCTCTGGTCTTGGAAAAGGAGACAGGGGTTGTTCGGGTTGTTCGCTGAGACTGACGAGGTTACACAAAGAGTCCAGAAAATACAACCTGGAAAACTCTGACTTCAGTTTACAGGGTGCCTGTCCTGTTTCTGTACTAACCTTCTGTTAAAATGAGTGAACAATCTGCTTGGGAGAACTAAATACATAAAAATACAGATCATAGAGAATTTAGCTTCTATTTTGTACATATGAGTCTCAAATGTAGCTTTCCAGGAAATACTTGTGTTCCTTGAAATGCATGGGACATCTTGTAATGCTGTTCCATCTGCTTGACTTGTAGCTGAGGGAAGAAAGCAGGAGACTGGCTTTGGCTGCCAAGAGAGAGAAAAGAAAGGAGAAAAGGAGGAAGAAGAAAGAAGAACAAAGACGAAAACTAGAAGAAATAGAGGCGAAAAATAAAGAGAATTTTGAACTTCAAGCTGCTCAGGAGAAAGAGAAGCTAAAAGCTGAAGGTGATTTAAAATAGTTGCCTTATTTAAAGGAGACAGGGGTTGTTTGCTGAGACTGACGAGTCTGGAAAATACAGAGTCTGGAAAATACAGAGTCTGGAAAATACAGAGTCTGGAAAATACAACCTTGAAAACTCTGACTTGAGTTTACAGGGTGCCTGCCCTGTTTCTATACTAACCCTCTGTTAAAATGAGTGAACAATCTGCTTGGGAGAACTAAATACATAAAAATACAGATCATAGAGAATTTAGCTTCTATTTTGTACATATGAGTCTCAAATGTAGCTTTCCAGGAAATACTTGTGTTCCTTGAAATGCATGGGACATCTTGTAATGCTGTTCCATCTGCTTGACTTGTAGCTGAGGGAAGAAAGCAGGAGACTGGCTTTGGCTGCCAAGAGAGAGAAAAGAAAGGAGAAAAGGAGGAAGAAGAAAGAAGAACAAAGACGAAAACTAGAAGAAATAGAGGCGAAAAATAAAGAGAATTTTGAACTTCAAGCTGCTCAGGAGAAAGAGAAGCTAAAAGCTGAAGGTGATTTAAAATAGTTGCCTTATTTTTGAAACATGGCCTTGATTTTATTCACAGTATTAAAAATGGCTTTTCTTGTCAAAACTTTCCTTTTGTTTACCTTTTCTGCTAAGCCTGTAGATCTGCGTGGGGGCTTTTTTGGTGTCTTTCTGTGGGAAGGAACTGGTAGCAGCAGTTTCAGGGAGAGTTATGGCTTAACTTTACCGTGGGGATGGTGTTGGCTTGGCTTTGGGTTTCTTTTATTTTCATTTTCCAGGTCCCAATACTTGCAAAATGATGTCAATTATTTTTTTTTTAGCTCACAAACCAAATGATGATGATTAGCTGGAAAAAATGGCAATATGGAAATTCCAAATATGTATCATTCTCTTCTTGCCTGTCGAAACGTGGCTCTTTTGTGTCTTCTGGCCATGGGTTTGATGTGGTGTACTGAGACACGCTTTTCACTGATTGTGCCCTCACTCTGAGATGCTGAAAGAAGAGATGTGACAATTTTTTTATGTAGTTTCTTACACTTGCTTATGTCTCTTGCTTGCTTGTCTCTGTCTTCCCATGCCTCAGTTCCATTTCCCATTTGTTAAATTGCTGCTGCATTCATTCCAAGGAAAGAATGGAGTTCTCTGAGTTTAGGATGAACAAGGGGGGAGGCTCCACAGTATGCATATATACTGTTTGTACAGATGTCCACACAAGCTTCCTCAAGGCAGCTGAATGAGCCCTGTTTTTTCTCTCTTCCCTCAGATGATCCCGAGGTCCCGATGGAGCCCCCGAGTGCCACCACCACCACCACCATAGGTATATCTGCAACTTGGACCACCTTAGCAGGGTCCCACGGGAAGAGGAACAACACCATCACCACGACCAGCTCCAAAAGGAAAAACAGGAAAAACAAAGTGACCCCTGACAACGTTCAGATTATATTTGATGACCAGCTCCCAATTTCCTATAGCCAACCGGAGAAAGTGAACGGCGAATCGAAGAGCAGCAGCACTAGTGAAAGTGGTGACAGTGACAATATGAGGATTTCCAGCTGTAGCGACGAGAGCAGCAATAGCAACAGCAGCCACAAAAGTGACAATCATTCTTCCACGGCCGTTACTAACACGCAGAGCAACAAAAAGCAGCCATCGGTTCTTGTCACTTGTCCGAAGGATGAGAGGAAAGCAGTTACCAGCAAATCATCCATCAAGTGAGTTGCTGTCACCACCAATGCTGCTGTCATAGGGTTATTGCCCTACTTCTTAGTAATACAGTGCTTTGGTGCTAAAAGAGAAAAATGGGTTGAGGGGGACTGGAGAATGGGTAAAACTCAAGTCATCCTTCCATTTTTTATTTTTTTTTACTGTATAATGACAATATTTAATTTCTTTTAAAGGTTGTCTGAAGTTATAAGTGAGGTGACGAGCAATTCCTTGTCTACTTGCACAAAGTCTGGTCCTTCTCCCCTTTCTTCTCCAAATGGAAAGCTAACCATTGCCAGTCCTAAACGTGGCCAGAAGAGGGAAGAAGGATGGAAGGAAGTGGTGAGAAGGTAAGCAAAATATTCCCCCCAAGTCCCCCTTGTTGATGTCCTTTTTCAAAATGATTTGTCTAGTGTAGCCCTCTGGGGGGTTACTGAATCACCACCTTCTCAGCAGAGCTGAGAGATGTCACAAAATGACTGCTGGGTGGATTGACTCATGAGTTATACCATTGTTTTGACCAATCTGCTCACCGCTTACTGCCATAGAAGCATTTCCCAATTAATTTCACTGAGAGTTGGAAGGGGACCATAGAGATCATCTAGTCCAACTCCCCTGCTAAAGCAGGACCACCCAGAGCATGTCAGATCATGCCACTCAGGACTGCATCCAGGCAGGTCTTGAAAATCTCCAAAGAAGGGGACTCCACACCCTCCCTGGGCAGCCTGTTCCAGGGCTCTGCCACCCTCACCGTGAAAAAGTTCTTCCTCATATTCAAGTGTAACCCTTTATGTTCCAACTTGTGCCCGTTGCCCCTTGTCCTCTCACTGGGAACCACTGAAAAGAGTCTGGTTCCCTCCTCCCTCAGCCCGCCCTTGAGATACTTGTAGGCATTAATAAGGTCTCCCCTCAGCCTTCTCTTCTCCAGACTAATGTTGTTAATTAATGTTGTTTCTTTTTTGTGTAGATCCAAGAAGGTTTCTGTTCCATCGACTGTAATTTCCAGAGTGATTGGCAGAGGAGGGTGTAACATCAACGCCATCCGCGAGTGCACGGGAGCGCACATAGACATCGACAAGCAGAAGGACAAAACTGGAGACAGAATAATAACCATCAGGTAAGCAGGCTGCTGGGTTTCCTGCTGCCAGGGGTGGTGGGAGGGGCTGTTGTAGAACACTTCTCTGTATAGAAAAATGAAAAGGCTTGACCTCACTGTCCCTTGAAAGATCACGTTGAGACAGTCAGTTCTCAGAGGCAGGGGAACTGCCAGTGGGGACTGTCGCGTGTGTACAAAGGAAGACTTGTGATAAGGTGAAGCATAAATGTTAGGATTCTGTGATGAGAGTTGTTTAGACATGGCTAAATATGTAGGAGTATTTAGGGAAGGAAACATTTTAACCTCTTGGGTCTTTTGGGACTTGAGAGTTTTCAACTTGAGCTTATTAAATAATGATTGGCAGTAAGAACATGCCAAGCTCAGCCTTCAGAGAGTTATTTTTCTGCCGGTGTTAGCATGACAGAAGACGGGCTGGATCGTGTGTCGGAGGTACTTTGCTATAATATATGTAAATGCTTAAGATGCACTTTCCCTTTCCTCTTTGCAGGGGTGGCACAGAATCAACAAGACAGGCCACGCAGTTGATCAATGCTCTGATTAAGGATCCCGATAAGGAAATCGATGAACTTATTCCAAAGAACCGTTTGAAAAGTTCAGCTGCGAACTCCAAAATAGGGTCCTCGACACCCGCCGCCACCACAGCTGCTAACAGTTCCCTCGTGGGCATCAAAGTCACCACCGTAGCTGCTTCGTCGACATCTCAGACTGCCTCCGCGCTCACCGTGCCTGCAATTTCCTCAGCGTCCACTCACAAAACCATCAAGAACCCCGTGAACAACGTGCGGCCTGGTTTCCAAGTCTCTCTCCCGTTAGCGTATCCTCCTCCGCAGTTTGCACACGCTTTACTGGCTGCTCAGACTTTCCAGCAGATCCGTCCGCCTCGGTTGCCCATGACCCACTTCGGAGGTACTTTCCCACCAGCTCAGTCCACGTGGGGTCCGTTCCCCGTCAGGCCCTTGAGCCCCGCAAGAGCTACCAACTCACCGAAACCTCACATGGTGCCTCGCCACAACAGCCAGAACAGCAGCGGCTCTCAGGTGAATTCAGCCAGTTCTTTGACGACGAGTCCGACGGTGACGACGAGTTCAGTGGCTTCTACTGTGCCTGGTTCTTCTGCGAATGGCAGCCCAAGCTCACCCTCGGTCAGAAGACAGCTTTTCGTCACGGTGGTGAAGACATCCAACGCCACGACGACCACGGTGACGACCACGGCGAGCAACACGAGCACAGCGCCCACCAACGCCACGTATCCAATTCCTACTGCCAAAGAACACTACCCCGCATCTTCCCCGTCATCTCCTTCTCCTCCCGCCCAGCCAGCGGGCGTTGCCAGGAGCAGTCCTTCCGACTGCACGGCCACCTCTCCCAATAAAGGTGCACCTTCGTCTGATCCGGAAGCGGGTAGTCCTCCAGCGGTGGAAACGAGCAGCTCGACCAGCAGTAGGCAGCCCAGTTCTGGTACCGGCACCTCATCCGCGCACCCTGCTCATCAGCAGCCTCCGGGAGCTCCTCTGCAAGAGGCACGACCCCCTCTTCAGCAACCTCAGGTTCCTGCACCAGATCCTCGCATGGTCGTGCCTCCAAATCTCGCGGCGACGAGCTCGGCTGCTCCTGTGGCAGGTCCAACCAACGCCCCGATGACCTACCCCATGTCTCAGACCTCCATGGGGTCTTCTCAGCCCGCGGCCAAGATGGAAACCCCGGCCATCCGACCGCCTGTCCACGGAACTGGGAGCGTCCATAAGAACCCAGCTCCTGTGCAAAACTCCTCTGTCGCAGTCCTCAACGTTAATCACATCAAAAGGCCCCACAGTGTTCCTTCTTCCGTGCAGCTTCCTTCTACCTTAAGTACACAAAGTGCTTCTCAGAATTCAGCCCATCCCGCAAACAAGTCCATGGGTAACAACTTCAGTGCTACCTTACCCTTTGGGCCCTTTAGTACGTTGTTTGAGAACAGTCCCACCTCTGCTCATGCCTTCTGGGGCGGTTCCGTCGTCTCCTCCCAGACGACGCCGGAATCTATGCTGTCAGGAAAGTCTTCATTTTTGCCAAATTCAGATCCTTTACATCAGTCGGATACTTCCAAAGCCCCAGGTTTTAGGCCACCGTTACAGAGGCCAGCTCCAAGTCCCTCAGGTAAGTCCCTGATTTGCCTTTGTACCTTAATAATGTACTTAAATAACCACCGCCTGTTTTTATTTTGACCACATAACACTTTCTGCCTCAGCTTTTGTGGCCATTCAGAGTAAATCGCCACCTTCCCTGCAGCAAAAGGTGCTGCAATACAATTCATCGCTAATTCTGTAAGCAAAGTTGAGTTCAGCTTCCTTGTAAGTGCCACCTGTCAAATCTAGTGACTATTTTGCAGCTGATGGACTTGATAAAAGTCGAGCCCAGGCATTCTTTTTGCCATTCCAGTCTACTCTCTTGTGATAGCCAAGATAATTAAACACTTTGCTGCTGTTTCCACCTCCCTTCCTGACCAGCAGCTCTTCTCTCCATGATAATGTGCTGCTTGGCCTGAGGCTGCAGAAAAGTATCCAGCATCTTCAGAGTGTTAGGGTGTTTAAAAATTGTTTTAATGTGAACTTGTAATAAGAGGTATGTTCTCTTTGCTACTAAATTTGGTCAAAAAACTTAATTTCACTGACTTCCTGACTTCTGTAGTGAGAAGTTCAGCCTTCAGCACAACCAGAGGCTGAGGAGTTGGCACAGAACTTTTCTGTAGCTTCCAGAAAGTG
>NW_015090808.1:813617-834074 GCF_001431845.1 Calidris pugnax | reverse complement strand
AAAAAAAAAAAAAAAAAAAAGAAAAAAAGAAAAAGTATGGTTTAGCCCAATTTGACTCTAGAGATAATTGTTGTTAGGAAGGAACTGTGGTTCAAGTGCTGCAGTACTTGAAAAATTGTAAATGAGTGCAGGAGCCTGCAGCTGGGAAGCTGCCAGGGCTGGGAGTTCAGAAACTACCAAAATAAAAGGCAGAGCCATGGGAGAGTGTGGCTGGAGTCAGGGTGACTTGACAACAGGTCATTGCTGGCCTTCTCGTCCATAAATGTGAAGAAACATCCCCCACTGGTTTAGGTGATAAAGATTTAAAAAAAACCACATTGTTTGAAGGAGTTGAAAATAAATATTTTGCACTGAGGGCTTGGGCTGAAGTGTTTCTGAGCAAAGCAGAAGCCGCTGGTCTGATACAAAGCCTTGTCCTTGAAATGTCTTCTCCAGGGTCACGTCAAAGTGGTGCGGTACCTGGTGAAAGAAGTGAACCAGTTCCCATCCGACTCGGAATGCATGAGATACATAGCCACCATTACTGATAAGGTAAGGTTGTAAGAATTCAATATTTGGGGAGGAATAGTGCTGTGTCTCAGGTTTAGAGTCGATGTTTTGAATGGCCATCGGCCTCCTGGCACACCAGCTTCAGCTGAAGGATGCGTCCCTTTGGAATTTGTCAGAAAAAAACCCATTGCAAAACCTGGGAACACGCAGTTACAGTAACTTTGTGTGCCTTAGTGCTGCAAAAACAGTGGGAAAGGTGGTGGTATTTGTTATCCGTGCTTGTTTTCCAGCGTTCTCCCAGCCATTACCTCACTCTGCTCCACTTTCCCCTTGTTGAACAAGTTTGCACAGAGTTTACAGTGGTTTTTGCAGCAGAGTGGAGGAAACAGAAGGAACTTCTGCTAAGAGTGTGTGTGAGCTTAAGTGTAAAGGTTCACAAAAAGAAAAAAGATTAAAAACATAATTAACAGTAATTTCTTATAGCATATTAGGCGTGCTGCTGCTCTTCCTTCTGGAGGTTCAGTTTCATTCGGTTTATCTTCAGCCCAGATGAATGAATGGGGTAAAAACTGCTTTATAATTTTTATCATTTATCGTTTACTTTATCATTTTAGGAGATGCTGAAGAAGTGCCACCTGTGTATGGAGTCAATCGTTCAAGCCAAAGATAGACAGGCTGCTGAGGCCAACAAAAATGCCAGCATTCTTTTAGAGGAGCTGGACTTGGAGAAGGCAAGTTGGGGAGGGTTTGAGCTGTGAAGACTTATTTGATAAAATTCCAGTTTCATGTTCCTTAAAGTTTATAAGATTGGTGAAAGCGTGTATTAAAGTCTAGGAGTGTGTGTAATTACTGTAACTGGGGTGTCCAGAGCCGTGTGTCTCGTTGCTCAGGTAATCTTTGAACTTCACTTTTTCAGAGAAATTGGATCAAGAAACTCTGATACAACTATTGTACCAAAAGAGGAATTTCTGAGTGTAATTTTTTTGTTGAGTGCATGGTAGATTTTCCCGTTAACATTGGTATGGATTTTAGGTCTAAACCCTGTTTTGTGTCTTAAATATTAAAAAAAGGTACTAATAACATTACTAGAACCCATAGGACTGTAGTAGAAATTTAATGGAAAAATCAAAGAACCAGTATAGTGTCACAAGAGCACGTGCTTTACGTTCAGACTTGCTGAAACCATTCTGTGCTCTGGTCTTGGAAAAGGAGACAGGGGTTGTTCGGGTTGTTCGCTGAGACTGACGAGGTTACACAAAGAGTCCAGAAAATACAACCTGGAAAACTCTGACTTCAGTTTACAGGGTGCCTGTCCTGTTTCTGTACTAACCTTCTGTTAAAATGAGTGAACAATCTGCTTGGGAGAACTAAATACATAAAAATACAGATCATAGAGAATTTAGCTTCTATTTTGTACATATGAGTCTCAAATGTAGCTTTCCAGGAAATACTTGTGTTCCTTGAAATGCATGGGACATCTTGTAATGCTGTTCCATCTGCTTGACTTGTAGCTGAGGGAAGAAAGCAGGAGACTGGCTTTGGCTGCCAAGAGAGAGAAAAGAAAGGAGAAAAGGAGGAAGAAGAAAGAAGAACAAAGACGAAAACTAGAAGAAATAGAGGCGAAAAATAAAGAGAATTTTGAACTTCAAGCTGCTCAGGAGAAAGAGAAGCTAAAAGCTGAAGGTGATTTAAAATAGTTGCCTTATTTTTGAAACATGGCCTTGATTTTATTCACAGTATTAAAAATGGCTTTTCTTGTCAAAACTTTCCTTTTGTTTACCTTTTCTGCTAAGCCTGTAGATCTGCGTGGGGGCTTTTTTGGTGTCTTTCTGTGGGAAGGAACTGGTAGCAGCAGTTTCAGGGAGAGTTATGGCTTAACTTTACCGTGGGGATGGTATTGGCTTGGCTTTGGGTTTTGTTTTTTTTTCATTTTCCAGGTCCCAATACTTGTAAAATGAGGTCAATTATTTTTTTTTTTAAGCTCACAAACCGAATGATGATGATTAGCTGAAAAAAATGGCAATATGGAAATTCCAAATATGTATCATTCTCTTCTTGCCCATCGAAACGTGGCTCTTTTGTGTCTTCTGGCCATGGGTTTGATGTGGTGTACTGGGAAATGCTTTTCACTGATTGTGCCCTCACTCTGAGATGCTGAAAGAAGAGACATGACAATTTTTTAATGTAGTTTCATACGCTTGCTTATGTCTCCTACTTGCTTGTGTCTGTCTTCCCATGCCTTAATTCCACTTCCCATTTGTTAAATTGCTGCTGCATTCATTTCAAGGAAAAGAATGGAGTTCTCTGAGTTTAGGATGAACAAGGGGGGAGGCTCCACAGTATGCATATATACTGTTTGTACAGATGTCCACACAAGCTTCCTCAAGGCAGCTGAATGAGCCCTGTTTTTTCTCTCTTCCCTCAGATGATCCCGAGGTCCCGATGGAGCCCCCGAGTGCCACCACCACCACCACCATAGGTATATCTGCAACTTGGACCACCTTAGCAGGGTCCCACGGGAAGAGGAACAACACCATCACCACGACCAGCTCCAAAAGGAAAAACAGGAAAAACAAAGTGACCCCTGACAACGTTCAGATTATATTTGATGACCAGCTCCCAATTTCCTATAGCCAACCGGAGAAAGTGAACGGCGAATCGAAGAGCAGCAGCACTAGTGAAAGTGGTGACAGTGACAATATGAGGATTTCCAGCTGTAGCGACGAGAGCAGCAATAGCAACAGCAGCCACAAAAGTGACAATCATTCTTCCACGGCCGTTACTAACACGCAGAGCAACAAAAAGCAGCCATCGGTTCTTGTCACTTGTCCGAAGGATGAGAGGAAAGCAGTTACCAGCAAATCATCCATCAAGTGAGTTGCTGTCACCACCAATGCTGCTGTCATAGGGTTATTGCCCTACTTCTTAGTAATACAGTGCTTTGGTGCTAAAAGAGAAAAATGGGTTGAGGGGGACTGGAGAATGGGTAAAACTCAAGTCATCCTTCCATTTTTTATTTTTTTTTACTGTATAATGACAATATTTAATTTCTTTTAAAGGTTGTCTGAAGTTATAAGTGAGGTGACGAGCAATTCCTTGTCTACTTGCACAAAGTCTGGTCCTTCTCCCCTTTCTTCTCCAAATGGAAAGCTAACCATTGCCAGTCCTAAACGTGGCCAGAAGAGGGAAGAAGGATGGAAGGAAGTGGTGAGAAGGTAAGCAAAATATTCCCCCCAAGTCCCCCTTGTTGATGTCCTTTTTCAAAATGATTTGTCTAGTGTAGCCCTCTGGGGGGTTACTGAATCACCACCTTCTCAGCAGAGCTGAGAGATGTCACAAAATGACTGCTGGGTGGATTGACTCATGAGTTATACCATTGTTTTGACCAATCTGCTCACCGCTTACTGCCATAGAAGCATTTCCCAATTAATTTCACTGAGAGTTGGAAGGGGACCATAGAGATCATCTAGTCCAACTCCCCTGCTAAAGCAGGACCACCCAGAGCATGTCAGATCATGCCACTCAGGACTGCATCCAGGCGGGTCTTGAAAATCTCCAAAGAAGGGGACTCCACACCCTCCCTGGGCAGCCTGTTCCAGGGCTCTGCCACCCTCACCGTGAAAAAGTTCTTCCTCATATTCAAGTGTAACCCTTTATGTTCCAACTTGTGCCCGTTGCCCCTTGTCCTCTCACTGGGAACCACTGAAAAGAGTCTGGTTCCCTCCTCCCTCAGCCCGCCCTTGAGATACTTGTAGGCATTAATAAGGTCTCCCCTCAGCCTTCTCTTCTCCAGACTAATGTTGTTAATTAATGTTGTTTCTTTTTTGTGTAGATCCAAGAAGGTTTCTGTTCCATCGACTGTAATTTCCAGAGTGATTGGCAGAGGAGGGTGTAACATCAACGCCATCCGCGAGTGCACGGGAGCGCACATAGACATCGACAAGCAGAAGGACAAAACTGGAGACAGAATAATAACCATCAGGTAAGCAGGCTGCTGGGTTTCCTGCTGCCAGGGGTGGTGGGAGGGGCTGTTGTAGAACACTTCTCTGTATAGAAAAATGAAAAGGCTTGACCTCACTGTCCCTTGAAAGATCACGTTGAGACAGTCAGTTCTCAGAGGCAGGGGAACTGCCAGTGGGGACTGTCGCGTGTGTACAAAGGAAGACTTGTGATAAGGTGAAGCATAAATGTTAGGATTCTGTGATGAGAGTTGTTTAGACATGGCTAAATATGTAGGAGTATTTAGGGAAGGAAACATTTTAACCTCTTGGGTCTTTTGGGACTTGAGAGTTTTCAACTTGAGCTTATTAAATAATGATTGGCAGTAAGAACATGCCAAGCTCAGCCTTCAGAGAGTTATTTTTCTGCCGGTGTTAGCATGACAGAAGACGGGCTGGATCGTGTGTCGGAGGTACTTTGCTATAATATATGTAAATGCTTAAGATGCACTTTCCCTTTCCTCTTTGCAGGGGTGGCACAGAATCAACAAGACAGGCCACGCAGTTGATCAATGCTCTGATTAAGGATCCCGATAAGGAAATCGATGAACTTATTCCAAAGAACCGTTTGAAAAGTTCAGCTGCGAACTCCAAAATAGGGTCCTCGACACCCGCCGCCACCACAGCTGCTAACAGTTCCCTCGTGGGCATCAAAGTCACCACCGTAGCTGCTTCGTCGACATCTCAGACTGCCTCCGCGCTCACCGTGCCTGCAATTTCCTCAGCGTCCACTCACAAAACCATCAAGAACCCCGTGAACAACGTGCGGCCTGGTTTCCAAGTCTCTCTCCCGTTAGCGTATCCTCCTCCGCAGTTTGCACACGCTTTACTGGCTGCTCAGACTTTCCAGCAGATCCGTCCGCCTCGGTTGCCCATGACCCACTTCGGAGGTACTTTCCCACCAGCTCAGTCCACGTGGGGTCCGTTCCCCGTCAGGCCCTTGAGCCCCGCAAGAGCTACCAACTCACCGAAACCTCACATGGTGCCTCGCCACAACAGCCAGAACAGCAGCGGCTCTCAGGTGAATTCAGCCAGTTCTTTGACGACGAGTCCGACGGTGACGACGAGTTCAGTGGCTTCTACTGTGCCTGGTTCTTCTGCGAATGGCAGCCCAAGCTCACCCTCGGTCAGAAGACAGCTTTTCGTCACGGTGGTGAAGACATCCAACGCCACGACGACCACGGTGACGACCACGGCGAGCAACACGAGCACAGCGCCCACCAACGCCACGTATCCAATTCCTACTGCCAAAGAACACTACCCCGCATCTTCCCCGTCATCTCCTTCTCCTCCCGCCCAGCCAGCGGGCGTTGCCAGGAGCAGTCCTTCCGACTGCACGGCCACCTCTCCCAATAAAGGTGCACCTTCGTCTGATCCGGAAGCGGGTAGTCCTCCAGCGGTGGAAACGAGCAGCTCGACCAGCAGTAGGCAGCCCAGTTCTGGTACCGGCACCTCATCCGCGCACCCTGCTCATCAGCAGCCTCCGGGAGCTCCTCTGCAAGAGGCACGACCCCCTCTTCAGCAACCTCAGGTTCCTGCACCAGATCCTCGCATGGTCGTGCCTCCAAATCTCGTGGCGACGAGCTCGGCTGCTCCTGTGGCAGGTCCAACCAACGCCCCGATGACCTACCCCATGTCTCAGACCTCCATGGGGTCTTCTCAGCCCGCGGCCAAGATGGAAACCCCGGCCATCCGACCGCCTGTCCACGGGACTGGGAGCGTCCATAAGAACCCAGCTCCTGTGCAAAACTCCTCTGTTGCAGTCCTCAACGTTAATCACATCAAAAGGCCCCACAGTGTTCCTTCTTCCGTGCAGCTTCCTTCTACCTTAAGTACACAAAGTGCTTCTCAGAATTCAGCCCATCCCGCAAACAAGTCCATGGGTAACAACTTCAGTGCTACCTTACCCTTTGGGCCCTTTAGTACGTTGTTTGAGAACAGTCCCACCTCTGCTCATGCCTTCTGGGGCGGTTCCGTCGTCTCCTCCCAGACGACGCCGGAATCTATGCTGTCAGGAAAGTCTTCATTTTTGCCAAATTCAGATCCTTTACATCAGTCGGATACTTCCAAAGCCCCAGGTTTTAGGCCACCGTTACAGAGGCCAGCTCCAAGTCCCTCAGGTAAGTCCCTGATTTGCCTTTGTACCTTAATAATGTACTTAAATAACCACCGCCTGTTTTTATTTTGACCACATAACACTTTCTGCCTCAGCTTTTGTGGCCATTCAGAGTAAATCGCCACCTTCCCTGCAGCAAAAGGTGCTGCAATACAATTTATCGCTAATTCTGTAAGCAAAGTTGAGTTCAGCTTCCTTGTAAGTGCCACCTGTCAAATCTAGTGACTATTTTGCAGCTGATGGACTTGATAAAAGTCGAGCCCAGGCATTCTTTTTGCCATTCCAGTCTACTCTCTTGTGATAGCCAAGATAATTAAACACTTTGCTGCTGTTTCCACCTCCCTTCCTGACCAGCAGCTCTTCTCTCCATGATAATGTGCTGCTTGGCCTGAGGCTGCAGAAAAGTATCCAGCATCTTCAGAGTGTTAGGGTGTTTAAAAATTGTTTTAATGTGAACTTGTAATAAGAGGTATGTTCTCTTTGCTACTAAATTTGGTCAAAAAACTTAATTTCACTGACTTCCTGACTTCTGTAGTGAGAAGTTCAGCCTTCAGCCCAACCAGAGGCTGAGGAGTTGGCACAGAACTTTTCTGTAGCTTCCAGAAAGTGCACACACAGTTCATACCATCTGGGCCTGTTTTGGTAGGGGCTGGGAGTGGTTTGTGTAGCTTTGGTTATGAATTGAGAGAGAAAACACTTAGTTTTTTCATATTTTGTGAGTATCATGATGTGGAGTAGCTTTCGAGGTGCTCTCTGTGAATTTTGCGTTTTGACTTGGGCACACTCTACACTGCCTATCGCTGTGAAATTATAAATTAAAATCTTCTGTCTCGTGCTTTATGAGCAGGAGAAAGACACAAGTGCCACAGCAGCTGGGTGGTAACAGGCTCCCTTAATAGTCTTTGAAACTTAAAATCCTATGCTTTTATTTTATCCCTTTCTTCACTGAGGAGAATATCAAGAGGGTAGCAATTCTTGTGTTTTGAATACCTTGGCTAATAGGTGCCATTTGGTCTTAATAAGACCAAGTTAAAGTTAAGAATAAGTTAAAATAGATCCTGGACTGGGGAAAAAATCCACTTGAGTGTTGATCATGATGTATATAGGCATTCTGTAAAATAAGAAAAAAAAAGGAAGAAGAGAGTTTTCACATGTTTAGTATTACTTCCACTGTTCTTGGTGCAAAATCATGTGTTCTAAACCTACAAAATTTAAGTTGCAGGTTAGTAAAATGCTCAATTTTCTCATGTGCAGTTATACCAGAATGTGTATTATATTCCTTGAATTTAGTTACATTCAAGACATGATAACATAAGCATCATTCTTGATTGGCATACCATCTGGGCCTGTTTTGGTAGGGGCTGGGAGTGGTTTGTGTAGCTTTGGTTATGAATTGAGAGAGAAAACACTTAGTTTTTTCATATTTTGTGAGTATCATGATGTGGAGTAGCTTTCGAGGTGCTCTCTGTGAATTTTGCGTTTTGACTTGGGCACACTCTACACTGCCTATCGCTGTGAAATTATAAATTAAAATCTTCTGTCTCGTGCTTTATGAGCAGGAGAAAGACACAAGTGCCACAGCAGCTGGGTGGTAACAGGCTCCCTTAATAGTCTTTGAAACTTAAAATCCTATGCTTTTATTTTATCCCTTTCTTCACTGAGGAGAATATCAAGAGGGTAGCAATTCTTGTGTTTTGAATACCTTGGCTAATAGGTGCCATTTGGTCTTAATAAGACCAAGTTAAAGTTAAGAATAAGTTAAAATAGATCCTGGACTGGGGAAAAAATCCACTTGAGTGTTGATCATGATGTATATAGGCATTCTGTAAAATAAGAAAAAAAAAGGAAGAAGAGAGTTTTCACATGTTTAGTATTACTTCCACTGTTCTTGGTGCAAAATCATGTGTTCTAAACCTACAAAATTTAAGTTGCAGGTTAGTAAAATGCTCAATTTTCTCATGTGCAGTTATACCAGAATGTGTATTATATTCCTTGAATTTAGTTACATTCAAGACGTGGTAAGATAAGCATCATCCTTGATTGACACACACAGCTCAACTGCTGCATATTGCCAAGACATCTCTTGGGGGAATTGGCAATGACCAGACCTGAAGAATTGATTAGATAAAAGTTTTCCTTTTAACTTATTTCCCTGATGTGGGCGACCTCTCCGCAGAGCCCCGGGGGTGACGTGTGCCTGTTTCTCTCCCAGGTATTGTCAGTATGGACTCCCCCTACGCTTCTGTGACCCCTTCTTCTACGCACCTGGGGAACTTCGCCTCCACGCTCTCGGGGGGTCAGATGTACGCGCCGGGGACGCCCCTGGGCGGAGCGCCCGCAGCTGCTAACTTCAACAGACAGCATTTCTCCCCGCTCAGTTTACTGCCTCCATGTTCATCAGCATCAAACGGTGAGTTTCAGGTTGTTAGATATGTTTTAAACCTGCATGCAATCCCACATTTTGAGATGAGATTTTGTCATGCGAGTTCTGCTCTCCACTGTGGGGCTTTTAGGGGGGTATGTTCTCTTTGCTACTAAATTTGGTCGAAAAACTTAATTTCACTGACTTCCTGACTTCTGTAGTGAGAAGTTCAGCCTTCAGCCCAACCAGAGGCTGAGGAGTTGGCACAGAACTTTTCTGTAGCTTCCAGAAAGTGTGCACGCAGTTCGTACCATCTGGGCCTGTTTTGGTAGGGGCTGGGAGTTGTTCATGTAGCTTTGGTTATGAATTGAGAGAGAAAACACTTAGTTTTTTCATATTTTGTGAATATCATGATGTGGAGTAGCTTTTGAGGTGCTCTCTGTGAGTTTTGCGTTTTGACTTGAGCACACTCTACGCTGCCTATTGCCGTGAAATTATAAATTAAAATCTTCTGTCTCGTGCTTTATGAGCAGGAGACACAAGTGCCACAGCAGCTGGGTGGTAACAAACTCCCTTAATAGTCTTTGAAACTTAAAATCCTAAGAATTTATTTTATCCCTTTCTTCACTGAGGAGAATATCAAGAGGGTAGTAGTTCTTGTGTTTTCAATACCTTGGCTAATAGGTGCCATTTGGTCTTAGTAAGACCAAGTTAAAGTTAAGAATAAGTTAAAATAGATCCTGGACTGGGGAAAAAATCCACTTCAGTGTTGCTTGTGGTGTATATAGACATTCTGTAAAATAAGAAAAAGGAAGGAGAGAGTCTTCAAATGTTTACCATTACTTCCACTGTTCTTGGCGCAAAATCATGTGTTCTAAACCTACAAAATTTAAGTTGCAGGTTAATAAAATGCTCGATTTTCTCATGTGCAGTTATACCAGAATGTGTATTATATTCCTTGAATTTAGTTACATTCAAGACATGATAACATAAGCATCATTCTTGATTGGCACACACAGCTCAACTGCTGCATATTGCCAAGACATCTCTTGGGGGAATTGGCAATGACCAGACCTGAAGAATTGATTAGATAAAAGTTTTCCTTTTAACTTATTTCCCTGATGTGGGCGACCTCTCCGCAGAGCCCCGGGGGTGACGTGTGCCTGTTTCTCTCCCAGGTATTGTCAGTATGGACTCCCCCTACGCTTCTGTGACCCCTTCTTCTACGCACCTGGGGAACTTCGCCTCCACGCTCTCGGGGGGTCAGATGTACGCGCCGGGGACGCCCCTGGGCGGAGCGCCCGCAGCTGCTAACTTCAACAGACAGCATTTCTCCCCGCTCAGTTTACTGCCTCCATGTTCATCAGCATCAAACGGTGAGTTTCAGGTTTTTAGATATGTTTTAAACCTGTGTGCAATCCCAGATTTTGAGATGAGATTTTCTCGTGCGAGTTCTACTCTCCAGTGTGGGGTTTTTAGGGACCCAAGGTCATGCTGTTGGAGAATTCCTCATTCCTGCTGCAGGTGACTTTGCCCTGTGGCTGTGCGTGACGTTCTTTTAGTCACCTTGCAAAGAAAAGCCTGGGTTTTATGGTTTGTGAAAGTAATACTCTGATAGATCCTGGACTGGGGAAAAAATCCACTTCAGTGTTGCTTGTGGTGTATATAGACATTCTGTAAAATAAGAAAAAGGAAGGAGAGAGTCTTCAAATGTTTACCATTACTTCCACTGTTCTTGGCGCAAAATCATGTGTTCTAAACCTACAAAATTTAAGTTGCAGGTTAATAAAATGCTCGATTTTCTCATGTGCAGTTATACCAGAATGTGTATTATATTCCTTGAATTTAGTTACATTCAAGACATGATAACATAAGCATCATTCTTGATTGGCACACACAGCTCAACTGCTGCATATTGCCAAGACATCTCTTGGGGGAATTGGCAATGACCAGACCTGAAGAATTGATTAGATAAAAGTTTTCCTTTTAACTTATTTCCCTGATGTGGGCGACCTCTCCGCAGAGCCCCGGGGGTGACGTGTGCCTGTTTCTCTCCCAGGTATTGTCAGTATGGACTCCCCCTACGCTTCTGTGACCCCTTCTTCTACGCACCTGGGGAACTTCGCCTCCACGCTCTCGGGGGGTCAGATGTACGCGCCGGGGACGCCCCTGGGCGGAGCGCCCGCAGCTGCTAACTTCAACAGACAGCATTTCTCCCCGCTCAGTTTACTGCCTCCATGTTCATCAGCATCAAACGGTGAGTTTCAGGTTGTTAGATATGTTTTAAACCTGCATGCAATCCCACATTTTGAGATGAGATTTTGTCATGCGAGTTCTGCTCTCCACTGTGGGGCTTTTAGGGGCCAAGGTCATGCTGTTGGAGAATTCCTCATTCCTGCTGCAGGTGACTTGTAAAATAAGAAAAAGGAAGGAGAGAGTCTTCAAATGTTTACCATTACTTCCACTGTTCTTGGCGCAAAATCATGTGTTCTAAACCTACAAAATTTAAGTTGCAGGTTAATAAAATGCTCGATTTTCTCATGTGCAGTTATACCAGAATGTGTATTATATTCCTTGAATTTAGTTACATTCAAGACATGATAACATAAGCATCATTCTTGATTGGCACACACAGCTCAACTGCTGCATATTGCCAAGACATCTCTTGGGGGAATTGGCAATGACCAGACCTGAAGAATTGATTAGATAAAAGTTTTCCTTTTAACTTATTTCCCTGATGTGGGCGACCTCTCCGCAGAGCCCCGGGGGTGACGTGTGCCTGTTTCTCTCCCAGGTATTGTCAGTATGGACTCCCCCTACGCTTCTGTGACCCCTTCTTCTACGCACCTGGGGAACTTCGCCTCCACGCTCTCGGGGGGTCAGATGTACGCGCCGGGGACGCCCCTGGGCGGAGCGCCCGCAGCTGCTAACTTCAACAGACAGCATTTCTCCCCGCTCAGTTTACTGCCTCCATGTTCATCAGCATCAAACGGTGAGTTTCAGGTTGTTAGATATGTTTTAAACCTGCATGCAATCCCACATTTTGAGATGAGATTTTGTCATGCGAGTTCTGCTCTCCACTGTGGGGCTTTTAGGGGCCAAGGTCATGCTGTTGGAGAATTCCTCATTCCTGCTGCAGGTGACTTTGCCCTGTGGCTGTGCGTGACGTTCTTTTTAGTCACCTTGCAAAGAAAAGCTTGTGTTTTATGGTTTGTGAAGGTAATACTCCAGGTGTGAGTTGTGTAAACCTTAGAATCATAGAATCATAGAATGGTTTGGGTTGGAAGGGACCTCAAAGATCATCGAGTTCCAACCCCCCTGCCCTGGGCAGGGACACCTCCCACTAGAGCAGGTTGCTAAAGGCCCCATCCAGCCTGACCTTGAACACTTCCAGGGATGGGGCAAGCACTTCCAGGGATGTTCCTTGTAACAGTCTTTCAGGAAAGCTGGCTCAGCAGTGGTGATGGCTTAGTTTTTCTGATGTCCTTAAAACAGAGCTGTGTCCTGTATTCCAGGAGAAGGTACTTGGGACAAGTTCTGGTACCTTCTTCCCCATTTAGCCCAGCAGTTTTGGCTACATAGCTGAGTTTTTTTGACAGGAAACAAATAAACTGTTGAGTGCTGGTGTATTCAGGAAACAAGTTAGTCTGATTTATTGGCAAAAATAATGACAAACAAAAGCCACAAAAAAACCCCACATAGAACAAATCAGGATTAAAAAAAGAGAAACAAATACAACCCAACAACAACAACATGGGTTTATTTCAGCTCTGCTTTTGCATATAATCCTCAAATCCGCTGTTGCTGATACACAGTAATGCTTAGTTAAGATTTGGAACCGTCTGTTGTCATCGGTTGTGGTGTGTGGCCAGTAGCTGAGCTGACAGGGCACAATAATCATTTTATGTAAGAGACTACATCCATGGCAAATGTCTCTGATCTGAAAGCAAAACGGCTTAGTTAAGATTTGGAACCGTCTGTTGTCACCGGTTGTGGTGTATGGCCAGTAGCTGAGCTGACGGGGCACGATAATCATTTTATGTAAGACTACATCCATGGTGAATGGTCTCTGATCTGAAAGCAAAACCATTAAAATGATGCTGAAGTGTTTGCTGGATGAATCTGGCGTGAAACTACCCATTTTCATTTGTTGGATGCATGGCTGGGCATTAAAGGATGGGTTGGTGGTGCCTTGAGAGGGTCTGGCTGCTGTTCCTAAGCGCTCTCTTTGCTGTTCCTGCAGAGTCTCCTGCTCAGTCGGTGTCTTCTGGAGTACGAGCGCCATCTCCCACCCCCTCAGCCGTGTCCTTGGGATCAGAGAAGCCCAGTACTGTTTCTCAGGACAGAAAAGTTCCTGTCCCCATTGGGACCGAACGCTCTGCACGTATTAGACAAACTGGAACTTCCACCCCCTCTGTCATCGGGAGCAATTTAGCTGCTCCGGTGGGACACAGTGGGATCTGGTCCTTCGAAGGTATAGGTGGTAATCAAGGTATGTGTGTTCATAGATATCCTTTAGCTTGCAATTAACCACGACGTTGGGGTTTCCTAATGCCTTGGAGCTGGAGGAGGGTGGAGAAGGGAGTGCCTCAAAATGTAGGAGTGCTCTTTGCGAAGGAGTTGGAGCAGGTACTTCTCTTTGCCTTCCTGTCCACTTAAGTATGATTTAACCAAGGTCTCAGAAAACCTCAGAGGTTCTGAAACACCTCAGCTGTGAAGGTTTGTTGCTTAAAGCAAGAAATATCAGGGTTTACAGGGGTGAACTCAGTGAGGATCATTGGGTTTAGGAAGAGGGGAAATGAAGACATCTCAAGATAACTGTATATTTTGTTTCTGTTGATAAACAGATTATTTCGTACAAGAGGAGATAATGTATAACTTTAATTTGTAGTCAAGATAGAGCTTTTTGTGCTGAGGATCGTGTAGTTTATGTCCTCATGAATGTGTTCCAGCTCTCATAGTGTTCCAGCTACATTTGAGTTTTCCTCTTTCTGGCCATGCCATTTGCATTTTACTGACACAAGGCTCTTGGTTCTCCTGTACTCACATAGAATTCAAGATTTCAGAACTCATGAAAAACTTAAGTTACTGATGGGACAGCTTTTCTCAGCAAATGCTTCAGGAGTCTTAGATGCAATTTTTTTTTTTCCCAGTGGGTTTTGGGGTTGGGTTTTTTGTTTGTTTTGGGTTTTTTTCTGCCTGTGCTGATGGGGAGGGAATGGTGAGACCACACTGGACAGTACTTCTGGAGGTCGTGCCCGCCTCCTGCACAGAGTGGGATTTGCTGCAAGGTCGGCCCGGGTTGCTCAGGGCTTTATCCACTCTGATCTTGAAAACCTCTGAGGATGGAAACTGCTCAAGGTCTCTGAACAACCTGTTCCCCTGCATGGCTGAGGAGCCCAAACAGCTTAAGGTTTTGATAGGCTGGCTGTCTACATGCTCTGCATGCCATCAGTATCTCTCCTGGGTGGTTTTTCCCCAAATATAAAACAGGATTTATCCAAACCTTTTTTCACTTCATTTAGTGCTGTTTTCCCCACCTGCCTAGTGAGAATCTGTGCATCATTAGGGCTTTAGAAACTGAGTATCTTTATTTGCAATGTCCAGGTGTAAAAGTTGCCCTTTCTGTCTTGTCTGGGCTTTCAGAATGCTGCTGGCTTTCTGCTTACTGCAGTTAATCTAACATTTTGATTTTTCTATTCAGAATGGGATTGGCTCTTCTCTGGGTATTGGGATGGCTTAGGAATGTTTCTGTGTTCCTCTCTGCCCCTCCAAATATAATTGCCCTATGTTTTATTTTGACAAATTGCCTTTCTGGAGGTCTGAGCCTGGAACTGCAGTAGCAACACCAAGCTGCCTTTAATGAATTCACGTAATGGAACATGAGCTGGTTGTTTTCTAGTTTTGCTTTTCAGAAGTACTTCTCTGTCTCTTAGTTCATTAAATAATTCTTGAAGGGATGGTAATGAAGAGGAGCAAATAGCCTTTGTAGCACACCCCTTTCACAGCACCAAACGCACGAGGAATTCAGGTTTTTGGAGGAGTTAGCACAAAAGCCAGCTTTCCCTTTCAAACGAAGGGAAGTTGCAGAGGTGATGCTGGGGTTGGATATAAGTGCTCAAAACTCCTTGTGCTGGCTCAGGGTTCCTGCTGCAGAGTAAATTTAACGTGCAGGTGCCATTCCTGATGCTCTCCATCCTGAGGTTTTAATGCTGGTGGATCATAGAATCATTGAGGTTGGAAGAGACCCTTGGGATCATCGAGTCCAACCATCTCCCCTACTCTACAAAGTCCTCCCCTACACCATATCCCTCAGCACTGCATCTAAACGGCCCTTAAACACAGCCAGGGATGGGGACTCCCCCCCCTCCCTGGGCAGCCTGTTCCAATGCCCGACCACTCTTTCGGTGAAAAATTCCTTCCTAATGTTCAGTCTAACCCTCCCCTGTTGGAGCTTGAAGCCGTTCCCTCTCGTTCTATTGTTAATTACCTGTGAGAAGAGACCAGCACCAACCTCTCTACAGTGGCCTTTCAAGTAGTTGTAGAGAGTGATGAGGTCTCCCCTCAGCCTCCTCTTCCTCACACTAAACAGCCCCAGCTCCTTCAGCCGCTCTTCATATGATTAGTCTTCTAGGCCCTTCACTAGTTTTGTTGCCCTCCTCTGCAGAGGAACCATCAGCAGAGCAAAAGTCACTTAGAGAAAGGTCACAGTGTGCAGCCAGGCTGGGAAGGGGTGCTGGTGTGTAACGCTGTGGCTGTGTCCTTGTTGTTGTCAGACAAAGTGGACTGGTGTCACAGCGGGATGGGCAGCCACATGATCCACAGGCCCATGTCGGACCCGGGGGTCTTCTCGCACCAAGCCATGGAGAGAGACAGCGCGGGCATCGTAACGCCTTCCGGTACATTCCATCAGCCCCTTCCTGCAGGATACATGGACTTCCCAAAAGTCGGGGTAATGACCACTTCTTGCCCTTGCTCAGCGCGGTACAGCCCCATTTCAATGTCAGCGTGGGGCGAGGAACCACACGGGGGGGTGGCTCACTGCACAGTAGAGCAGGCATAAGGCAAAACACTAATTAGCCTTCACGGTATTGCAGAAGCCTAAGTCTAATCAAAAATAACTTGTCTCTGATGTAATAAATATATGCATAGAAAGGCTTTTCTTAAATCCAGACGTGTCATTACTGCTTTAAGATGGAGAGTTTCTCTGACAGATTCCCCTTTTGTCATTGTGTGTGTGCAGCAGTCCCAGTGTTTGTGAATACATCCTGATTGTTGCTTTTCCTCCCCCCAGGGTATGCCTTTCTCTGTGTATGGGAACGCGATGATGCCTCCTGTAGCCCCCATCGCAGATGGTACTGGAGGCCCTATCTTCAACGGGCCTCATGCTGCTGACCCATCTTGGAACTCGCTGATAAAGATGGTTTCAAATTCCACAGAAAACAACGGGCCTCAGACGGTAATCTTTCCAGTTTTACAGTCACGATTTTGTTTTAACTTCAGAAACAGGGTGGTGAAGATAAAGCCCGAGCTGTTAGAAAGTGGGAAAATACAGTTGTCCTGGTTTGAGGTCTCTTGGCTGGTCTCTAAGGAGCTGATAGAGCCCCCCCCCACCCCTGACTCACTGCAGCACCGAGTGCTGTACCTGCTTCCTGACAGCTTCTAAATATTAGACATCTCTCCAAAAATAAGTTTTCAGTTGTCCCGAGAAGAAATCAGCATGGCTGGGTTACTGGAATTCAAAGGAATGGGCTGTAGTGACTCCTGTCTATGCATCTGTGCTTGAGGATGGGGAAGCTTTCTTCCAGCTGAGCTCAGAGAAGCTGCCTGTTTAATCAGACACCAGGTTAATTACTGCAGATCAGCTTTTGTTGATTGTAGGCAAGCCTGCATACAAAAGATAGTTTTACACAGTGTATTTTACATGATTTCTGTCTGTCCTTTTTCTGGATTTGGGAAAATGCAGTCAGAAAGGCCATTTATTTGCTGTTCTGTAAGCTTTCCCTTCCCAAAGGATGGCTGCTGGGCTCTGGGAGGGGTGATGTCCCCCCCTGTGTTGGGAGTTCACCTTGCGAGGGAGCACATAGCTCTTCTCTCTGCTCCTCCCATCTCTCCTGGGCTGTGGGCTCGGCCACTAAACACGATTTAGGGATAGGGATTGTGTTAAGGGCAACGAAGCTGGTGAGGGGTCTGGAGCACAAGTCTTACGAGGAGAGGCTGAGGGAACTGGGGTTGTTCAGTCTGGGGAAGAGGAGACTGAGGGGAGACCTTATCGCTCTGTACAAGTACCTGAAAGGAAGCTGTAAAGAGACGGGGGTCGGTCTCTTCTCCCAAGTTACAGATGATAGGACAAGGGGTAATGGCTTCAAATTATGCCAGGGGAAATTCAGGTTAGATATTAGGAAACATTTCTTTACTGAAAGGGTTGTCAGGCATTGGAATGGGCTGCCCAGGGACGTGGTGGAGTCACCATCCCTGGAGGTATTTAAGAAACGTGTAGACATGGTTCTTCAGGGCATGCTCTAGTGCCCAAGATTATTGGTTTGTCGTGGGCTGCTGAGTGGGTGGGTGATGGATTTTTGGTTTGGTTGTTGTTGTGTGTTTAGGTGGTGTGGTGGTCTGTTTGTTTGGGGTTTTTTTGGTTTTTTTGGTTTGGTTTTTTTTTTTTTTTTGGTTTTTTTTTGTGGTTGGACTCGATGATCTCTGAGGTCCCTTCCAACCACCACAATTCTGTGATTCTGTGATTCTGTGTTCCCCTAAACCTCGTGTTCATACTCAGCCAGCAACTCGTATTTAATGGATCATCAGTAGCTCCTGTTACACTACATCCTGTGTTTATTTGGAATTACACAGTGAGCTCTGTTACACTGTAATTACATGAAGATATTTCTGGAGTGTGTTTGCTGGGGAATGACCAGAGCTGGGAGCTGCTGTCTGCAGCCATTTTTCCTGTGGAACAGTAAACTAACTGTTACATCAGTGTTGTGATGCTGGAGGAACTGGTGGCCATAAATAGCGCTGATTTCTCTCTTCGGTTTTGCTGTGAAAGACAGCAGTCAGGCGGGGTGACTATTTTTTTGCACTAAGTAGAAAGGAAGAGGAAGATGGACCTTTTGGCCAAGGTGGAAAAGTACAGGCAGAAAGACCGAAACCCTCACTTCCCTCTTTTCTCCCTGGAATTCCATCAGGATAAAAGAAGTGCTGAAAGGAGCTCGGTGCAGTTTGATGATTGATTGCCACCTTGTGTGTAGTTTTATGACTTCTGAGCTGTTCTGTTAAATGAAGCCTTCTCTTCCAGGTGTGGACTGGAACTTGGACACCTCACATGAACAGCGTGCATATGAACCAACTGGGCTGAGTGGGATCAACGTGCGAGCCTCCAGATTCCCTTTTTTGCAGAGGAAAAAACACAAAACGGCAGAAACAGTTTATGTGCTCCCAGATCATTCTACTGATGTGCTTGACTGAAGTGTGTAGGCTTTTTGCAGAAGAACTTACTAACTGACCTTTTTCTGTGAACATTGTGACCGCCCATTCCCCACCATCATACGTTTCAACTTAGTTAGCCTTTCTTCTTTCCTTTCCTCTTTTTTTTTTTTTTTTGACATAACTTTCTGTTGAAGCTGTTCTTTGGCTGGTTGGTTTTAGTACTGTAAACTGCTTCTGAGCAAACACAGAAATTTAGCAAAATTATGTAAACTTGATCCTGAAGTTTTAGAATGGCAAATAAATGTACAATTGTTTACATAACAAATGGCTAAGCAGAAAGTAAATTTCAATATGTCAGTATAGAGGCTCTACTTTATGTAGACTTAAATTAATGTGAGATATGTACCTTCATATTCAGAAATCTGGATGTTTCCTTCATACATTAAACTATTAATAAGCATAACTTTTCTACTTGTGTAATTTAAGTACATTATAAAAAAAAGAAAAAAAAAAAGGGGCATTATCAGCGGGCTTTTATCCCAATGTCTGTTGGATTTTGTCAGTTGTAATCAGATATTAAGAGTTTCCATTTTCCTTCTGGGAAAGGCTCTTCAGCAACAAGCTCCTGAGAAAACAGCCTTTTGGCACACTGGGAGTCACCTCCACGCTGACCTCCCCTACTTGCCCAGTAAACGTGGTAAATGTATCACGCTGCAGCGTCTATTAAAAATTATTCTTACAGTTGGGTTGGTGCAGCGAGGTCTGTTCTGTTCCTCTGGCTCCTTCCTTTTCCTGGCAAAAGTCATTCCAGAGCATCAATCCTTAGTGAGTATTAGTTCGAGGAGTAAAACTGTCAACTTGCAGTTTCAGCAGAATTTCTCTGCTGAAAACCGGCTGCAGGGAAGGGCTTATTTCAGAGTCAGTGGCTTTGTTCTGGTGTAGGCCGTTGTCTTGCTCTGAGCTGGTTTGCTGCCCTCAGAAGGTTTATTTGGAAAAGTCCAAGTGAGAATTTCCTTATCTGGGGAAGAAATGTCCCAGATGAGTTAAAGGATTTGCTGTTAAGAAGTGCTGTTTTGTACCTATTCCGGTCCTCCTTTGGAAGGCAGATAAAAACCCACTTGTCCAAAGAAACCTGCTGCCTTTGAAATGCTGTGGTGTCCCGAAGGTTTGTGCACACTGAGGTCCATAGACAGGCCCTTCGGTGATGCTCTGAGATAAAAGTAAGCTCCTTTTCCCAGCTGTCTGATCACTGAAAACGCATTGTGTAAAGAACTGGTTATAGCAAAATGGACACCAAAGTGAAGGATCGGTAAGACAAATTATTGAAGTTCCACTTCAGCATGTTCCTGTGAGTGGGGAATTAAGCCCTTCCAGTTTGCTCTGTGACCCTTAGCCCTCTGCTAGATTTTTTTTGCTTAATCTTTCAGTGCTATTAAGGATTATTTGCATTCTTATTCGGAAATAATCCTATGGAGAAATGGTGCTCACTATTCATTGCAACTATAAATTCTGTGGGGCAAAAGACCAGAGTTCCTTACCTATATTCTGTTGACTTGAAAAATCCAAGCTGTGGCCAGGGCCCCAGGCTGGATGGGGCCTTTGTGGCACCTGGATTGTTCCTGGGAACCCTGGGCCTTTGGAGGTGTCTGTACCAGGAACACGGTTATTCCTTAGATACCTTTTTTTTTTTTTTTAAAATATTTCAGATGTAATGCTTTTTATTTGACCAATAAAAAAAAAAAAGAAACATGCTCTTGTGAGACCTGGCAGGTCTTTATTTAAGGAAGAGGAACCAAGCCCTGTCGGGGCTGGTGCTGTGTGTTGGAGGTGGGCACGGCGGAGCCCTCAGCAGCAGCACCTGCCGCCTGAGGCGTTTCTGTGCTGCTTCTTACGCTGGCAGAGGTGAGTAGCCCCCAGTCCAGGTGCCGCAGGTTGCAACACCCTGGGCGCAGCTGCTAATGAGGAATTTGTTAATTAATTGCCGATGGCGGCTGTAGGGGGGGCGGTCCTGCCCTTCTTCTTCATGCCCGCAACCAAGATGGCGGCCGGGGCGGGGCGCGCTC
>NW_015090808.1:722543-813607 GCF_001431845.1 Calidris pugnax | reverse complement strand
GGTCGGCGGCCGTGCGCTGGGCCGAGGAGGGGCTGGTGGGGCTGCAGGCGGCCGCCGGGCTGCCCTGGTGGGCCGCCATCGCCTGCGGAGCCGCCCTGCTCCGCACCGCCGTCACCTTGCCGCTGGCCGCGCACCAGGGCCGCCTCCTGGCCAAGGTGGGTGCCTGGCGGCCGGCGCTGAGGGAGGGAGGGAAGGAAGGAGGGTGCTCCTCCCTCAGTTATCGCCCCTCGGGGTGCCCTAGGCCGGCGGCCGTGCGGGCCTTGCGGCGGGCAGGGCGGTAGTTGTGGGGAGAGCCGTGTTTGGCCGTAAAGGTCGGGAACTTCTCACCCGCCGATGGGGGGTTTTTATTTGCTAAATACCCGCTTTTTCTCAAACCGCCGATGGGGGGCCGTGGCCGCAGGTTCTCTCTTCGCCAGGGGTCTGGTTGCATATGTGGGGCTCAGGGGAGACTTCGTTCTCTCCAGCTCCCTGAAAGGAGGGTGTAGCAAAGCGAGGGTTGGTCTCTTCTCCCAAGGAACAGGCGATGGGACAAGAGGAAACGGCCTCAAGTTGCACCAGGGGAGGGTTAGGATGGATATCAGGAAAAATTTCGTAGCAGAAAGGGTTATCATGCCTTGGACCAGGCTGCCCAGGGCAGTGGGGGAGTCCCCATCCCTGGGGGTATTTAAAAGCCGGGCAGACGTGGTGCTGAGGGACATGGGTTAGTGATGGGTTTGGCAGCGTTAATGGTTGGACTGAAAGGTCCCTTCTGATCTTGACCATTCTGTGATTTTTCGTGGTCACTCCACGAAATGGGGTTAGTTTAGTGAGAGTCAGATGCGTGTCCAAGTTTTTTTTCTGTGATTTGCTGTGTTAAAGCTCTTGGTAAAGCTGCTCTGATAAAAACTTGTCGTAAACTAGCTTTCAGCAGTTTCTAAATACCTACTTTTTCTCAAAAGGCTCAAACAGCTGAAGCTACTAAAGAGGTTCTATGCTGTGCTTGCAGGGACAAAGCAGCCTTTGCAGCACTGTGGTATGAAGTCAGGTGTTTCTCCTTTTCTGTGCTGTTTCTTCCCCAAGTAAGGATTTTATGGTGGTGCTCCACACCTGCCAGAACTCAGTGATTGGGACTCAGTGGGACCTTTGTTCTACACCTGTGTAATGGTCAGATTAGTAATTGCAGGTGTGTTTCGTGGAGGGGGTTCTTCAGGGACCCACATTGATTATTATTATTTTTTTTAATATTTTTGATGTGGCATTAAAGGTTTTTTTGTTAAGTGAAGTAGCTGGTCACAATTTCTGAAAGAAGACAAAAAGCTTATTTAGAACAAGATACAAAATCTAATTCTGTATTTATTTCATTAAGTAGTAGGATAGCATTTTTGATTGTTACTGTAAATACTACTTATTAGGTAATTTTGTTTAAAGATAAAAGGTGTTCGCAGGTGTATGCCTTGTCCTTCAAGGTCCTTTTTAATGTCTGTGCAGGATCAGGTGGGGAGAGAAAGTGGTTGTTACATGTAACTGTGCATAAATGTTTTTCCTTTTCTTTAGCTAGTTGGAAAACTTGCAGCCTGAGATTAAAAAACTAGCTGAGCGCCTTCGCTATGAAGTGTCTGTTCGTGGGAAGCAACAGGGGTGGTCTGAAAAGGTGGCCAGGTAAGATGGCATTTATATACACCTTATAAATGTATTTCAGGCTGGGGGTAGCAGGAGGGAAAGTCCTACAAACAACAGTCTTACAGAGGGATTTTGCCATTGCCCGAAGCTTAGGTTTTCCTACCACTTCTACCACTTATTTGTGTTATATTGCCCTTCAGAGTATATCCATTTTAAAGCTCTGAACTTGTGATTTGCTTATGATTACAGGGCCAAATCCAGGATTGTTTTCATTGTCTTTGCTTATGACTAAAGTTTCCCTAGCTATTATGGCATCCAAATACTGCTGGAACTTGAGGTTTGAACGGTTGTGGTCCTGTTGGTTTCATAGTGCAGTACCGTACCCCGTGAGCTGGGATACTGACCATCACCTCACTGGCTCATTGCCTCTCTTTTGGGAAAGTTATACCCTAGTTCAGACAAAAAGCGCCATGAAATAAAGTATCAGACAAGTTATTGATAGCTGCTGGTGCCAATGGGAAATTTTGTATGAAAAACTGCTTATAGGAACAGGGCTGAAAGTTGTGGGGGAACGGTGTTGGCAAAGAAGCGAGGCGTAGTTAAAGAGGAAAGGCTTTCCGTGATCTCCAGACTTGCACCTAAAGAAGCCAATTTGACATGTACAGACTGTAGAAGTGTTATTTCAGAATTTGAGGAAGTTATTCAGAAAGTTATAACAGGTGTTGTGAAAGGTTTTTTCGTTTTGTTTTTTCTTTCTAAAAGGTTCCACTTTAAGAAGAACCTCCGGAGGATTATTACGGAGCTGTACATTCGAGACAACTGCCATCCCTTCAAAGCCACTTTACTGGTGTGGGTGCAGGTTCCAATGTGGGTTTGTGTGTCCGTGGCTTTACGCAACTGCAGCGTTGGTGCCTCGGGCTCCGAAGGTGATTAATGTGAACAGACACGCTCTTACCACTCATTTTTTACTCAGTTACTGTTTTTACAGGTGCTTTGTTGAAAGCATCCAGAGCATCCCCAATTTCTGCATATATACTCATTATTTCTAGTGGTAGTGTGAGCTTTATGGGATGCCTCTTTAGAAGTAGTATTGGGGTCTGAGCTCTGGGTGCTATGTGAAGCATTTTGTTAAGACATGTGAGCATTCAATTATTTTGTGGTTTTCTGAAGACAGAGTTACTAGAAAAAAATACTGTCTTGGTATTTTTCTGATTCCCATGATTAGTGATATTACCCAGGCTACATTATATTCATTATTAATCTGTATTTTTTTCTTCCATGTGGAGTTTTGCATGGAATGCTATAGACAAAGTGAATGTGTGGTGGTTTTTAAGTAAAAATGCTGGTATTTGGGGTTTTTGTAGAAAAGAATTTATAGTGTGTTCTTATTAACAAAAAATGTGACAAGTTATAATGATAGTTATTAAACAATGTAATTATTTCAAAACCACAAAATACTATTGTCATTGTATATTACTATGTGCATATTTTCCTTATTGGCTTCTAAAATGGTGGTTGAGATGAAGGTAGTTTTATTGCTGGTTTACCTGAACTGGTGGCTGTTGTGAGCTGAGCTGCTTCTCAGCTTGTATCTCCCTCTGCTTTTCACTTGTGTGGATCACAGACTGCCTTGACATCTGGTCAGCTGAACCAAGGGTTTCTGCTTTAATAGTATTTATCATGTACATAAAATGTACCTAGAAACTTGGATGTTTTGATTGCGATCCATGGTATGGTTTTGACTAACTTGAGGCAGAAAGTCATACTGAATTCTGTATTTTCTTTATTTTTGTAGTTCAGGAGCAGTTTTCAGCAGGCGGAGCATTGTGGTTTACAGATCTCACTGCACCAGATTCCACCTGGATTTTGCCAATTTCGCTTGGGCTCATGAATTTGCTGATAGTGGAGGTACGTTGGTGGAATAAATAGGATGATTGCAAAAGGATAATTCTTTTTATAGAATTGTAAGACAATGTTACCCGGTTATAAATCATGATACCATAAAGGTAATTTCAGGTTATCGCTGCTTTAAATGCACTGATCAGAACTGAAAAATGACTTAATTATTCTCTGTGTTAAGTCCCTGTTGGCAGTCTTTTCCCAGAGGGCTGTGCTGCAGGCTGAGGCCTTGGAACTTTGTGTGTGCAAAAGTGACTGTGTAAAATTATGTTACCTTCAAATGCTTGTTAGGTACCGGGCTAGGGTGGTACAGTATTGTCTACCAAACACTGAATGTGTGAAACATCAATCAAGTTTGAAAACTTGTGGCAGATTATTATCTGAAACGGAGGGTGCCAAATGAAAATAATGGGTGGAGAAGAGTGCTGGGTTACAGGAAACCCCACTGTGGCCTGTTTTTTCTCATTTTGGTTGTTTCAAAAAGAACTTGTTTATAACTGTGGGTTTCTCCCCTTTCAGATATTTGCTTCGCAGAAGATGAAAGTTTCCAGGTTCCAGAAGTTTGCTACGAATTTCTTCCGCGTGGTGTCAGTAGTGATGATCCCTGTTGCTGCAACAGTCCCCTCTGTAAGTACAGAGCCCTGGCGGTGTGTCCGTTAACCAGGGACTCTGGTGTGGTCTTTGTGCTTAAAGAGCACCCAAATGCCTGCTGGATTTAACAGACCATACTCTCTGTTACAGTGTGTCCTAAATCACATAGGGTGTTTTGCCGATGTATGCATTTAAATTCTTAAATGTGTTTGGAATATTTTTGTCCAAGAGGGAAGAATCTGGAAACTTACTGTTTCTAAACATCGTTTTTGCATTTTGTTTGGAAAGACCTTCAGAGCAGGTTAGCATCCTTTTTGTCATTTCAAAAACAACAGTAAAGCTTTATATAAGGACACTTAGAGAAAGGCTTGCTAAGTACTTGTGTACTGTAAGAGGAACACAGCGGAATTCTTAGATGAGGAAATTTTCCACAATCTTCTTAAGACACTTCTTTTTTTAACCAGGTGTTCTACAGCTGAATATTTTAGTTAGCAAAACCAAATTATCTAATTGTGTGGATTATCACAGAATCACAGAATCTTCTAGGTTGGAAGGGACCTTAAAGATCATTTTGTCCAACCGTCAACCTAACTGACAAAAATAGACACCCACACAACAAACAAGGAGCATCACCATCACTAAACCATACCTCCCAGCACTACATCAACCCGTCTTTTGAACGCCTCCAGGGATGGGGCCTCAACCACCTCCCTGGGCAGCCCATTCCAATGCCTGATGACCTTTTCTGTGAAAAAATTTTTCCTAATAGTCTGAAATATAGAAGCTTAAGCAAGTTTAATATGACTTAATTTATGAGCTGTTGTCAAACTTCAGTGTAGATGACTTTTTCTTCCTCAGAAGAGTTGAGAGTGGAAAATGCATTTGAAATGGAAGCCATTATTGTTTTTGAGAGAGTGGTTTTAGGTGAGTTATATTTCTCCGTAACGGAGCAGCCGGTGGTTGTGGTTCCTGAAGAGCTGCCTGCAGGGGTAGCTCTGCGTTGTGTCTGAGGTTGGTGTGTGTCTCTTTGCAGTCCATGGCGCTGTACTGGCTGTGCTCCAGCCTCCTGGGGCTCTCCCACAACCTCCTCCTGCGCTCCCCCGCCGTCCGCCGCCTCTGCTGCATCCCCCGCACCCCCTCCGACTCGCACACGCCCTACAGGGACATCCTCTCTGCCTTGGCTGCCAGATACAGTTTGAAGAAGTGATGACATCATTTGAACTGTCGGAAGAGCTGTCCAACAAACGGTGCACGGTTAATTAAGTAGTGCTGTTTTATCAAGATGTACTTATTTGCTGTAAAATACTGGAGCTGGGATTATATTTATTTTCCAAATAAATCGTTGCCCTCCTGGCCATAAAGAGTGGTTGTTCAGCACAAATGTGTGTTTATTGGGGAGTTTGGTTTCAAGGGTGGTGGTTTTGCAATTAGAATAGCCCAGTAATACAGGTTTGTCTTTCTCAATTATTGTGAGAAATTGTGCAGATGAATTTTAAACAGAACCGTGACTCATTTAGGCTGCCTTCTTGTAGTGGCACTAACTGGACCCATGGGCTAGTGAACAAAGAATTTTGGGGTGAGGGAATAGACTGGATGGACTCATGCTGTAGTTAATGGTTTGTTTCATTAAGACACGTACAGATTGATTGGTAATTGGGTATAGTCATTTCATACTCAGGTGGTTCTCGTGATAGTCTGTGTAATAGCTCTGATAGTGGATTTCCTGGAACTGCAAGGTAAAGTAGGTTGTTGTCAGTCTCTTGTGTTAGATTTGGAGTTGGGAGGGCAAGTTTCTTTTACCATTTCTAGTGATCCCTTCTTGAGTGACAGCGTTTTGTTCCTTCCAGATCCCTTTTTCCACAAATAAAATAGAGTAGCAGCTGCCTATTGTCTGTCTAAAATGAGGTAAGTAGCACCGTAAAAAAGAATAAATGATGATAAGTAACCAAATACTTCGTTCAACTGTATATCAAATCTCTTTTTTAATGCAAGTCCTAAAGGTAAAGTGGAAATATTTTATGCCTCAAAGGACCTGGGTGTATTTTTTTCATGTTATTATATGTAGGCCCTTCCTGTAAGGGTGTTCAGATTCACGTCTCACCTTGCTCTGCATACATCTTAAGTCAGCAAATGTACATTGCTGTAAAACTTCTGCACAATAATGTCCCTTTGCACAGAAGTCTGTGCAAGTCTGCTCTTGTAAAAGGTCGTCTTTTTTTCTTAGGGAAGCAAAAATCAGGATAGAGGGTAAAGCACTGCTTGTATCAGATGGTTGTCATAATGCAGAATCGCAGAATCAGCATGATCCATATTTTAACTGTTAACAGTTAGTGCTCGTTAATCTTTGATAATACAAACTGATTTTTAAAATAACTAGGATTTTTGTGTCACTAGAGAGATCTGTTTATCCCTGGGAGAGAGCAGCAGGTGGAAGACCAGGCAGATGTAGAGAACAGTAACAACAGTCTCATGCTATTGGTGTGTTGCAGAGAATCTGTAGTTTTTTGGTTATTTCTCTTGTTAATGTTGTTTTCTGTCACCCTGACCCCTCAGCAAAAGAGTGGATTGAAGGAGTTTATCAAGGCTTGGTGTGTAGGTAGGGCAGAGGTGTCTGTTCAAAATGTTTGAAATGAAATGTTCCTAATTTTTTTGTCCTGATAACGCACTTCAGATTGCCTTCTAGTGGGTGTGTTTTCACTAGGAGAATGAATGATAATATTCTCTTACACTTGCTTCAGAAGCCCAAGAAATTGACGTGGATTCTATTTTCTTTGTCTCTTTTACTCCATCAGTTAAATTTCCAAGAACACTTAATCACATTTAGAAATGTCTGCAGTAGTAGGGCTGGACTTCTGAGTTTGGAAAATATTATTGGGCTAGTGTTTGTCCCTGCTGCTTACCTTGAGAAGTAGTGAGATACAGGAGGCTGGCATGGAAATTTTGTCTCACTTGTGCATCCTCGATTCCCCTTCTACCCATTAAAAGTTGAGGAAGACTGAAGCTGTTTTATGGTGGTGACATTATTATTCTTCCTCTCTGGAAAGAAGTTAAAACATTACCCTGGTGTTTACTATTGTTTCTGTGCTGGAAAAGAAATGTTTATGAAACTAAGGATATGAGGTCAAGAAAATCCAGACTGTTCAGGGTAAAACTGAAAAGAAAAAAACCCCAACTTACTAATTTACATATTATTTTTAAAAAGTAGATATGAGGCAAAACTATTTATCCATTCACTAGGTGGCTTTTAGGCAAACACTGTTCTGGACTACTTAGGCCATATCAAATTTGGCTGCATTTGTTGTGAAGTGTGTAGCTTTTGTTGCAGTTCAGTGTTCTGTATATGCAAAACAAGAGGCGCACCTGTGTGTTTGGGGGGGGGGGGAGAAAAAGAAGAAATTCTGTGGCTTTCAGAACTCTGTTGGTTAAATGGAAAATTGATACGGTTACAAGTTGACAATTCACACAGTTGTTTCCTGAAATAACCTGGCTCAAAAAATAAGGAGGACAGGGCTTATCATGACCAAACACTTGTGAAGGGGTTGTTCTCCTTGGCCCAGGCTGATGCTGGAGAAATGAGGCGTTTTCAGTGTCCTCTGTTCCCTCAGAAATTTAACGTTTGTGCAATACCACTGCTTCAGCTTTGTCAGAAATGTTAGCAATTTTGTATAAGGCATTTTTTAGATATCCCTCAAATAGAGGGGGAAGAAAGTGGATGAATGTTTTGGGCTTTTTGATCTTTTTCACTCTCTTCAACCTGTGAATACACTGGGACACAGGGAATTTGTCGTGAAAAGGAGCGCTGGGAAAAAAAAACACTTAGGGATATTCTGCACATTCACTCCAGGCACAACCACAACAGATTGGAGTAACTAAGGATGTGTGTGCTTGTGAAACAGATGGAAGCAGTGATACTTATGGAATAGGAGATGTAATTCTCCCAGTAAAAAAAAAAGAGCACTGGTAGCCTTTACTAGTGTGTTTATTTCTGAATGATGCAGCCATTAACCAGGCAGAACACAAGCTGGCGTGAGGCTTCAGCCCTAAGTGCAGGCTCTAGTTCTATGTTTGATTAAATAAGTGGTCTCTGTCAAAATACTGCCTAACAGTAAGTTTTCTGTGAAATAAAAATAAGCTTCTAATTTATGTATAGTTTCTGAAGTTCAGTCAGTAGATCCTGCTCCACAAATTCTTTACATACTTTCAGTACAATCAGAAGCACTGGAATTTCTAAATTGTTTTTCCCAGCATTTCTGAAAAAAACACATGCAAAAAGTAGAAATAAGTACCATAAACCCCAGGAATCTCTGGAGAACATTAAGCTGCTCTTTAAACAGTAGCAGAAATAAGTAAAAGTCGGTAACTGTTTCTATTCTATCATATTGGATGAAAAATCTGGGAAACAGGATTATTAAATAGCATCCCAGGAATGAGAGAAGATTGAGGGATTTCAGCCACAGAACTATCTGAAAGCTGTTGAAGAAAAAAGATGGGACAAATTGTAAAATAAACTCTAAGACCTGAAGTGAGTGTTACAGCCAGGGCTGAAGAAATGCATGTCTCGGGCATAGTTCAGTCTTGTCTGAGAGCTGGTCCCACAGCCCTTAGTAGGCAAGAGACCACAAGGCTGGAAAGGGGCAAAAAAATGTGGGTTTTTTTTTGTTGAGACAGTCTATATGCCTCTCTACAGACGTGTATACACGTACATTCACTCTCCTATCTTTCTTTCATACATTCCCTGCAGTTTTGTGTTTTTAAGAAAACAGTTTTAGTGTTTGTTGATGATTTTCAGATGAAAAGCAGCAGCGGTTCAGCAACTGGAACTCAAGTAAGAAAGTACTGCCCTTGTCAGAGTGCACTTTTCCCAGATTCTTTTTACTGGAGTTAAAAGTCAGGCTGATACCGAGTGCTGAACAATCACGTTTGCGCCCTTAGAAAAAAGAAAGCCGTAATTTGTGTTTTCAACATCACGAGACAAAGATAATAATGCTGTTCCATGTAGTTTGGTTCTAATTCTGTATTAATTGGTACTTTAATGCTTGTCTGTAGCTGTGAGGGGTCTGTGTGGATGGACTTAAGAGCTGAGTTTCTCCTGCAGATCAGTAAGTGCTGAGTAGGCAGCTGTGATTTGCAGGCAGCCCTTCTTTTAAGGGCTAACGAGCAGAAGGGAGCTCATAGCACCTAATGGTTTATTGATACCAAGATGTGAGACATTCAGTGTGAGGAATAGCTGTGTGCCGCTGAAAGTAAGATTTTATTCTGTAGCTTGGTTACTTTTCCATATTGTCTGTCCCTTTCTCCCAGGAGTCTGTTAACTCCACTTCCTGTAGTGGCTTATCAGTGGTTTGAGACTGACCTCTGTGCTTTGTGTAAACACTGCCTTCATCTTAGAGGTTTTTTTTCTCTTTGTTAAAATGAAGGGTAAGGAGGTAATTATTAAAGTTCTTAAAAGATTCCAAGTTACTACTATGATGTAAAAGAAATTAACGAAAGATTGGGAGCAAAGTTTTTAACAAAATTAGAAGCATTTATTTGGATTGTTGATGGCTTAGCGAAACTCAAGGAGGACTAATTGCACTATCTGCTTACCAGTTCTTACTGGGATGCATTCATCGTGCTGCTGTTTTCCTGGGTCAGCCACTGAGCTGTTTGTTATATGATGGAACTGTAGAATCCAGTTTCTCCTACAGTTGTGCCAAACATACTTGTTAAGGCTTTTGAGAGAGTGTCCAAAGTCAGTTTTCTGTACGAGAATGTTAATTAGTACCACTAATGATATGCTGCAACGTTGTGCCTGCTGTCCAGCTCCATCTCCCACGGCTGGAACTGTAGAGGTTGGGAGAGAGAGGGTTCCTGACCAAGACCAGCAATTCTGGAGAAGTAGTAGATATTTAGAGACAGCTCTTTGAGAGGCATAGTGTCCTCTGGCTGGGCTGGAGGTCCTGGAGCAGAGTGTGGGCAGGGGTGGGAGGGAGTTTTTGGCTGGCGAGGTGGCAGCAGAGGGAGCTGGTACTCCATGCAGTCAAGGAGAGGGGTCTCCTTTGCCTCCCTCAGCAGAAACAGAGTCACCTGAACAGCCTGAAACCTTTTTCTGATAGATAACAGTTGCATCTGCCATAAAAAATAACATAGCATTTTTTGGGAAGCTTAAAGTGATCACTGAAAAATGTCTCAGACAGGTGACCAGCTGCAGCAGGAAGTAAACATTTAGTAGGTGAAATTGGCTATGTTAGATTTGCTGTTCTTTTGGGTGTGTTTGCAAGTTTGCAGCTTTCTAAGGCTTGAGTCACCCTAAGGCTTGGAGAGAGAAGCAGCTTTTTTTACCTTGGTCTGATGTCTGTGCTGGAGCAAGCAACATGTGGTAAATATATATCAAGAGAAGCAGCATATTGGGTACATTTACATACAGATCTGAAAACATATGGCATAGATGTGTCTATATAAATATATATTTCTATATGCTGAAGATAGATCCTTGTTGTGGGAAAAGTACATGCAACGGCTGCCCCAGCAGATACCTCTCAGGCTCTGATTTAAACATGGAACTCCACTGTCAGCAGTGATGAGCATTTCTATTAAACTGTGTAGCAATTAATTTGATATATCAGGTACCATCTGACTGTTCCTTGTTTATTTCTGCAGTGCCCAAGGATCCATTTGCAGCAGCAGGAAGATTGCTGTGTTGAACTCAGGCCAGCTTCTTCCTAGCCTTTGTCTGTGATTTTTGTGAACTACTTTCTTCATCACAAGCAGTCAATTCCAGGTCTGAGCAACCTGTGCACAGCAGGTAAATCTGGGAGTTTGCCTACAGGTGGAAGTTTTCACTTGCATAAAACTTCAGCATGAATTTGCCAGTCAGTTTTACTGAGCAGATTTTCAGTGCTGTTGTAGCCATTTGTGGGTGCAGTGGTCTGTTAATATAAATGCTCAGTTCTCTATTTCATCGTGTTTGCTTTACACCCTTTTAATTCTGCTTACCTCATAAGATTGCACCCAGGGTCTGCCCGTGCAGGTTAAAAGAGAATAAGGTTCCTCTGGTGAATGTATTTGGAGGTGGGTTTCTTGTAATGTTACTTTAGGGGACACCTGAGCCTGGAAGAGGGTTGTTGAAATAATGCAGCTTCCTCGGAGGGAGAGTAAACTCAAGGAACTGAAATCAGTCACGTTCAACTAAGTACAAGTTCCCTGAGTGGGTTCAGTGCTGATAGCACTCAAAATTGCTGAAATACCCTGGCATGGATCCCGTTTGGAGCAGAAGTCAGAGCCTTCAGTGTCTGCATTGTTTCTCTGTTCCAAAGCCCTGATCCAGAGCACGCGTGGAAACTTTCCAGGCCATTGTGAAGTATTCATTAGTGCTGGTGCAGCTCAGAAGAGAATTCTGCATGGGCAAGCCGAGACAAAAGGAGAGAGAAGTAATAGAAAATCTTGGTTTGTTGGTAATATTTTCAATATATCATGCAAAAAAAAAAAAAAGGTGGCCCTATTTTAAGTGCATGTTGCCTCTGCCTAGCCAGGGTAGGAAGGGGTTCCTTTATATATTTATAAGGACAATTATAAATATATATACACACTTATATATATATACACACATATCCAGGAGAGCCTACTCATGCATGCACTGCATACTCACCTGCTTAGTTTAGGATGATTAACAGTATTTAAAAGCATATATTCTTACAGGTCATCTATGTTTCTTTCTTTTTAAAATACAGCCTAAACTTTGAAAATAGGGCTGTGAGGCTTGTTGGTGTTCATAGTTTAGATGGGTTAGAATCCTCGAATAGTTTGGGTCGGAAGGGACCTTTAAAGGTCGATGTCAGGTCGAAGATGCAAATGTCAGTACAATATAACACCATTTCCAGGGTGCTGAGGGGAGGGCTGTTGCCTGCTGGAGACGCTGATGCTCTGCCAGTCCACCTGGTTGGTCTTTGTGGTTGTTTAAGTCAGGGAATCCAAACTGGTAATTCAAAGCCGAGTTACTGGGGTGGATTCCTTGAAGTGCGACCATTTTTTCAAGGGCAAAGTGTGATTTTTGGCACCTGAGTTGCATGGTTTCTGGAAAGAAGCAAAGTGCTGAAGTGTTTTTGACTGCGCTGCTGTACACACGGGGGTGCTCACGCTATAGCCCGTGTCGCTGGCTGACAGAGCTCTGCCATCGAAACGCTTTTCTTCTTCTGTCTTTCATCTCCGTGCTGTTTCAGAACTTAATCAGCCCGTCCCCTCGCAGTGTACACTGCTTTTCCACCTCGCTGCCGTGTCCCTTTGAAGTGGCCGGGGGTTGAAGGGCCTCGATCTCCACAGTAATGCCGAGGCCTTTGCAGGCCGCTCCGCTCCGTGTGCCGGGGATGGCGGCTGGGAGCTGGCAGGTGTGGGGACAATCCCTCCCAGGGCCCAGTTGTCTTTGCAAAGCCGGCCGGCGGTGCAGCCCTGTGGCCAGCTGGCGGGGGAACTCCTGCTTTAGTCACTTGTTATTGTTGGACTACCTGGATTTAACCCATCTGACTTGGTTCTAACAGTAAATAAATCACCCCTCCTTCCTTTGAAGCTCAGCATGGCCCTAAGAGCGGCAGCAGCTGCTGCTCCCAGGAGTGAGGGCTCTTCCTCTATTTTTAAAGTTTGAGGGATCGCAAGTTAGTATTATCTTAAAAGAGAGGGGAAAACAGGCCAATGGGGAATTTGCACCACATAAAAACTGGCAGAGAGAATGCCCTTAAGCCCTTTTTATCGTTCTTTCTCCCCCCCTCCCCTCTATTTTGCAGATTTAGGACTAGCTTAGGCCATGATTTTGTAATATCACAACTAGCCATTGCTGGATCTCTCCCTACAAGCGTGGGCTAGATGGAGCTGGAGTTGGCAATTGCATTTCTGTCTGATCAGAGGACACGAGTAAGGAGTTTTTGCTGACATCGGGGCTTTTTCCTGCCAGCTTTGTGCCAGCTGGGGGAGGATGGGTGACACCAGAGCTAGCAAGAAGTTAGTCACGGAAAGGCACTACGTGCTGCAAGTCTACAAAGTTAACCTGCAGGGAACATCTGAACACGTGTAGATCAGCAGAGTGAGTGCCCAGGAAGGGATCCGTGCTTTTCATCAATGTCACCGTGATGGCTTTGGACAATTTTTGGTGCACAGTTACCCTGTGGTGCTATGGGCTTCTGCTTTGGATGTTCAGAGCAGCCTGTGTAAGTGTGGTGCCTTAGTGCAGGTTAAGGTGAGCACGTGCATCCATATGTTCCTTTATTTAAAGGATTGAGCGTCATAAACTCATTTGTCTAACTGTAAGTCCATCATATTTGAGTGCCTTAATTAACTTTGCAATCGAAGTAACAGTAAAAAACATTTTTAACCTGCTTTATTTAATATAATCCCCTACTTTTGCTTCAAAGAAACAGGACCAGGAGTAGATAAAATGATAATAATAATTTCTTTGCTTTTACTTAGTTTTGCTTAGTTCCATGGTAGAAAATAGTAAAGAAATCTGCAGTATTTTCCACTGCAATTTCAAGCCTATGATTTTCATCTAATTTCACCCTTAGCCTGGTAAACTAAGACCATCATCATCCCTCTGAAGCAGTTAAATTCTGTTCCACGTAGTGCTGATAGGGGGAGGCTGAGGACCACGCAGACTGGGGTAAATCTAAAGAAACTACTAGAGCTCACCAAACCCTTCCCTCTGAATTCTACCTTAATTAACTTTGCAATCGAAGTAACAGTAAAAAACATTTTTAACCTGCTTTATTTAATATAATCCCCTACTTTTGCTTCAAAGAAACAGGACCAGGAGTAGATAAAATGATAATAATAATTTCTTTGCTTTTACTTAGTTTTGCTTAGTTCCATGGTAGAAAATAGTAAAGAAATCTGCAGTATTTTCCACTGCAATTTCAAGCCTATGATTTTCATTTAATTTCACCCTTAGCCTGGTAAACTAAGACCATCATCATCCCTCTGAAGCAGTTAAATTCTGTTCCACGTAGTGCTGATAGGGGGAGGCTGAGGACCACGCAGACTGGGGTAAATCTAAAGAAACTACTAGAGCTCACCCAACCCTTCCCTCTGAATTCTAAACATCATGGTTTGAACCTTTTTTTTTTTTCTGCAAAGTAATCCCCAGTATGTGTTTTCTGATTATTAGTTTTTCATGCATAGCATGATAAAATACACTGAAGCACATCATCTTATTATTTGATTATATACATTTTAGCTTGTTTGCAGGCTCTGTCATGAATCCCTTGGACAAAAAATGGTTTGTCCTGGATCAATTAAATGTGTGATTTGAAGGCCCTGGAAAATGGGAGACAAATAATACTCATCGCCAAGTTTTCAGACAGACAATTAATGTTTTTACAAAAAGCCAACATGCTTCTGGGGATTGGCAAACATTTTCTCAAAAACAAGTAACAAAAGGAATTCTGTACTCCTGGAGCAAATCGATACGCAAGTGATGGAATAGTTGCAGTTAAACAGCAGACTTGGGAGTTAGGCAGATTATGCTGGGCATGATTCAAAGAAGTCCCTCTGCTGTTTAATATATATCACAGATTTACAGAATGATGGGGGGGGGGGTTGGTTTTGTTTTTTTTAAATGGTCGCAATTCTCCCAAAGTGCCAGATGATCCTTCCTGCTTTGAAAACTGTCCTGTTGTTACAGTCCTCAGATGTTACTGTGACTGGAGGGTAGCCACAAACTGGAATCTCATGTTCTGACTTCATGTATGAACAAGTATGATGTGGACAAGTGTCAGTTATCTGGGGGATCTACACAAATGGAAGCAAGGCTTTTATCCTGTGCTTGGAGTGTTCCTCAAGCTCCGAGTCTGGAGATGAAGTCTGAGGTTGGAGTTCATCTCCAGCCAACAGCAGATATCTGAATACAAGCATGTCCCTGCAAATAACAAAATTTTCACCCTGGCAAGTATAAAAGCGATGAAATGTTCCCAGCTCCCAGAACCCCTGGTACTCAAATCCCTCTTAAAAAATTGGGGTGTTGTTCTGTATGCTCTGAAGCTTAATAATACCTTATATCCATAAGGCACCAGATGGAACAGCACATTCTTGTGGCAGCGTTTCTGGAAATGTGTGAATTGTAAAATGTTTTTCATCTGACTTCCAGGAGAAACATGGAGAGAATGTCCTGTCTTGGATGGCATTGTTTCACAGCTGGAATGGGAGAAAAGCAACCCCTGCCACCCCCTGCCACGTACAGATCCTAGGCTGGATCTGTCACCTTACTGGGGTATGGCTGAGGATATTGGAGGTTAAGGAATTCCATTGTCTCAATAAACAGTAAGGAAAACTGAATCATTACTCAGCTACTCCCGTTCAGCTCCTAAATCTTCTCCCCTTTCCTCACTGTGAGTCTTGCCAAGCCCATCACTGCTGCTTCCCCAGGGTCTGCTGGGCTCCACCCAGAGAAGAGGAATTTCTGCAGCCCAATAATTGATCTTTAATAGGAAAAGCCATTACTGTTGCTGATTCGTATCACGCCTTCAGTCAGCAGAGGGAAGGCAGGTGCAGGAAAAATGAATGTCCCCACCAGAGAATACACCGTCTCACCTGGCTGGTGAATGAATGCAGTTGGTTGCAAGGAAATCACACTTCTGCATCTGCACTGGAACAGAAAAAAAAGATGGTTTTGGTACTTGTTACTAGAGTAAAACTGAGAACTTGTGATGTTATCACAAGCTTGATTCTGACTTTACGAGTCTGAGGCTCAAATGTGTTAAATGGAGGGGCCAGAAAGGTTGAAAAGCCGTTTGGAATGTTGATGGGTACCACACACGTTGTAATGGGAAGAATGTTGTTAATTAGAAACAAATGCCAGCCTTAAGCATCAGCCAGTTTTGAGGCAAAGGGCCTGTCAGATCCAGGAGTTTGGGCCTTAGTGTGTTTGTTTTGAATTTGCCTGGGGACTGTTTCTCAGTGCTGATCACTGAGGGGATAGAACGCAAAGCCATGGAAAATGATTGATCCTTGGAAGTGCAAGAGGGTGAGAAGATCTTTGGATCATAGTTAAGATGTTCTCTTGCAGCCAAGTTAGAGCAAGCCAAGAAGTTGCTTTTCCGCTCCAATCTTGTCCAATGACCTGTTTCACTTTGCACCGAGATGGGCTAGGAATCTTCAGGCAGAGAGATGGTAACTTTTGGGGTACTTGAGTGGAGGAGAACATCTGATTGGGTTTTTCGTCCCTATTTGAGGGCTGTGATAGATGACTATTTGTGTGTTTTCTTTGGGAACTTGTTTTAGAAAACCTGTGAAGTTTTTCTGCCAGGATAACATTTTAAATATGGATTTTTCCTGAAGTTTTTGAAAGGCTGAACTGGATTTGAGAGGTCTAACTGAGGTACCAGAGTACTTAAGTCCAAAGATTTCCTTTCTGCACCTGAGTTCCAACAGACATCTGACCTCCGTACTGATGGGTGTTGCTGATAGAGGTTTTCCAAACACGATGAGTAATGTGTGTAAGGACAAGAGGCCCTTGAAGAGTCTGAAACGCTATTGTTCACAGCAGTAATTGCAGGGCAGATTATTTGAAGCAGACTGTGGGAAGGATTCAGAGACCATTTATTCTCCATGCAAATTCCTTGCACAATTTTAATTTCATCATTATTGATGAAAAGCCTTGCCATGAGGAGGGGCTTTCCTAGCATTTTTGGTTAATGTGGCTGCCACAGAGGAAAACTAGGCATAAAGGTGTTTTTGGAGCTCAAGGTGGTGAATTAGGAAGTTACTGTTTGCCAGTTAATTCATAGTGTGCATTGTTAATGACAAGAAAAGGAGTTTGTCTGTGAAGCTTTTTAATCCCCACCTTTTGGTCATGTTTCATGTCACTGGCGAGCAGGATGGAGGTAAGAAATGTGAAATTTTGCAGGTGATTATCTGATTTGCACTTGGATAAACCTGGATGAAGCTGACATACCGGTATGCAAGCTCATTGTTTCCAAAGGCTCTTTGCAAAGAGAGCCAGCTGTGTCACAAGCATACTGGTAAACTGGGGAGCGTGAGGGAGAGCAGAAGGAAAACGCTGTTACAGTTTCACGATGGAGAATTTTCCAAGCTTTCCTGGTAGTGTGGTTGCTCTCATGACACAGTGTGTATTAGTAAACGCACAGTCCAGTGTGGCATAAAATATTGCTCCTTAAGGAAGTGAGAGTGCCTCTCCAAATCCTCATGGAACTACTGCCTGCCCCGTGGCTGTAGTCTAAGTGGCTTTTTCCTGCTGCAAAGTGCAGTTCTTTGCCTGAGATGAGTTAGCATCAGCAGCTGTGAAGTGTTAGAGCAGTACAGCAGGGTACAGGGATTCCCCTGGCACTGGCTGTGGCACCAGAACCTAATCATTTGTGTAACTGGGTGTGTTGGAACAACCAAGAGCACGAGTGGGTTGTGGATGTGTCTGTATCCCATATGCATCACATGCTGTGGTGAAGGTAAAAATTGCCACCGTCTAGCTAAGGAGCAGGTTTGTCCTTTGAAAGGCTGGGAAGGTGCTGCAGACTCCCATTAAGGGGAGGGACCCAAAAAACATTGCAACCCATTTTCCCATGGATGACTGGATCATTTAAATATATGTTACAGAAAATACAGTGTTTGTTTTAAGACTCAAATAGCTTGAATTGAACAAACACAGTAGGAAGGAGGGGAGATTTAGATGAGATACCAAAAAGAAATTCTTTGCTGTGAGGGTGGTGAGACACTGGAACAGGCTGCCCAGAGAAGCTGTGGCTGCCCCATCCCTGGAGGGGTTCAAGGCCAGGCTGGAGGGGGCTTGGAGCAACCTGGTCTGGTGGGAGGTGTCCCTGCCCAGGGCAGGGGGGTGGAACTAGATGATCTTTAAGGTCCCTTCTCACCCAAACCATTCTGTGATAGATGGGAGCTGAGAGCTCTGAGTCCTGTGGTGGCAGGATTGGTGTGTAGCTGCGTGCATCTTGTGTTACACTGCACAGTTTGTTTATTTGAATCCTGTATTTTGGGGCTCTTTGTATTTGCAATAGGTTCTGTGTCTGCAGGGGGGACTGACACCCGCTCTTTGCGGCGTTGGTGCCTGCCCCAGTAAGAGGGATAAAATCACAGAATGGTCTGGGTTGGAAGGGACCTTCCAGATGATGGAGTCCAACCCTCAACCCCACACCCACAAACCCACCACTGAACCATATCACGCAAGTGGCCAAAAAAAGAAGAGCTGTGTTGCAACGTGAGCCCCGTTGGACGAAAGTCGAGATGCAGGAATTCAGTTTTGAATAATACACGTAATTGGCCTTAAGGGTCCAAATTAAAACTGAGGCCCTTTTTTTGTTTTACATGCTTTGACATAAGCAGATGGAAATCATATTGAGCATAACTGGAGATGTGTGGAAGTCAGGAGACACACTTTGTTAAGGAAGTGAGAGTCAGGGACTGTGCTGTAAAAACGCCACGTGGTCTAACGGGGGGCAGCTAATGCTATGCTCCAGTGGGAGCTGCTGGGGGCAGATACAGGTCTGGTCTCTGTGGATTTCTGAAGTGTTAAGCTAGAAAGGGGAAAAGAAACAGGGAACTTGAACTATCTTTATGGCTGAGAACTTGAGCCCTTTTTGTCTAGAAAATAGTTAAATGATAAAATCTTCTAATAGGGAAAGTCAGTTGCTTAGAAATGTACCTAATAAAACACAAATAGTGGCAGTGCTCTTCAGGCACATTAGTTCTGCTTTAAGGGAGAGTTTGAAAGTTGGCAAAGAGGAACTTTTTAGAGGTTTCGTATCAGTGTAGCCTAAACCTTTTATCTTGTGGGTACAATTAAAGGGATTTACCTTTTTGAGCACTCGCATTCTTTGTGTGTTTTGTTAAAGTCTCGCTGGCCAGTCTGTGTAATGAAACAAGGTTAGTGTTTTTGTTCAGGGCTCTGTAAAGCAAAGGACTGTAAGACTCTGGACAGCTGCTGCAAATGTTTCAATTTATGCCTAAACATGGCACTGTTATTCAAATTTAAGAATAATTTTTGGATCAAATTCCAATTAAATTTGCCTACAATAATTTCTTTCCCGTAAGTTCCACGTCATACCATTGTTTTGGGGTTTTTGTAAGAAGCTAGCCTAAAGCAAAGGACTGTAAGACTCTGGACAGCTGCTGCAAATGTTTCAATTTATGCCTAAACATGGCACTGTTATTCAAATTTAAGAATAATTTTTGGATCAAATTCCAATTAAATTTGCCTACAATAATTTCTTTCCCGTAAGTTCCACGTCATACCATTGTTTTGGGGTTTTTGTAAGAAGCCAGCCTTCTTTAAACACTTTTTAATTTTTTTTTTTAAATCTCTCTCTTGCTATTTGGCCAGGAATTGTGCTTTTTACCTTTTCTGTATGTGTCCATGAGATCCACATCATTTGCTAATTAAAATACTGCATACTTCTGACACTCAGCTCTTTGAAAATATTTCTGTTCCTTATTTCTAGGCATTTCTTTAATACATTGCCAGAACTGAGCCACTGGGTCCTTACCAGCTTTTGTAAATGGAGAAGACCCAGCTCTGTCAGGAGGAAACCAGTGGGGGACTGGAACCAGGTCAGTTGATTCCAAAGTGGTGCCATTTGCAAAGAAGCAGCACTGATTTTTCAGCTGTAATCACTGTGCAGTTGATGGGGTTTATTTAGTTACTGCCTGTGTAAGTGCCTGCTCCAGAGAGTGCGACTAATAATTCTATTTTATTTTACAAAGTAAACAACCTCAGATTAATTGGATCATAAAAGTTTTGCTATGCTTGCTTTTTTTCCATTTTATATGCTATTAGTGGAAGGCTGAGAGATAAGCTTTGTTTGGAGATATTTAGAATAATGGTTTCAGCAACAAGTCCCCAGAGGCTGACTATTCACATGACTGCAATTTTTAAAAAAATATATGGTGACCTTTTCACCTTCAGATGCAGATTATCTAGAATGAACTAATTGTAGAAATCAGGGAAAAACCAGGAGCGGCGATGCTTTGAAATGCTTTTTTGCAGCATACCTGCTTATGAATAGCTCGTCCTGCAGGTACTTGTGTTTCTCTTCACTACAGCACGGCGGGGTTGACATGAAGATGTCAAACTGGAAGGGAACGTAGTTGACAGACTGGGAGGGCTTGGGGCTCTGGAGTGTTTGCTTTTCCAGTGCAGCCAACCCCCTTAAGGAATGGAGCTGAAATAAGAACAGTCTGGCTCGGCAGTAGGTATAGATCATGTTATTTGCTGTCACGAGCTATTTGCTCTTGTGACAAATCAAAGGTTGGATTGAAGGTCTCTCTGGAAAATCAGGCTTAAGTCTGGGAGGTGCTGAAATGCAAAAGTGAGGACTTGACCGCAAAATAGTCTTTTAAAAATCCTAAAGATAGGGAAAAACTGATTTTGATAGTTGGGCTAAATGTACGTGCCATGACACAGTAGTTGTGTGTGTGTGATCAGTGTTTCCTTTGGAATGTTTCTCGAGTGATATCTGACATGCAGTTGGTGTTGCTGCAGCAGAGTAAATATGCCTTTTTTTTTACTTATTAGCATCCAAGCAGGGACTGCGTGCTCAGGAGCTGCCTCTGTAATTTATCAACATTATTGTTTTCTAACATAAATCTTCAAATTGGCTGCACATGTTCAGTCGTTTCAGCTCTCCAGTTATTTGAGTGGCTGTAACGTGGCTGCTTAACCCTTTCTTGCACCGTTCTGATGTGCTACTCACAGTTAAGGTCACTGTTCAAATGAATGAAAACGGAACACCAATAAGCTGGCTTTTGCGTTCACTATTAAAAAAGCCTGTGTCAAAGGCCCGTTTTTGATGCCATAAAAGCCTTGTGGAGGGGGAGTATAAACAAAACTAATTAAGCAACTTTGAAGTGCAGGTTTCATTTCTGGTTTTGTGCTCTGTTACACCGTGAGGACAGCTATAAGGCACATCTTTCTGTTGAACATCACAGGAGTTGCTGAACCCTGGAAACAGAATCCGACTCCAAAGAGCTGTTTTCTTAAGTACAGGGGACAGTTTTGCTCAAAGGAATTTAGTCCGAGAACTTCATTAATGTTACATGTGACATGAGTTCACCTCCTGAGACATGGAACTATCACCCTAGATTGGTGCATCTGCATGATTGCAAAAGGATTTTATAACACATGAGTGTATGCAGCTTCATCTTGCCTTGAGAGGTAACGCGAGTGACAAAAGCTGGGTTTGATGCCAGGGAGAGTTGATCACTGGACTGAAGCAAACATTTGAATTTGCATCCCTCAAATCACTGTGGACGTGGTGCTTCCCTTCTGCGTCACATCACACTCAAACATAGATTCAGCCAGGGTGTACCCCAGGTTTAATCCAGGTTATGGTACTTTGGGGATTAAAAACATGAACGTTTGACCTGAAGCAGTGTGTGCATGGTGCTTGGACAGCATTTACAATTAATTCTAGGGACATGCCCATCCATACCTGGGTGGTGTACTTCTGTGGAAACACTCCAAACAGAAAGGTGGCTCTTTTTCCTGATTGAAGGTTAAGGTCCTTCTGTAAATTGCAATGAAAAACTGACGTATACCAAAGTAAGAGATCTCACAATAGAAATGGGAGAATGCTGCTACAATAATTCCAATTTAAACTCTTAGTAGAAAATATGTGCACAAATGAGACAAGTGGGTGCCCAGGATAATAGATTGTAGAGGTGTGGGGGTCGGTCTCTTCTCCCAAGTCACAGGCAACAGGACGAGAGGAAATGGCCTCAAGTTACGCCAGGGGAGGTTCAGGCTGGATATTAGGAAAAATTTTTTCACTGAAAGGGTTCTCAACCATTGGAATGGGCTGCCCAGGGAGGTGGTTGAGGCCCCATCCCTGGAGGTGTTCAAAAGACAGGTTGATGTAGTGCTGGGAGGTATGGTTTAGTGATGGTGATGCCTCTTGTTTGTTGTGCGGGTGTCTATTTTTGTCAGTTGGGTTGACGGTTGGACAAGATGATCTTTGAGGTCCCTTCCAACCTAGAAGATTCTGTGATAATGGATGTCCAGGGGTTTCTGTATGGCAGGAGGCTCTCGGACACGCTATGAGTGAAGGTGAAATGAACCTGGTGAGGAGGACAGGATGTTGCAGAGCACAAAGGGTGGGTTTGTGCTGAAGGAGGCTGAATGCTCCCTGCCTTTGGTGCTTTTTCTGTGGGCAGCTGAGAAGACAGTACAGGAATCTGTCTGGGAAGATTGAGCATATCTGTGCAGCATCTGTCCTTTAAGTTTTGACTCAAACTTGTGGATTTCGTAGCATTTACATGTGGTTTTGGGGTCATACACATGATAAGTGAATTCATAGTGTTGGCACAAATACAGTGCTTCTGTATCTCGCACGTACCTCTCTTCAGTGGTACCTGTTGTTGATGCTTTGGCTGCCCACACGAGGTCCATCTGGAGACAGCTCTGTCTCCTCGTGGTTTGGCCAGAGCTCTAGAGTGTCTTTTTCTTGCCTTTTCAAACTCTTGTTCGGAATCCATTGGGCTGCAACATATAGTGAGGTCTTTGTCAAGAGGAAGGAGGACCTACGGATCCTTAGGTAAAATAGTAGAACATTTTGTTGGCCAGCTGTGAGAGGACTCAGGAGGAGTCAGCATGGTACATTCCAGTTCTACTATCTAGATCCTGCCAGCTGCTCGCCACAAGTTTATTGGACTCATTTAGACCCAAACAGGAAATACTAACTTGCCATTTTTGGTCTTGGAGTTTTCTTTGTGCTGCGGAGAGAAAAATCTGATGCAGTCGGCTAAATGTTGCATTTGCTATGGGAATTTGCCTTGGCTGATGCAGTTTTTAAGACCTGTTGGTTCATTCGGAGGTCAAGGAACATTTATGTAAGAGAGTCTTCAATAACATTCCTTGAACTTGGCACGTTGAAAAAGCACAGTGCCAATTTTTCTCCTCTTTTGAGTAATAAAGTTTTGCATGCATCCTTTTGACTTCCAACCAAACAGTGAGATTGCTTTTGAAATCTGAAGGCAGCGTCATGTAAAGGCAGAGACATGCAGTATGAATTTGTTTCCATTGATTTATTTAAATTTTTTCCCTAGCTCCCTATAAATGAGGGTTATCCCAAACCCCGGCACACTATCTATGAGTTTTCAGCTGAAATGGCTTACAAAGGTAAGATGTGTCTAAGCTTGCTTATGTCCATCTTCCTACTGTTACGATTTTCCAAGCATCCAAACATTTGGGAGACAGCAGATGTGGGAGAAGGCTCCATATTCTCCGTGTAGCTGCTTCTCCTCCCTGCAGAATCTGTAGCATTTTGGTGGTTTCTCTATTTCCTCTCACGTTTGCCATCTGTACAAATGCTCAAAGCATTTGCCTTTTCTCAAGTCCATAAAAAAAAACCCACTCTTTGGTAAAGTCCAGATTAAAAGCATCAGGTTGGAAGCATTTGAACTGATCTTTCCTTGGAAATGCAGGCAGACTCTTCTGCCCCGTGCAGCGAGGTGGGTTGAGGGGTGGTTTACCTGAGCTGCTTCATCTGACTTCAAGCACTGGAAAAAGCAAACATCTCTCCACAGAGTCCTCTTATACATTACAATGTTCTTCCTCTCACCTCCATATGCAGTTATTTCACATGGTGTGCATGGAAACTGTGATTTCAGCTGGGAAGATAGCACCCTTCAGCTGAGGTGATGTGGTTAAAGAAGATGAGGCAGATACGGCTCTTTGGCTCCAAGGCTGGATGTCACACGAGATGTCACAGCTTGGTTTGCATCCGTGCAGTCTGTACCTAAACTCTTCTGATGTCACAGCTTGGTTTGCATCCCTGCAGTCTGCACCTAAACTCTTCTGCCCCAGAAGAGAATGGATGTGTCCAAACTGCCTCGTTAGGAGAGGTTTCCTCAATCATGCTGGGATGTTATTGAGTCGAGTGAGGAATAACCAGGATGAAGGATCCCAAAGCTGTGAACTATTCAGTGCTTAATTAAAGATGCAACTTAGGACAGGGAGCGGTTATACTGAGCAGAAACTCGGAGGCAACCTGGAAGAGAAGGTGCCTTGCCTTTCCTGGGGCAGCAGTGTAGTAATGCAGTTCTGGTCAAAGTCAAAGATGGGGCTTTGGGCAAGCTGGTCTGGTAGGATGGTCATTAAGGTCCCTTCCAACCCAGGCTATTCTATGATTCTATGACAAAGTCAAATCAGGGTTTCCATCATCAGGCAGAGCTTTAGCTGACATGTCATGTCCCTTGCCATTGCTCTTCCAAACCAGTGCTGACATCTGCAAGTGGGAAATGTAGAGGAAAAGATGAAGGGTTGTGACTGTGCATTCGTATCCGAGGCAGGAGAATGCCTCTAAGGAAAAAACCTCCGGAAATCAGACAGGAACGACCACAGCCATCCGTGCTCCAGAGCACAAAGTGGCAGAGACAGGGTGGCCGCAGAGACCTCCAACTTGCACTTCTCATCGAGTCCACGTTAGGATTTGTCTCCTCTGGGTCAGCACTGACAGTTCACAAGCGTGAATGATTCTGCTGTAAAACCTCTTCTGACACGCTCCCTGGGACTCCTTGCTCAGTTATTCCTGGTGGTCGGCAGTCCTTCATCCCAGCTGGCTTGTCATTTTCCTTCTATATTGTACCTTTTACCTCTGAGAGCTTTAACTGCTGTGTTTTGCAGTTGTTTGGAAAAAAGAAAGAAAGAAAGAAAAACTTAAAAAGACAGCAGATGTTGTCTTTTTGTGTGAGAGACGCCCTAGGTGGTGGGAAAAGTTGTTTGTGAAGCTCTGAAAAAAATCTGCATTGACCTTGAAACAAGTTTAGCCTTTTTTATCTTACTGCAGCTCTTGCGGTTATACCTGGGGTGAATTAATCTCTTCATTAGCTCCGTCTGACTGCTCAGGCAAATGAGAGTCAGAATGTTCCCCCAACTGAACACTACTTTTTGTGCAAAGAGATGCCACCGTTTTTATTAGTCCATCCCAGGGGGTGGCTAAATCTTTTCACTGCTCAGAAAGTCATGTTCTGGCTTTAAATGAAGTTTAAAACCACGAGTGTGCTAAGAATATCCCAGTGCCCCAGTACAGACACACACCTTTATCTCTGGTCTCCTTTGCTCTCTCCCTTCCTTTGGAATTGTGAGGAATGTTCACAGTGGTTTGTTTCCAGACCCACTGATGGCTGCTCCTGGTTCACGTTTGTGTATCTTGCACACAAAAATGGCAGTGAATTTCAGGGGGTTCTGGTAAAACCTGAACATTTCCATCCTGAAGAAGGATGGGTCTATTGAGTGGTACCTTCAGGCAGCATTAATGTTTGCCCCTGGGACACAGGTCCCAGCTTCAGTCCCCTTACCTATAGCAGCTCTGCTCTGATTTTCAGCATGAATTTTATTCCTGGCTAGTTTATTCCCCTTTATTCTTTTGTCATCAGCATCCTCTAACTGAAAGTTTTCCTCCCTCCTTTGACGCTCTCTTCATGATATTTTCAAAGCAATGGATCTTGCCAAAGGATATTGCAATCTATAGCTGGGCTGTGGAAACAGCACCTCACTCCTCTGCTGGAACGACTCCTGCACTCTGTCCCTTTGTTGTATTTGTGTGTATCGGTGATTGTCACAACAATGAAATCCTGTTAGAAGTGAATGGAAATGTTGTTGAAGCACTAAGTCTTTTGGCAGGAGAGGAGGGAGAATAAAAGGCATTTATCTATGAAGAAAGAGCCTAGAAAGGAATGTTTTCTGCACAGGATGTACAGGAGGCAGGACACTGCTGGGCTCTCTCCCCTCTGCCATCTGAAGGGATGGCATAAAACGTGCTAGTTATTATGAAAAAAGGCACTGGCTCTCTTTGGTTGCCCTATATATGTGCTGCGTTTAAGAAAATCTGGGGTTTTGCTGCTGATCTGGTAGTGATTTCCCGTCTGTAAAAGGAAAAGTTAAAATTTTTAATTGTACTGTAGTAGTTGATACTGCCCATGGCGTTTGTTTGCCCGTGTAGCTTTATTCTGTAGAGAAGGGATGGCATAAAACGTGCTAGTTATTATGAAAAAAGGCACTGGCTCTCTTTGGTTGCCCTATATATGTGCTGCGTTTAAGAAAATCTGGGGTTTTGCTGCTGATCTGGTAGTGATTTCCTGTCTGTAAAAGGAAAGGTTAAAATTTTTAATTGTACTGTAGTAGTTGATACTGCACGTGGCGTTTGTTTGCCCCTGTAGCTTTATTCTGTAGAAGTTCAGCAGTCAGCACTGGCTGCCAGGACAACTGCCTCTGCCACCAGAGCTTTTCCCTGGTTTCACTGGGACCCACAGTGTGTGTTTCTGTGCTCAGTGAGTCCCCTGTTCAGTTTCTGGGTTCACTCTTCAGCTGTGCCAGATTTTCCCTTCGTTAGCGAAGGATGCTGCCATACAACAGAAACACACTGAGCCCACGGATTTAAGATAAATCACCTTTCTGTAATTCCAAACCACTTTCCTGGGTGCTGCAGGTGGTTCATTTGCTGATACGATTTCCTTTGTGTAAAACAGGCAAACTTCTTTCATTTATACCGCCGTCGGTCTGGAAGGAGGGGAGGAAGAATTCAGAGCAACTTTATAATATTTACTCTCAGTCTTTTTCTTAGTGCTTTTTTGGAATGACTTTGAAGTACCTTCTTTTCAAGACACTTACCTTGTCACAATACTTGAACCAAGTATTTCACTCTCTAGGACAAATCAATCTCAATTTCCAATAATCAGAAAGCATTACTGATTTTTTTTGAGCTTTTCCATACTGCTAGTGTATTGGAAAAATGCAGTTTTCAGAGCCCTTTTTTATTTTAGGTGCTAATATAGTGCTCTAATAAAATCCTTAAACTTTGTTTCTAGGTAAGACTTTACGTGCTTGGCCTGTATGTTTCAGACAGTTCTTTGCTGAAATTGAAACCAAGATTTCTTTCCTTTCAATGGGGTCTGCCCTTTGGGTTTTCATTGGGGTGGTTTTTATTTCTCAACAAGCAATGTTTCATGTGTTAAGGGTGTAAACATTTTTCTGATTATCATGAAATTATTTTCTTTACTTAATTTCTTTCTTTACCTATTTTCTTTACCTAATTTAGAGCAAAGTTTCCAAGCCATTCCAAGCGATTTTCTACCCTCTGCTAGAACATTTAGCAGATGTAGGCTACAGAGGCCAGTAGCTCAGCCAGAAAAGATATTTTCATCCTGCCCCAGCACAGTGTTTTCCCTGCTCTCCAGCAAGAACACAGCAACTAAATCTTGTTGTGGGGAGGCAAAACTATCCCGGCCGAACAGCCAGCCAGACTTTTACCTTTGTGTCTAGCTCCTGTTCCTGCAGTAACAATTCTTTAAAGCACCAATACTTTGCTGTGAAGGGGACTCTTTGAAGTGCTGTAATTCACAAATTAATATCCTGGGAAGAAGCTCTGGCAGTTAATAAGGAAAGAGAAACTTGGAAACTGATTTTTAGTCAGTATATTTCTCTGACTTCAGTTCAGCACTGCAAAGAATCTGCCTGAGGATTAAACTAACAGGTTGTATTAAAAAAAATCTGTGGGCAGAAAAGGGAAAAAAAGGAAGAAGGGGAGATGATAAAAACTGGAAACAAAGAACAGCGGTTTCATATGTATTGAAATGGGAGCCAATAGATCATGAGTAGTAGCTACAGGTGCTTTGTATTTCTTCTTGCCAAGCTTAAACCATTTACATATCTCAAAATCATATAGAATACAGTTTGAGACTTAAAATTATCACCAAAAAAATCAGTACCTATTCCAGATTTTTATGAAGCTTCAATTAGGATTAATTTAACAAGTTATGTGTGGGAGGCCAATAGCTAATGTAAGTCCATATTCCAGTGAGGATTTCAGGCAGAGATGTTTGTTAATAGCAGTAAGTGTCTGTATTTTAGGTGGGAATTCTGCTTCTGAAAAGTTTGGCCATGTGTCCACTTGGCCTTGTGCACACACAAAATGAAAGGTGGTTAATTACAGGGTGTCACTTAACCTTCATCATGAGCCACACATAAGAATACAGATTTGACTGCAGCTTGGGGAAGGACGTTTCAAAGCCTAATGCATTTTACCCATTGAGTTTCAGAAGGATTTAGAGCACCAAAGTTTTGAAAAATTCAGCTTAAGCCTTTAAGTTGACTTTTGTAGTCCCTGCCCCCTCCCCACCCCCCGCAAAAAAAAAAAAAGTATTTGAGTTTTTGAGAAATAAGGCCCTTTGTAGTGAATATATTTGTTATCAAAACCTATGCTTTTGCACATATATGTTGGCATATATATATATATTCCACAGTATTATCTGATTTGGGATTAGCTAAATCCACAAAACAATGGATTCGAAGGTGGGAAATTGAGCAAAGTGAATTTGAGTGAATTTGGGTTGACGTTTGTTGAAGACTAGACTACACAAGGTAAGTTAGTGTGTATGAAGTGGCCACAGAGGTTGTGCTGCCCTTAATCAAAACGACTGACACGAATTGTCTCTCTGAGACTGAGGTGATGAAATTAGATGTATATAAAAAGCCTAGTGTTAAGTGTCCAAATGGACGTGGTGATTAGATGGACAATTTGCTCTTTTGACAGGGTCTCGCAGCCCAGAGCTGTCCTGTGCTTTGGCAGGTGAGGGGAATGGTGTTGCAGAATGGGGTTGATTCTGTAGTAACTGGGAAACAAGATAAAGCAAGAAAGGAGAGCTGGTGTTTTGTGTCTGTGCTTGTGAAGCAGCGGTGTTGAGCAGTGTGCTGAAAGCCTGGAAGCTTTTTGCAAAGGTTTTGTCTGTCAAATGCTGTTATGCAGCGTTATTTGGAAAGGCAGCATAAGGTAGGGCTCTGAAGTGATTCCTGCCCTCGCTCAGTCATCGAAGCTGATATTTAAGGTGAGAGAAGCAAAGATGACTTCGAGCAGTGTGGCTGTAACACCAATGGACGACACCAATTAACAGCAGCTTAAGACTTAACTCTGTGTCTGAAATAACCTGGGCAGTGGAGAAGAGAGAGAATTCTTCTTCCCTCCCACACTGGGGACTGGCCTGATTGCTGGAGCTGGCTCTCCATGCTCTCGCCAAAGATAGCAGATGATTTTTAATGACCACACCTATTTAGGATTGTTATTTTATGTCTCATCCAATAAAGGATAGAATAAATGTTGTTCTGTTTCAGAAAAATACAACAGGCAGGGTAAATGCTTCCAAAACTAACAATCTTTTAGAAAAATAACCCCATTCTGGGGAGTAGCAGACTTGAGCTCTTTATTAGTCTAATGCTTGTGTAATGTGACCGCTATTAATTTCAGTAGTGTTTATTGTGCCAACTCTAGTTGTAAAACGTATAGCATCTTCTTCTTCTTGAAACCAGAAAGTTTCAGTTTTGGGAAAATATAATACAAGCCAAAGGAGCAAAGACCATGAGACCTGAAAAGGGCTGGTGCGTGTGCTGCTTCCACTTCCCATCCACGCAGATGATAGCTGGGCTGTTGCTTGGGAGCTCTGCTCTGCTTCTTACACTTTTCTGTCTTTTATAAACTCTGCAGAACTAGACAATAGACTGTCTGAAGCGCAGGTGTATTTTTAAAAAACCTGAGGCTGTTCAAAAAGCAGCTGTTTGCTTAGATGATTTTGCTTGAAGAACCTCTATTAATCAATGAAACTTTCAGATGTAAACAGCAAGTTTTATGCAGTGATTCTGCATCTTATATTATTGTATAATTACAAGTTTGGGTTTAGAATTGTTGAATTTACACAATTCCTGTATTAAAACTTGCAACAGGGAGGCTTCTGGAGTGCTTTCCGGCATTTGCTGCAGAATTGCACTGGTCTTTCTTATCCTAGAGAGAGCCTGAATGTGAACCGGCACACACGGCGTTAATGGATTTTTGAGATGATTATTTTTTTTGGTGAAAGAGCGTCTGTTTGCAATAGCCATCTTTATTTGCAAGGCATGCGTGGTCAGAGGGTTCTTGGTGTCCTCGCAAGAGCAGCCTCAAAACCGGCCAATTGGATGATTTAGAGCCTCTGCTGTTATTACTGTCCCCAGCCTCTAGCCAGCATCGTGAAACCGCAAGAATCAAACAAACAATAGGATTGGTTTGGTAAAAAAGATTTTTTTCCTAACCCTGAAAGATGTCTTTTGTTGTCCTTCAGAGAGTGGGGAGGGAGGAGAATTCCACTGCGTTGAGTCCAGTCTCGAGGGAGCAGAAGAACGTTTGTCTTTGGTGGGGTGGAGCAGAATGGCAGCATGGCATGGTGTTCTGCAACGAGTTCTTGCCCGTCCTGTGCTCGTCTCCTCACTGGTGAGAAGTTAACATCATGTCTTGCCTGATATTGTGCACATTTCATGGGCTACCATCGATGTGTAACCCAGAACCACTTGGAGGTGTCCAAAATTACTAGGATATTCTGGTAAAGGTCTGGGTTACACAACATGATTTGAATATTCCCCAAGTGTTCTTTCTGAAAACATTTTTTCAAATAAAATAAAAGTAAGCAGATTTTTATTTTGTGTTAAGTAAAAAAAAAAAAACACATTTTCCCAGAAGCAAGTGCAGTTTGAAAACTCCTGTCCCATTTTATACAAAACTAAAGGCAAACATTATTAGGACAAAATTGAACCAGAGTCTTCATGAACCATAATTTTAGTACAATTTAAAAAACGTGTAGTATGGAATTCTCATAACAACCCAACACCCAAGAAGAATTGAAGCAGCTGAAAGCAAACAGGAAGTTTTAGTGTTTGGCTTCAGTTGTGTCTTTTTAAAACCTCTAATTGCACCTTTCGGTTGCCTAAGCTTCATGGAACATGGAGGAAAGTGGTGACAATTAGAAATAAGTGAGATGATGCTTAAAAGAGTCAACCTCACCAGAGCTTTTCCTATCTTAAAAATGTGGAACTGAAATGTTTAAAACGTTTCTGTTGTATGTTAGGAAAGGAGGGCTGCAGTTGATTTCCGTGTTCTGGAGCACAGATGAGCCATCAGGAGTCTGTCAGAGAGATGTTTTCCATTTCCACCGGGGTGGCTTCCCTGGCACTCTCTGTGTAGCCAATTAAGCCCTTAACAGTTTCCCTGCCATATTGGACACTTTAGTAGAGTCTTGCAACTGCTAAGTCATGCAAAGTCTGAAGATCTTACAGCCTGAAATACTTTAAAATAATGGTAGAACACTGAAAACAAACTTTTCAGCGCTGTAGAAGAAAAGTCATTGGCAATGCATGCTTTCTCTCTGATAAAAAACTTTAAAATTTAAATGTTCCAGTAGAATCTTTAGAAAATAAAAAGGAAAGAAAGATTGGCATAGGAGTCTGGTGTGGAACCAGCATTTCTTGGCTGTGTACAAATTCTTTCAAAGAAACATTTGGAAAAGTTCTTTGCAGCATTTTTATTGTGTTTTTCTTCATCAGTTGCGTTGCCAAAATAATTGAATGTGGGTTGAATTCTTGCTTTCCCTCATTCTCTTGAAGTTCTTTGACATGAGCATCTCATCTCAAAAAAAAGGCAAGTTTTATCTGTTAGACAATTCAGGCTCTTTATTTGGAGCATAATGGCAGGAACTGTAATGTGGTGTAGCCCAGACAGATTTCTAAGGCTGGACCAAGGCTTTACATCCTGTGGCTCAGGAACCTTTCTGCTGCTTTGCTGTGGCAGAGTGAGACCTAAATATCAGTGGTTGGAGTGGTTAGTGAGTTGTATGGCACCAAATTCAGTAATAATTTGGAATTTCTGTTGAGCAACGGTGGGGTTTTTTTAAGAGTAGAACAGTTAATTGTCCATCTGGCCTAATATCACAGTTCTGGATGCTCTAATGCAAGGTGTTAATCTTCCTTTCCTTAATATGCTGTTAATTATCTAACACTGTAGCCATGGTGGGGTCGGAGCAGAGGGATTTCTTTCTGATCCTGGCTGGTGATCCCCTTGGTGAAAAGGACTGATAGCCCAAATAATGCTTATGTAAGGTAACAGCAGTTGATATTTATTCCTTTTCATAGTGGGGATTGTGTTTATGTTTTGCAGACATTAGCCAGATGAGCTGGAATCTTACAAATATTCCAGCAGCTTCTTGAAATCTGTGCACTAGTTTGTCTCCACAGTCTCATTCGCTTGTCTGCAAGTCCTGTTTGCTTAAACCCCAGCAGAACTGATCCTCTCGCATAATGGTGAGATCTGGGTCTTTTCATCCATGATGAATAAAGTCCTATTATGTCTAACAAGATTGACCCCAATCCTCCCACACATGACACGCAGCACTCCATCTGTACAAATTTCAGTAATATTGTTCTTCACTCTAAAAAGTCTCTGATTTTCTGAGTATACCCAGCTCTGAATTTTTTGTGAGCCATGAGCACAAGGAGTTTTTATTTGCTGGCTCAATTCAGGAAGGGCACAGAGAAGTTGTGATGGCCCTTTGCTGGTCTGCAGTGACTCCAGGTGTTTTGTGGGAGGTGCCTCCCATTGGTCTAGAAGAGCCATCGGTAGTTGGGATTAAATATTGCAGTTTCCAAGGCTGGGATTTCTTTGCAGAAGCAAGCTCTTGATCTCTCCTTCTAATTTACTAATGCTCTCACTTCCTCCTGTTTCTTGGATTCCTTCCAATCTCGTGTTAGCAGCAGCTGTGACCAAATGTGTGTCTTCATTAAGCTCATTTTGTAAATCATTTGCTGTATCCCTTTTTGAATACTGGAATGACACTGATCCCAGTTGTCTGTTCCAGATTAATAGGCTCTGTGTCTGGAGATGGAGTTTTCTTGCGCTGGGATGTGAATGAAGAGACAGAATTTAGTTCTTGTCTCGTTTGTGCTTTCTTCCTCCCAGTGCCTTTGGCTGAAGCATCCGGGCAGTTCCATCTGTGGTGATTGAAAGCCAAAGTTAATGCCTTCCTTATCTCCGAGGGAATGCAGGGTTGGACAAGGCTGTGTCTCGCTGGAATCCAGCGTTGGCCAAACCAACACTTGCAGCCTTGGCAGCACCCACCACACTCTTGCCTTAGGTCCTCATGTTAAAGAAGAGACAGAGGAATGGTTGAGAAGAATGAACTACCAGAACTTGCAGGGTTCCATGAGGACCCTCCTTGCTCATGGTGGGTGCAGAGTCAAAGGTATTTGCTTAAGATACTCTAGATAGTGGAGAGACTGAAAACGATGATAGTTTTTATTTTACTTGTAGTTTTCTTTTTTTCAAGTTGACATTTGTAACAAAATGAGAATGGCCATACCAAGGGTTATCATGTCTCACCTGCGGGCAGTAGCTTCTTAGGATGTCCTCATGATGTTCCTTGTCAATATGCAGTGATCCCTCTGGACTTGCATCTGTAAATCTTACACATCTGATTCAGGTGTTTAGTTTTACTTGTATATAGTTGCAAATGGACATGATTTTTGTTCCTGTGAACGTTAACAAACTCTTGTGACAAACCTTAGTTGGCTTGCTGATGGAAAAAAACCAATTACCATTTCTCACGCCTAATTTCATTTTCTCTAGTTCACTTTCATGTATTGCAAACCCAGTCCTGAAACCTTAGTTGGCTTGCTGATGGAAAAAAAAACAATTACTATTTCTTACGCCTAATTTCATTTTCTCTAGTTCGCTCTCATGTATTGCAAACCCAGTCCCAGGAAGCCTGATCCACAGCAGGGTTTCCAGCAGGACTCAAATCCATCTCATGTTCTTTTCATTCTGTACTTCTGGTGAAACCAACGTTCACCAGGAGCTGTACAATCCCCTGTCAGTCCATACAGGGGCTGTATGGAGAAGTCCTTGGGTATTTCCCCACTCTGCTACGTGCTGGTAGCACACTGTGGGGCTACTTCATCATTTCCAGCGTGACACCACTGAAATGACATCAACTCCAGCGTTAGGTGACCTAGTCGACTGCTTTTCATCTCTGCAAAATATCTCCAAATCCATAGAACTCAAAATGGGGCCCGGTGTTGTTTGTGCCTAGTTTTTTCAGTCCTTTGGCTTCTCTTCTATCTTTTCAAATAAGAACAACATGGGAGGCCTTTAATTTTCTGCGTCAGAACTGGCGATGGGATAAAATCTAAACTTGTTTGCCTTTTTCCAGCATGTGTTGCATTCGCAGACCATGAAGAAGTTTGTGTTCTACCAGGGCCATGGTAACCACTGCCAGATTTTCACTTGATGGACCAATTTTCATTTTCAGTGCTATTATCAGACTGAAAAACAATCCTTTTATATGCCAAACCTGGCCCTTGCTTCGATTGCTACTAGGATTGGCAAACATTCCAGGAATCTCATGTTCTGACTTTATTCCAGCATTCCCCAGTGATTCAGTTATTTCTTAGAAAAATATGTTCCATTTGAAATGAAACACCGGCCTTGGTAGTGTGCGTGTGTGTAGCAGCTCTTACCCTGAAAGATCCCAACTGACCATGTATACTGGATCCCATCCTCATTAGCACAGCAATTGAGGTGTGACTGGGGGTATGCAAAGTCTGAAGATCTTACAGCCTGAAATACTTTAAAATAATGGTAGAACACTGAAAACAAACTTTTCAGCGCTGTAGAAGAAAAGTCATTGGCAATGCATGCTTTCTCTCTGATAAAAAACTTTAAAATTTAAATGTTCCAGTAGAATCTTTAGAAAATAAAAAGGAAAGAAAGATTGGCATAGGAGTCTGGTGTGGAACCAGCATTTCTTGGCTGTGTACAAATTCTTTCAAAGAAACATTTGGAAAAGTTCTTTGCAGCATTTTTATTGTGTTTTTCTTCATCAGTTGCATTGCCAAAATAATTGAATGTGGGTTGAATTCTTGCTTTCCCTCATTCTCTTGAAGTTCTTTGACATGAGCATCTCATCTCAAAAAAAAGGCAAGTTTTATCTGTTAGACAATTCAGGCTCTTTATTTGGAGCATAATGGCAGGAACTGTAATGTGGTGTAGCCCAGACAGATTTCTAAGGCTGGACCAAGGCTTTACATCCTGTGGCTCAGGAACCTTTCTGCTGCTTTGCTGTGGCAGAGTGAGACCTAAATATCAGTGGTTGGAGTGGTTAGTGAGTTGTATGGCACCAAATTCAGTAATAATTTGGAATTTCTGTTGAGCAACGGTGGGGTTTTTTTAAGAGTAGAACAGTTAATTGTCCATCTGGCCTAATATCACAGTTCTGGATGCTCTAATGCAAGGTGTTAATCTTCCTTTCCTTAATATGCTGTTAATTATCTAACACTGTAGCCATGGTGGGGTCGGAGCAGAGGGATTTCTTTCTGATCCTGGCTGGTGATCCCCTTGGTGAAAAGGACTGATAGCCCAAATAATGCTTATGTAAGGTAACAGCAGTTGATATTTATTCCTTTTCATAGTGGGGATTGTGTTTATGTTTTGCAGACATTAGCCAGATGAGCTGGAATCTTACAAATATTCCAGCAGCTTCTTGAAATCTGTGCACTAGTTTGTCTCCACAGTCTCATTCGCTTGTCTGCAAGTCCTGTTTGCTTAAACCCCAGCAGAACTGATCCTCTCGCATAATGGTGAGATCTGGGTCTTTTCATCCATGATGAATAAAGTCCTATTATGTCTAACAAGATTGACCCCAATCCTCCCACACATGACACGCAGCACTCCATCTGTACAAATTTCAGTAATATTGTTCTTCACTCTAAAAAGTCTCTGATTTTCTGAGTATACCCAGCTCTGAATTTTTTGTGAGCCATGAGCACAAGGAGTTTTTATTTGCTGGCTCAATTCAGGAAGGGCACAGAGAAGTTGTGATGGCCCTTTGCTGGTCTGCAGTGACTCCAGGTGTTTTGTGGGAGGTGCCTCCCATTGGTCTAGAAGAGCCATCGGTAGTTGGGATTAAATATTGCAGTTTCCAAGGCTGGGATTTCTTTGCAGAAGCAAGCTCTTGATCTCTCCTTCTAATTTACTAATGCTCTCACTTCCTCCTGTTTCTTGGATTCCTTCCAATCTCGTGTTAGCAGCAGCTGTGACCAAATGTGTGTCTTCATTAAGCTCATTTTGTAAATCATTTGCTGTATCCCTTTTTGAATACTGGAATGACACTGATCCCAGTTGTCTGTTCCAGATTAATAGGCACTGTGTCTGGAGATGGAGTTTTCTTGCGCTGGGATGTGAATGAAGAGACAGAATTTAGTTCTTGTCTCGTTTGTGCTTTCTTCCTCCCAGTGCCTTTGGCTGAAGCATCCGGGCAGTTCCATCTGTGGTGATTGAAAGCCAAAGTTAATGCCTTCCTTATCTCCGAGGGAATGCAGGGTTGGACAAGGCTGTGTCTCGCTGGAATCCAGCGTTGGCCAAACCAACACTTGCAGCCTTGGCAGCACCCACCACACTCTTGCCTTAGGTCCTCACGTTAAAGAAGAGACAGAGGAATGGTTGAGAAGAATGAAATACCAGAACTCGCAGGGTTCCGTGAGCACCCTCCTAGCTCATGGTGAGTGCAGAGTCAAAGGTATTTGCTTAAGATACTCTAGATAGTGGAGAGACTGAAAACGATGATAGTTTTTATTTTACTTGTAGTTTTCTTTTTTTCAAGTTGACATTTGTAACAAAATGAGAATGGCCATACCAAGGGTTATCATGTCTCACCTGCGGGCAGTAGCTTCTTAGGATGTCCTCATGATGTTCCTTGTCAATATGCAGTGATCCCTCTGGACTTGCATCTGTAAATCTTACACATCTGATTCAGGTGTTTAGTTTTACTTGTATATAGTTGCAAATGGACATGATTTTTGTTCCTGTGAACGTTAACAAACTCTTGTGACAAACCTTAGTTGGCTTGCTGATGGAAAAAAACCAATTACCATTTCTCACGCCTAATTTCATTTTCTCTAGTTCACTTTCATGTATTGCAAACCCAGTCCTGGGAAGCCTGATCCACAGCAGGGTTTCCAGCAGGACTCAAATCCATCTCATGTTCTTTTCATTCTGTACTTCTGGTGAAACCAACGTTCACCAGGAGCTGTACAATCCCCTGTCAGTCCATACAGGGGCTGTATGGAGAAGTCCTTGGGTATTTCCCCACTCTGCTACGTGCTGGTACCACATTGTGGGGCTACTTCATCATTTCCAGCGTGACACCACTGAAATGACATCAACTCCAGCGTTAGGTGACCTAGTCGACTGCTTTTCATCTCTGCAAAATATCTCCAAATCCATAGAACTCAAAATGGGGCCCAGTGTTGTTTGTGCCTAGTTTTTTCAGTCCTTTGGCTTCTCTTCTATCTTTTCAAATAAGAACAACATGGGAGGCCTTTAATTTTCTGCGTCAGAACTGGCGATGGGATAAAATCTAAACTTGTTTGCCTTTTTCCAGCATGTGTTGCATTCGCAGACCATGAAGAAGTTTGTGTTCTACCAGGGCCATGGTAACCACTGCCAGATTTTCACTTGATGGACCAATTTTCATTTTCAGTGCTATTATCAGACTGAAAAACAATCCTTTTATATGCCAAACCTGGCCCTTGCTTCGATTGCTACTAGGATTGGCAAACATTCCAGGAATCTCATGTTCTGACTTTATTCCAGCATTCCCCAGTGATTCAGTTATTTCTTAGAAAAATATGTTCCATTTGAAATGAAACACCGGCCTTGGTAGTGTGCGTGTGTGTAGCAGCTCTTACCCTGAAAGATCCCAACTGACCATGGATACTGGATCCCATCCTCATTAGCACAGCAATTGAGGTGTGACTGGGGGTATTTCCCACTTTTCCAGTGCAGTTGTTGGGGCTGGAACCAGCAGGAAAATGAGACCTTGGGGAGAGGGACGCAAGGATGAGGGAGCCCGAGGAAGACCTCTCCCTCCCCTTTTCTCTCTGTTTGAGGAGTGCAAGATGTTCCTCAGCAATTAAATGTGATGAAAACTGCTGTTTTATCTCACCCGAGGTCAGCAATCTCCCTGTCTCTCTTTGATAGGATGTGTAGGGCTGGTTTAGGCGCAGTTTAAGATAAAAAACTAAGCTTCCAGAACTTAGCATCCTCCAGAAAGTAGAGTCAAGCGGAAGTTCGAGGTTTGTTGGGAACGTGACCTTTGGAGAGTGGAGTCAGCTCTGAAGGAATAAGGCGTTCCTCCTCTTCCTCCTCCTCCCCAGCCTGGCTTCCTCCAGCTCGGGGCACTCGTTGTCCACCGTTACCCCCAGCCCAGCCAGTCTGTGCCTGACCTCCCCGTCCGGGCTCACCCCGTCCCGCTGCCCGGCCCTAGCGGTATTTAGCAATGCGGGTCATCGTTAAGTAAATATTGGATGGAGTGACTGCGGGGTTGTTACTCTGGGTTGTTTGCAGGACTGGAAACTTGCCCTCAGCAGGACTCGAGGCAGCTTTTTTGGGTTATGTCATGCTTTGCAAAACTTTTACAGATAGTAAAAGATCCTCCAGGGTAGGAGGTGGGGAAAGTGTTTGGGCTTTGGGTTTTTTTGGTTTTGTGGTTGTTTGTTTGTTTGTTTGTTTTTATTGAAAAAATCTAATTCTCATATGCAGGTCTGCTAGGAAGCTTTGTTCCTTTTTTTTTTTTTTTTTTTCCTTTGAGGCCGTATTTCCATTCTGCTTGCTGGTATACATTCCTGTTCACTTGACTTGGGCATCTGGGATAAGTTCTGAAAGGCAGCCAAAGAGACAAAGTGACAGAAATTATACATAGGCATCTTATTTTTGGTCTGTGCCCATATAGGATGGGCAGATACTAATAGCAGGTACTGTGGTGCTGGTCTTTATTTCTTGGTATTGATTTCTCTCAGGTACACAGGAAAAATGCCTCCTCGTTTCATAGAATAGTCATTTCCTTGTCAGCCTTTGGCTATAAAAAACTGTGAGCTTCTCTCAGGCAAACTTCTTGGACATCTAGGCAGATTGATGCATCTCTTCATCCCGAGACTGACACCAACATGAGAAGGTTTATAGCAACTTGTGCCTTTCTCCTTCTCAGATTCAAGTGACTGACTGTCACTTGCACGCTTGTGCTCTGGGTTGTGTGGTTTGCAGGGGCTGGCAGTATGTAAGGAGAAAGTGCCATTTGTTTTATGTGGAAACTCAGCTGCTCCTAGAGTCGGTTGGACTATGGGAAAGCTGGAAAAAATGATACTTTCATAGCAGAGTTAGAGCTGGGCCAGCCCTGGTGGCACCAGGCTGTGGTGCACAGTGCCCAGGAGCACGCGGTGCCAAATCGTAGGGAGCCTGATCTTGGGGCTGGAAACGGGAGGAAAATCAGGGCAGAGCTGATGCCGGCTCCGGTGATGTGTCTGTCTGTCTGTCCCTGCCCAGGGAAGGCTACAGAAGCAGGTCTTTGTGCCACCCATGGGATGGATGCTGGAGGAGAGAGCAGCAGAGCAGCGGCTGTAGCAAACTCCGTGCCAGCAGGAAGCTCTCCCCAAAATGATGTTATTGCTGTCTGTGCTGGGGTGGGGAGCATATCGTTAGTACAGTCTCCATCTCCTCTCCCTATACCCAAAGCCTGGGGGGGGTTTGCTGCGCTTGGGAGAGGTTTCTACACAGCAGTCTCTTTATTTGTGTTTGATTTGGAGCGGGTAAGCGGAAGGGGGCTTGGTTCTGGGTAGGGAGAAGCATGTCGGAGACATATGTTAGCTCCCAGCATCTACAAACATGGGGCTTGTCTTCGCTAAAACCACATCCCCAGCTACTCCCTAAAAGGCCCTTTTATCACAAGCACTGCAAACATGGGAGCTGTCAGCCATCCTGCTCTGCTCTAACGGCCTTCCCGCTGCTCCTGGAGAGCCAGGGCCTGGAATGGCAGGTGGAAGATGGACAGAAGGGTTGTCTGTCCCTCTCGGTGTGTGCTGCCCTGGTCCTCAGGCTCAACTCCTCCTCAGATTTAGAATATTTTATGAAGGTGCCCTCTGAGACATAGCCATTGTGTGTCCTGTGTGGTGAACTGTAAGTGTTGAGTAAACAAAGGCATGACCAGAAGTTTTGCAAAATTCTACTGGGGTGGAGATTTTGATATTCTTTTCTGCTTTGTTGTGATTGCCTTTTTTGATGAGCTATGAATCAGATAGTAATCATTTATTTAGTAGAAAATTAGATCCTTAGATAAGGTTTTGTGGAGTGGCAGTCAAACCTGGCACAATCTTATTTATTAATTGGTTTGCCATGGTTTTATAATTTCTATAGAGCTTTATTAAATTCTGCTCACACCATCTTGCTTTCGTCCCTCTTAGACTACACGGGTCTGTTGAAAAGGTCTCTAGTCTTACTGTGAATTTCTCATAGTGATGATAAAATTAATTGATCCATTAGGACCACTGTGCTTAACAGGCAATTCACATTGATATTGGCATTTAAAGACAACAGAATATGACAAAAATCCTGATATTTCACAGTTTAAGCAACACATTGTCAGACTTTAATCCTGATTTTTTTTTTTTTTGCATATTTCATTCAGATCATCTACACTTTACTGTTAATGAGAATCTTGTTTCAGTAAAAAGTTGTTTAAAAATAATTGTGAGAAACAACTGGAGCAACTTGGATTAACCAGCTGTAAGCATATTTCTGGAAAGCTGAAAGACACAAACCCAAGACTCTTCCATGTTTCCTTACCAGGAAAAGAAAGACCAATTCTAATGATTCTCCTAAGTTGCAATGAACTGTGTGTCAAAAGGGTGTCTTGACTTTATGAGGTTCCTGACTGCAGCCACGTGACCTTCCTGATTTGGCAAGGAGAATTTTAACAAGTTTATGATGGTTCCCATGAATCCATCTGGTATTTGGTCTCTCTTGCTGTAAGTAGCTTAGGTAGAACACAACTGTGTTGCCTGGAGAATAAAACATAGCCAGGAGACACAGGATTTTCAGGTGAGTTCATGAAAAACCATACAGAGCTAGATTTTTTTGAGTTGTTTTTTAAATACACTACAGCCATCTGCATCCTCCCCAGCAATGACAGCGGAACATTCCTTTAGCTGTTACACGAGGCAGGATCCCCTTTCACAAGTGTTAGAATGTGCAGTCGGTCCAGACATCTGAACTGCTGGAAAAAAAGCAATGGGACTGGGTGATTTCTCTTTTTTTTAATTTTTTTTTTTTAAATCGAAGTGCTCTGGATTTGTGGGGTCAAAAGCATTGGGACACCCTGCAATGAGCAGATAGTTTGTAATTAAAGAAAGAGATTATTTCGGATACCAACAGAATGGAAACAGCGAGGCAGCTGTTTTGATGTAGATGGCAGGAACACTTTACAGCCTGTATAAAACTCTTGGAGAAATATTGCAGTAAAAAATCCTTTCCGTTGCGCTCTTGGAGCATGTCAGCAATCGATGGGTTGATACAATATAATACGTTAACACAGTGAAATCCAATTATTAAAACAGGATTAAAGATACTCTGACATGAAGGCTGAAGCATTCTGCTTTGGGTTTTTGATCATCAGACAGTTCTGGGATTTCAGGGTTAATTCTAAATGTCATCTTTTGCCACTATTCATTGACGGTTGCAAATAGCTAAGTTTAAAGAGAAAAAAAAAGAAGGAACAAAAGAGGTTTCAGATATCACAGTCTGTTCCAGGAAAGTCTGCCAAGTCTCCAGAAAACCGAACTTAGTAACTGAAACTATTAAAATCATAAAGTTTTATAGAATTTTCATTTTATTATGCTTTCATCCTGAGGTATTTAATAGAAGACGTTACACACAGGATGTCATACCCTTCTCGGGCTGTATGGGCAAGGTCACTGTATGAGTGACAGCAGTTTTTACAGCAGACCCTGCTATCGAGGTGCCTCCCTCTGAGGTGTCCCCTGTGCCACTTGGGGTCCATGATACACCCTGGGTCGGTGTCACCACGTGTTTTCACCCTGGAAAATACTGTCCTCCCAGGGATGTTCTTCCTTCTGCAAAAGTTTTGGGGAAGGTGACAAATAAACCAGCTTCTTGTGGGACTGCAGATGGAGCGTGCCACACGGTTTTTGAATAGCAGTTAAAAGGACACAAATAGTTTTCTGTGACTGGTAGGGCTTCAATTAATGCTTTCCTTTTGTGGAAGAAGAGTGTGGGACAATGAAGGAAACAGAGTAAACTTTGCTCATTAGCAGTCATCTCTGACAGTTAAGGGTAAAGGAAGAGGCATTATTCCTGAACAAATCCAAAGTGTAATAGAAAGGGGGATGGGCTGGGTGATCACAGCATTGGTAGAGACTCCCTCTTTTTCGATTCTTTTCTCTCTCTCAGTATGTCAGTTAGACCAAATCCTGTCCTTGCTGTGTGTCTGGGAGGTTTAGATTGGATATTAGGAAAAATTTCTTCACCGAAATGGTTGTCAAGCATTAGACCAGGCTGCCCAGGGCAGTGGTGGAGTCCCCATCCTTGGTGGGATTTAAAAGCTGGACAGACGTGGTGCTGAGGGACATGGGTTAGGGATGGGTTTTGTCAGGGTTGGGCTGGAAGTTGGACTCGATCTGAAAGGTCCCTTCCAACCTGCATGATTCTATGGTTCTATGGTTCTATCCCTGTGTGAAGAGCTGGGAGGATGCTCAGGAGGATGCGAAGCTGTGATGAAGCACCAGCTGTCCCACTCCTCTCTGTCCCGCTCTCTATCCCTCTCCATGGGGTGAGAGGAGGCGGCTGTTGCTTCTTCCAGTGCAGGGACAGGCATTTCCATGACAAACTGGCAGAAAAAAGCAGAAATCCCACCCTCTATCCCCCTTGATGGGCTGAGAGGAGGTGGCTGTTGCTCCCTTCAGTGTAGAGACAGGCATTTTGGTGACAAACTGGCAGAAAAAGCAGAAAGGAGGACAACTGGTGGTGTCCAGTTCCCTGCAGAACCATGCTAACCCAGTCCCTCCAGAGCCACCATGTCAACGGCAGAAATGAGGACAACTGGTGGTGTCCAGTTCCCTGCAGAACCATGCTAACCCCGTCCCTCCAGAGCCAAAAATGGCACCGGTGCCACTACACCGTGTCAATAGTGGGGAGCATTGGCATCACCCTGTCTGCTCATTCCTGTCCCCGCAGGCTCTGCACAGCTCACAGAAGAGTGGGGAGCATTGGCATCACCCTGTCTGCTTGTTCCCGTCCCCACAGGCTCTGCACAGCTCACAGAAATTAATGGGGGGTATTTCAGGCAGATCAGGTCCTTGATCAGGTTCAGCTGGTGGTTCCTTGGTGGCTGGAGCGATGCTGCCAAGAGGCTGCAGCAGGAGAGGATGTGAGCAGCAGTAATGGGGGCTGCTTCATCTGGTGCTCAGAGACTGGAAGGAGATGTTCTTCCTTAGCCCTAGAATTGTGGCAGGGAATGTTTTTTCCCATTTGCCCAGTGCCACTGCCAGCCCAGAGCTCAAAGCAGCCTTCCTCACAGTGCCCCAGGCCAGGGGGACTTTCTTATGGCTCTGGGCAATCCTGAAAATGTGGCACTCGTTCCCCCTGGAGTTATGAAATGTGGACGGACTCTGCTTTTTTTTTTTACAGTGGAAAAGCATGAAATCATAGCTGCGTTGGCTAGAGTTGTTATTCATTTAACAGTTAAACTTCCATTATGTTTTACTGTTTGCTACATGCCGGTTTTATGTGCTGCAGCTTTATGTATTTTGCAGTTAACTGTTTGAAAGGAGAAAGAAGTGATTTAGCAGGAGAGTGCCTTTCTACCCACTAACTCTGTGCTTTTCTTGTTGCTAGGATGATATTTGCTTCGTCTTGCATGTGGGCATCTTGGAGAACGTCAATGTGTGGAGTTTTACTGTCTCATTGTTCATAAGAGACCGCTAGAAAAAAAAAAACCAAACACGTACATTGTGATAAATCATCCCTACTGTGGGGATAACCACGGCTTTATGGCAGCCTGTGACTCGGTGGTGTGGAAGAGAAGTTGCTGAGGGTGATGTTGTGTCTCGCTCTTACTGTTCAAAAATGCTCAAGGCATGCTATTTGCTTTTTAAATTAGTAACTTCTATGTGTTAGTTTGAAAAACTAAAGAAACAAAAAGCTGATACTTGTCGTCTATGTGTTAGTTTGAAAAACTAAAGAAACTAAAAGCTGATACTCATCATTCTTTGAAATCCATAGCAGCCTTTCTGTTAACTTCATTAATCTTGGCCTCTGCCTATTATCTTCTATTTATTCTCCAGGAAGTTTCCTTAATCACGTTTGCTTTGGCTTAGCTGGAGATTCTGTTCTTTGCAGTGTTTCTGTGCTGTGTGGTGAAGGACACTGTAGAGAGGTTGGTGCTGGTCTCTTCTCACAGGTAATTAACGACAGAACGAGAGGGAACGGCTTCAAGCTCCAACAGGGGAGGTTTAGACTGAACATTAGGAAGGAATTTTTCACAGAAAGAGTGATAGGGCATTGGAACAGGCTGCCCAGGGAGGTGGTGGAGTCACCATCCCTGGCTGTGTTTAAGGGCCGTTTAGATGCGGTACTGAGGGATATGGTGTAGGGGAGGACTTTGTAGAGTAGGGGAGATGGTTGGACTCGATGATCCCAAGGGTCTCTTCCAACCTGAATGATTCTATGATTCTATTCTATGAAGTTCTTCCCCGAGAAACCCCTTTTCTGAAAGAAGCTTCGTGGAAGCAGGTGGGTGGACACCATGGCTATGGATCTGCCAGCTGAACAAAAGCTCACACTAAAGTGAGGGGGTTCTCCTTACTGGAACCACTGGTCCGGCTGGTGTGGGCCCTCAGTTGGAATTCGTGGCAGTAGCTTTTAGTTTGGTAAATGAGAATTGCCTGAGGGACCATTGCCTTCACCCATCCAGCCCTTCAATAAGGTGCTTGCAGCAGGGACCTGATGCCACAAGCTACACAAGTTGGAGTTAATTCCACAGTCCCAGAATTAGTTGTACCTGGGCAGTTTTTATCTGCTGAAAACGAAGCTACACAAGTTGGAGTTAATTCCACAGTGCCAGAATTAGTACTTGTACTTGGGCAGTTTTTATCTGGTGAAAACCTAACCAGATTGACTACTTCTTACTGAACGCTTACTCCAGGGTTATTATTTTTACCTGTCTAAAGTGGTTTTGAAAAAGATGGTGGAAACGGACCATTGCCTTCACCCATCCCGCCCTTCAATAAGGTGCTTGCAGCAGGGACCTGATGCCACAAGCTACACAAGTTGGAGTTAATTCCACAGTCCCAGAATTAGTTGTACCTGGGCAGTTTTTATCTGCTGAAAACGTAACCAGATTGACTACTTCTTACTGAACGCTTCCTCCAGTGTTATTATTTTTACCTGTCTAAAGTGTTTTTGAAAAAGATGGTGGAAATTCTGCTTGCCTTGCTGTCTCGCTCCCTCTCTGAGAGGCTTGTTGGGGTGCTGTGAGGAGTCTGCAATGAAATCCTGCCCCCATCACACAGGCTTTTAGGAGCAGCACCTTATTTTTAGATCTCTGGTTTTGAGATTGCACTTTGGGAGCTACTCTGAAGGTTTCAGGCTTTTGGTGGTGTTTCCCCAGTTGAAATAGGGGCATGGTGCCCCTTAAAAATGGACCCACTACAAATTCACACTGATCAATTAGATGAGAAAATAAACGGAAGGCATTTTTGTAATGTTGTTTCAGGCTTTTGGTGGTGTTTCCCCAGTTGAAACAGGGGCATGGTGCCCCTTAAAAATGCACCCACTCAAATTCGCACTGATCAATTAGATGAGAAAATAAACAGAAGGCATTTTTGTAATGTTGGTGGAGCTTGTGAGAACTCACCACAGAGACTCACTCCTGGAGAGTAATGAGCTGAATTGAAAGAAGGGCCGTACCCTGGGCTGTATTGGAAGAGGCATCACGAGCAGGTTGAGGGAGGTGATGCCTCCCCATCTCCTCAGCCCTGGTGAGACGTGTCTGGGTGTCGTTTCCTTTCCTGGACTCTCCAGTACAAGAGGGACATGGACATACTGGGAAGAGTCCACCCACAAAGATTGAGAGAGCTGGAACTGTTCAACTGGGAGAGGAGAAGCCTCAGGAGGGTCCAATCATTGTATATACATATTTGATGGGGAAGGAAAGGAGATGGAGCTCTTCTTAGTCATGCCCAGAGACAGGACTGGGCGCAAATTGAGATACAGGATATATGTCTAAATGTAAGAAAAAAAAATAGAGTAGTTGAGCTTCTCCCAACAGGTCTCTTGAAGAGATTGTGGAGTGTCCATTGGCATAGATAACTCAAAACCCGACTGGACGTCTCTTGAAGAGATTGTGGAGTGTCCATTGGTGGAGATAACTCAAAACCCAACTGGACATGGTCCTGAGCAGCAAGCTCTCATTGACCCACCTCTGAGCAGAGGGTTGGAGTGGATCATCTCCACTGTCTCTCCCATCCCCAGTCACTGTGGTTCAGTGTCTCAGAATTTGGCTTGGGTAGAGCTACATTCATCTCATACGAATGAAGATTTTGTGGTCGATGTTTTTAGCGGTTCATTAAAGTATCTTGCTTAATGAATGTTTTGTAAAACACAGTACAGTTCTGGTGGTTTTTGGTGTTACATAAATTTCTGTTTGTGCCTGTGGGGTTTTATTTTTATGTGTTTGGTTGTTTTGGTGGTTTGTGTTTTGATTCTTTTTTTTTTTTTTAATATCAGTGTCCATTTTTTTTTTTTTTTTTTTTTTATATATATCAGTGTCCGTAACATAAACTAAATTGAAATTAGCAGGAGCTGGATTTTCAAGCAATGTGTGACACAGCTTGTTATAAGGCATGTCTTGTAATTAACTGTCTCTTATTACCTCGTAAATGATTTGAGGTTTGGTGTCTGAAGAGAAAAACAGGGATGGCAGAGTTTTTTGGGTTTTTTCTTGATTTTGGGGTGGTGGTATTTTTTTGCTTTAAATGGCCAACAGACGATTCTTTTTTTTTTTTTTAATATCAGTGTCCATAACATAAACTAAATTGAAATTAGCAGGAGCTGGATTTTCAAGCAATGTGTGACACAGCTTGTTATAAAGCATGTCTTGTAATTAACTGTCTTTTATTACCTTGTAAATGATTTGAGGTTTGGTCTCTGAAGAGAAAAACAGGGATGGCAGAGTGTTTTAGGTTTTTTCTTGATTTTGGGGTGGTGGTATTTTTTTGCTTTAAATGGCCAACAGACTGATCCTGCCTGCCCAGAAGTCAAGGAATTATTTGGGCTTCCACCAACACTTTCTTCTTAAACACCTAAAAGTCTCAATAGCTGTTGAATATGTAGTGAAGGCAAGATCTGGCTAAAAGGTAGGGAAGAACTCAGACAATAAAACCTGTGTCTGGGCTTAAACTGTCCGGATACAACAAGGTTCCAGTTCAGGGCCATCTGCTGGGAAGGAGCAGACCCTGGTGTGAAAAGTCCAGAGGAGGCTCCAAGTGTCCTGTGGCACCACTAAGTGACATTGTCCTCAGGGCCACCAGCCCATCGGTTGGTCGTGAGGAGGGAATGAAGGGAGGGAGGGGGAGGCTGGGCCAGTTTGATTTAAATGTCAGGTTGTTTTGAAGCACGGTCTGTGCAGTATGTAGGTCAGTGCTAAAGGGCCAGACTGTATCTGCAAAGGTGCTGAGAGTGATTAATTTCCCTGGACAGAATTCTAGAGGGTTTTTTTTTTCTTTTTTTTCCAGTGTGCACTGAAGCAGAGCTGCACATTCTCATTCACCATGGGCTCAGGTTTCGGACCGTCTGCCCGAAGGGGAAATTTATCCTGGCAACCGCTGAAAGGGGAACGCGTGTGGATTGGCACCGGTTTGTGCATTAAAAAAATTAATTTTTTTTTTTTATTTTTTTTTTGCCGCGTTGAGGGTAGCTTTTCAAGGATGGTTTATTTACATTTCCTTCTGTGCTCTCTAACCATTTGCATCAGTGAGAGCTGATATTTGTGTGCTTCCCAGCGGCTGCCAGGCACCACAGAGAATGTGGATGAGCCTCCTGCCCCAGCCTGAGAGAGCCGGGGCCGTGCCGCAGGGGGACTGGCCCGGTAGCTGCTGGGGCTGGAGGGACAGAGACAACTTTTTACCCATCAATCAAATTCATGCTGGTGATTTTGCTACCTGTAGCTGTGAAATCATAGAATCATAGAATTGCCCAGGCCGGAAGGGACCTCCAAAGGTCATCTAGTCTGACCCCCCCGCAGTCAGCAGGGACACCCCCAACTAGACCAGGTTGCCCAGGGCCTCGTCGAGCCTCTCCTTGAATATCTCCAGGGAAGGGGCCTCAACCACCTCCCTGGGCAACCTGTTCCAGTGCTCCACCACCCTCACAGTGAAGAACCCTCTCCTAATCTCCAATCTAAATCTGTTCCCCTCCAGTTTGAAGCCATTTCCCCTCATCCTGTCACTGCAGGCCTTTCTAAACATGTTCTCCCCAGCCTTCCTGTAGGCCCCATTCAGGTACTGGAAGGCTGCTATTAGGTCTCCCCGGAGCCTCCTCTTCTCCAGGCTGAACAACCCCAGCTCCCTCAGCCTGTCCTCGTAGCAGAGGTGCTCCAACCCCCTGATCATCCTTGTGGCCCTCCTCTGGACCCTCTCCTATCACGCGGGATAGATCACCTGATCTACCTAAAGTCTGTATTGCCCAAACAATACATGCTAAATGTCATAAAATCCAGCCAAATGGAATATTTAGGGAAAATTTAACAAAATCCCATTAACAGTCCTTTGCAGGAACCCTTCTCCCCCTCCATCCCAAGCAGGCAGACCTTTGTCAGGGCCTTGCAGTCTCAAACAAAACATTGAAAACGCGCCTCATGTGAAGTTTTAAATGACAGTAGAATAAAGTCTGGAAAAATTATTTGATATTCAAAAATATTAATGTTAAATAGTAATTCATTACTTATTTTTTGCTACTTCTTTTGCTGCTTGCATATGCAGGAATAGCTTTTTAAAACAGGCTGTGTAATTGTCTCGCGGCCCATCTTTTCCTGCTTTACAGATTGATAATGGTCCTCAACTGTAACGGAGGAACACGTCTGGAGGGCCTGGGCTGTCACAGTGAGCACCAAGATGCCTCAACACAAGAGCTGTGTTGGCTCCTCTTCATTCTTTGCTGCACCCTCAGATCCACAGGGTCCTGGGCAGATGAGGAGCAGGTGGAGGATTGTGCCCGAGAAGACCCTGGGTGATTTTCTGTGCCATGTGCTGCAAAGACACCTCGAGGTTGGTTTTGCTCAATAATTTGTGTCTGACAGATTTCCTGGTGCAGTTTGGAAAGTTCCTCCCCACGCTTCTCCTGGTACCTGCACGGGGAACTTGTGTCTGCTGCGCATCTTCAGAGGGCACGGCTCCACCGTTTAAAAAGAAAGCAAAAGGTGCTATTTACTGAGCAAAATGTGTTTTCCTGGAATCCCGATGGATTGATTTATGGCTTCTGCAGTTTTTTCTGGAAGCTGCCGCAGGGTGGAATGGTGCCCTCTGGGTCAGAGATGAAAGGAGCTGGCCAGGAACGCCGGGGAACTGAAACAATTTTTTCCGAAGGTACAGTAAAATTGTAGCTGTTGTGTTGAAATGCGCTGTTTTGCCTGGTCAGTAAAGACGACTAATTCATATTTTTGCAGCAAAGAGAATACTTGGATTCTTTGTCGCAGGACATCTTTTGTTGCTGCTGGATTTTTGAGGTGTCTGAGTCAAAAAATGCTCTGTTTTGACCTCTTTTTCTTGAATAGTGAAAAAAACCCCATGGTCTGGGATTGTGTTTGTGTATAAGTGTGTGCTGAAGAGCTTGGATGTAGGCGTTTGTCCCAAATCTGTTCGTGGGCTGGTCGACACTGACAAATTATTCAGTGTATGAGACTGACCCTGTGGTTGCTGAGGCTTGAAGTCATGCCCAGATCTCCCAGTCTGGAATAGGTGAGGGAGATACAAAGAAAGGAAAACCAAAATCAAGCTATAGATTAAAAATCCTAGGAATCAGCCCGTGTGACTCATCCTCTGTAACCAGCTCTTCCTTTTCACAGGTTTAGAACTGCCAGGGAGACAGTGCCTGCTCTCGGGAGCCTGTGCTTTATGTTAGGGACATCCCAGGGCTTCCCCTGGACGTGCTGTTTGAAATCCCAACTCCCTTCAAAGCCTGGGACCCTCTGGGAGCTCCACAGGCAGAGGGAGGGAGGAAGGAGTCACCAGGGCTCTGACCTTGGAAGGCTCCTTATCTTTGGATATTTCTGTGTCCGTTGAAATAGAGGTTTTAATGGGGACTGCTCCAGAAATGCCACACTGGGCACCAAGACCTTAGGAAACATCCCAGTTCCAACACCCAACTGAAATATTACAGTTAGTATAATCATAATAAAATGGAAATGGGCTGGGAATCGTAACAAAATCAAATTGAGGTACTGATTCCCTTGCAGCGTCTGTAAGATTCCTAAAATGCTTAATTTGAATGAGTGACCATAAAAATCCCCAAATCCCCTGAGTGTTATTGCTACACAGAATGCAAGAGAGCAGCCAGGCCCCTTTCACAGGGAATTCCACTTTGCACGAAAAGAAAGAGCCTAGTACCAAAAAGATCTTACAAGAGATATGTAAAGAGCTCCCTCAGTTCATCACATTTCTCCCGTCTGTTTATATACAATTCTAATTCCCTTCATAGAAATCACAAGAAACTCTGCATCTGAGCAGAAGGTGAGGAGATGATTGAGGTTTGACTAGTCTATAATCTGCAGAGGATGTACAGTAGGTGCCTTAGTGGAATTAAATATTTTAATATGATAGCATATAATTTCCAAATAATTTTTTCTGACTCAGTAGAGTTCTGGTTTTTGATCAAAAAACACCCCCACATCACTGTTAAGGATACTTGAAGAGGTTTTACATTGACAGCTCTGCCCTCAGAGGGTTGTCGTTCTGCTGATGGCTCTCAGGCTCTGATGTATTTTCAGCTTGTTGAAAGTATTTATGGTAGGAAAAGGCATTTCAGTGTTAAGATAAAAGCTTCGCTCCTGAAGCATAGTTTGGGAGCTAAGTGACAGGAAAAAGTACTGGTAAATAGTTGTGCTTTGCCTGGGTTTTGCCACTGCTCAAATCACACCCAAATCCAAGTGCTTTATGATTTTAAAACAGGATTTTAAAAAGTCTGCATATACTCTTAAAATTCCAGATTTCAGCTGAAACTCAAACTATTAAAACAGTATAAAAGAATCTCTGCTGGAGAGATTTCCAGCCAGGCTGAAACACAACCAGTACTGGAATTTTCATTTGAAAAATCTGAGCTTGCAAAACTGCTCTGTGCCCTTCCAGGCCATTAAAGTCTGGATGGTGGCAGATAAGCAACTAAACTCCCTGTATTTATTGCAGCTAAATCTAACTTTCAGAGACTCACTTGCACCTCAGACACATGGCCCTTGTCAAGAGGCATGTATGGACTTGGAGTTTGCAGTGATTGATCCTGGTTCACGATTCACACGGGTGATTTTCCACAATCTGAAGTGACCCAAAGACCAAAGATGTACCTCCATGATAATTTTCAGTTTGGTAGAGCAGTTCCTGACTCCCACATGGGATGGCAGCTTCAGCAGGGTGGATCATCCATATGAGTAAAGTTCATAGTCACAGGAACGAGACAAAATTGCAGCTTTCTTATGCCCATGTAAATTAAGGAAAGGAGGAAATAATAGTGTCTCTGCTGTATCAGCTGCTCATTTTTGCAAAATGTATCAGAGCTTTGATTACAACTCTAAATTTGATGAAGATTAACCAGTGGGTTCCAAAGGAGAGTGGGAACAGAAGCGTAGACAGACCAGCAGCACAATCCTCAAGTGTCATTCCTTTTGGAAAAAAGTCTAGAAATAATGCAAAATTGGGAATCTCTTGTTTGGGGAGCAAATGTCCTAGAAGTGAAACGTGATTAAGTTCTTTAATAAATAGGGAAAAACTGCCAATGAATCTGCAACCCTTGGCTGGAACACGGGAGAATTTTGGGATTCATGGTTGCAGTAGTTTGGTCCACGGGGATGATTTTTGAGTCCCAAGCGTATCCTGCAGAGATGCCCTTTTCTCACTTTTTGCAAAAAAGTAATACAGAGAATCCTGATTTCATCTTCACCGCACGGTCATTTCACAAGGGGTTAGCATGAAGGGATAGACACGGGTTAGGAGGTGTGCTAGTCAACATGGGAAATCCTGCAAATAATAAGGTTATTTAGTCCAACAGAGATTAAGTATTTATTTTGCAATTTTTGCTTTAAAAGAAGATTAATCAGCATGAAAAAAATCTCATTTTGAGTGATGAATCTCTTAGTCCTCAAAAGAATAACCACTTAAGTTTAGCCAGAAAAGAATTATTATTTCCTCCCAAGGATTAGATTCTTGAGATACTCATCAATGCGTGCAAGAATATTACATCACTCTCCTCTGGGATTAACCATTTCAATCTTGTTCTGCCTCATTCTGTAAAATGCCCTGTGAGAATGAACCAGTTCCCTGAATGAAATCTCATTTTCTCTGGCCTTTTCCCTGCTGAAGTACCCTATAAACATAGAAAAGAATTAAACAGAATAGAGGAAACAAAGTTATACTTAAAAAAAAAAGAATTTAAAAAGCCATGACTTGCTTTTTACGTGGCACTCAGTCAGAAGTCGAATTTCTCATTATCAGCTAATTTATAACAAGCGAACTGACATTTATATTTTGCAGCATAAATACCGTTAAAGAAATGCTGTCAGGATTTTCCCCTGGTTTCCCAAGTGAAACTATAGTGAAATAGTCTATTAGAGAAGTGAGGGAGGGAAAGAGGAGTCTCCTGGTGCCCGGGTGGCTCACTGTGCCTACTGTTCTGTCCCTGCTGGAACAGGGTTGGGCTTTTTCCCCCAAAACAGGCTGTGGTTCAGACAGGTTTGCCGAGAGGGTTCCTGTCATGTAGGTGCTGGGCAACTCTGCTCAACTGTTAGCAATGCAGGATCAAGATTTGCCTCTTAATGAAGTAACCACTGTCTATTAGAGTGAACAGTATCACAATTAGCCATAACTGCTCATTTCATGGAGATGCCAATGTTGTGCATCTGTGTGCACCGCCTTGGTCTGCATCACAAGAGCTATCACCAGGCTGCAGCCTGCTTTAAATCACCCAGGAACATCAGGCCCTGCAGATATTTTAAATATACTCAGAAATCTAGTGGCTGTAGTGCGGTATGTCAGTTTGTCATTGTTTGAATTAAAGTTGGGAATCTTATTCTGAGGGCACTGAAGTCAGTGGGAAGCCCAGGGTCTGTGTTGGCAGAGACACCCATCGTTCTACCTGCAGTAGCAGCTGGGGATGGAGATTCCTGGCCTTGGGACATCTGTTTGAAGCCTCAAACTGTTTTTCTGGTCATTGAGTGTCCCCATTGTGGCAGTCACCCACTGTGCTTGGTAAGTGGAAGAGAAAAAAAGAGCCAGAAAAATGATTTGCCTTGTAATGTTAGTTATCCTCCCTCCACATTATGATGATGATGATGATTACTATTATAATATTTTAAATTGTTTATTGTTAATGTGCCCTTGTAAATTAACAAGATCTAGCAGATATGTAGAAGGTGGTGTTTCTTCCCCCATTGTGACTTTATTGAGCTCTCAATAGCTTTAGAGTGGTAACTGGGGAAAGCTCTCTTAGAAATAAAACTTTCAGTGCTTTATCCAGCAGCAGAGTAAAATTTGATGAACACCATGTTCCGGATATCCAAATATGTATTTAATGGGCTGATTTTACCAGTTGGTTGGGATCTTCATTTTAGAAAGACAAGCTGTCCAAAACCTATTGAAGGGAAACGTGATGTGGTCTGGAATGGTGGTTCCTTATACATCTATCCATTGGGGGTCACTCTTCCCTCTGATTTATACCTGGAAGGGGCATCATTAGAAAAGCTGTCATTTTTCACCTTGTTTAGCTGGCAAGAAGGAAAAGCTGCTGGTTTTTCTTGGGCGTGTTCTGTTGAGCAATGTTGATTAGAGTTACTAGTACTGGGAATAGTAAAAGAAAGGATAAAGCATAGTGAAAGTAGAAGAAATCATGGCCAGATATTGCTTTCTACTGGTCAGTCCTGTTCACCTTTCCTCATGGCAGCTGTTTATGAGTTTTGGATCAGAACTAGATGAGATGGGATGTTTTGGGAAGAAGCAGTTGGAGTAGTTTAATCTGAAAATTCAGGGAAGAGCTTTCAGTGGCTCTCTTGGATTGATGAAAATATGGATCCTTTAAGGCACACATCTAAGTCACGATTCTTTGTTTAAAAGCCAGGCTGCGTGAAGTCAGAAATAAAGAGCCTAAAGCATTGGTTTCATTGGAGAATTTAGAGCTTCATGAGGCTCTCCATAATCAACTTGAAACCAGTAGCGCTACCACAGCGTAGTGCTCATTTTCTGCATTGCTGGCACAAAAACACCGCGTTAGAGAGAGCAGATGCTATTGCTATTAAGATGCACATTTTCAAAATGTTTAGCATTCAGTGTGTTCCTATACTTATAGTCAGATAATGGCTTTTTTTTTTTTTTCCTTTTTTTTTTTTTTAAAGTGTAATAGAAATAGCCTTTAACCAGCCACAGAAGAACGTTTCTGTACTTGATGGAGAGGAGCGAGTCAGGCTCTTTGTCTCCTCTGATTTGTATGTTTGGAAGTATTACTGGAAGTATTATTGGAATATGATAGTAAGCTGTTACTGGAATATGGTAGTAAGTTGCTGCTGTTGACATCTGAACAAAGGTACATTTCTGGATGTGCGAGGTTGGTTCTGAGCTGGATCCTGTGGGCACAGCAGCTCTGCCAGGAGGACTATCTCTGGGCTTTCTTCTCCTCTGTTTTTAAAGCTCCGTGGCAGGCCTGAAAAGATGTTATTTCCGTGGTTTTGAATACATTTATTTTACTAAAAGAATGGTCGCATGACTTCTTGCTGTATGAAGAAAAAGAGAGAGGTGTAAAATGACAGATATTAGTCAATCTGCTGTGCTGGTTTTTCAGCTTGACTGTTGCTGTGAAGGCACTGGTAATGGAAATGGCACTCCAGTGACGTTACTAGAGTATGTGCTGGGCCTTGACTACACTGAATATTATTGAAGAAGCTGTGCCAAGTTACAGTGCTGAAAGGTGAGAAAGATAAACTCACACACGTGGTAAGTTCACATAGAACCAAAGGTGGCCCTCCCCAGGCCTGTGGAAGGGACATCTCCATGGTCATTGTCCTAGGAGACCCTGAAGGGAAAGGGGCATGGTTACCCTCACTGGGAAATAACAGTCCAAAAATGTGAGAGAAATCATAATTTCTTCATTGATGTACCCCAATGAGGTGGTTTATATGTGTGTGTTAAAATAGAAAACTCTCCTGTAGTTCTCTGGGTTTTGGTAATAAGACTCTCGTGTCGTTTCTGATCACAGAGCCTGGCTAGAGAATGTGAGACCGGTTTTAGCTAATTTTTAATCAAACTTAGAGACACTGCACAATAAAGTGCATTCATCTTGCCCTGGACGTTCAGACTGTTCCATGGAAAATGTCGTTCTAAAGCTTATGGCAGAATTTGAGCTATTTTTATTTTTGCTACAGATATTTTACAAGGCTATAATTTAGGAATTGACTCTGGATTAAATGCATATGCATCTATTCGGTGAGACATCATGCTGGAAACTGCTTCTGCTTTTGACAGGCTTGGAAGCATAATAGGAGTAGCTTTTCTGGTTTCCTAAATTCCTTCAGACTTCAAAAGAGTTTTTTATTGTTTTGGTTCAGCTTTTCAGGCTAACAGGAACCCCAGTTCTTAATTTCTGTCAACTTTGTGTGCGTCCTCAGAGTTGTTGTAGAGAGCTTGGAGGGTTTATATTCAAATGAGTCCTCTTCTGTCCTTTCCTTTATATGTAAAGATTGTCTAAAACAGGTATTATTTGGGGAACTCTAATGTACAAGATAGTCATGAAGGGCTGAATACCAGATTGTGGTGGGACAGAGCTCTGTGGTCTTTGTAGTGACACTACTGGACCTTTTTGCCCAAGAGGAACATGTGGATGAAAAACCCATGTGGAAACACGTCTCACCCACACCTCCAGTATTGGACTGTGGATACTGATGTCATTTTTGATGTACACACTAATTTGCACACATTTTGAGGGTGTTTCTGTGTCCATTTCTGGAAGGGCCAAAGAGGGAAGAACCAGAGAGTTTCCCTGGCCAGGGGGAGAATTGGTTACGGAGAGAGCCTGCTGGGGAGGAGGCTGGGGAGCTCCAGGGATGGTCCAGCTGGCCTCCACTCTCCACTTTTCTGTCTCGGGCTTGAAAGTCCTCTCCTCTCTGGCACCATGTGAAGTGTGGTGTTTTCTTCACAGCCCACACGATGGGAAGTTGGTCAAGGCCAGTGTGTACAGAAAGGGGTGTGAGATGTCTTTTCTGATTTCTTCCTTTTCTTGGTGTCATTAGGTGTTGGTACCTGATGGGAGAGGCTGAGGGTGAGCCCAGGGCACAGTACCAGTACAAGGAAGAAGGTAGAGTCCCTCCTAAAAGCATGAGAGCAGCTCATCAAGAGCAGCTGGTCTGGAGGAGCTGGCTCTTCTGGCCCGGGGCGAGTGGAAAAGCATGGAAGTCTAAGAAAACCAGGTATTGTTTCCTTAGGAAAGTTTGCTTAACTAATGTACTTAATTTGCCAATAGTTATCTTTAAATTAGAGTTGCAATCCTTTGGCTGATTGCTTCAAGATGTATTTGTTTTTCCTGCAAGAACCCTTAAATCCCAGGAGAATCCCTCTAAACATCTGTTCTGGCTTCACTGAGATAGCGATGGGTGGCTCTGTGACACCATAATTAGAGAGGGCTGCTTGATTAGCCAGGATCCCTGTCCCCGCCTGCTGCCACCTTTCTCACGTGAGCAGCTAAAGGCATCCCACAAGTGAAATAAATGCATCCATTCCATACTCTAAAACGGGACTTAGGGCTTGTTTTCCCAGCAAATCCTCTATTTCATCAAAGTGTCAGGTTGAAAAGCTTAGATCATGCATATGAGCAGTCAACTTAGCAAAGCAGTCACATTCAGGGTGCAGACATGGCCTTTTAGACCAAACATATTAAATATCTGCTTTTTGTGTTAGATACCCCCATGTGTTAAGGAAGTTGCATGAGCAGGAAGAGCTGTTCACCCCAGCACTGCTTCAGTTGTCACCAGGCTGTGGCCACGATGCTCTTTGGGGGCAACTGTGGTTTGTGTAGCTTAAAAAAAAAATCTATCTGCTATTTTGGTGCTTAGAACAATTTAGTTTATTTCTAAAAATGTAAAACTCGTATTTGTAAGAGCTTTTTTTCCCCCTACTTTAAACACCTGGATGTTAAGGGCCTACTATTTCCTTAGTTTATGTTGTAACATCTAATTGCTTTTATGCAGAATCTTGGGAAATTATCTTGGTTTAAGTTCGTGGTTTGGTGAATTATATGCAACCAGCGAAAAATATTTTAACTGCTTCATGAAGGACAAAATTCCCAAACACTCAGTGCTGATCTGATACTTCTCTATTAAAAGTGCCAGCCCGTTTGCCCTGTGTTTGAGTGCTGGTACCAAAAGCTACGTTTTGAAGTGACTCTTCCTTTCTGCTTTCCAGATGCCCTTTCTCTGCCCTCTCCTCTTTTTTGGGTTAGTTTGAATGCTTTACAAGAACCAGTCAGGATGGCCCTCCGGTAATAAAAATGCAGGGAATTGGGTGACAAGATCATCTAATTATTTATGTTTCTGTTTCTTTCATTCCTTAAATGTAAGTGCCTGGTGGCAAGAATTAAGTAAGAGGAATAAGTAAAGGTAGGGGTTTCTTTTATGAAAATGTGTTGGCAATGGGTTTCTGCTGTGGATCTCCTGGGTCTGACTCAAACTGACCTTCTCCAGTGCTTGGTGCTCATTAAATTGGACTCGTGAGAAATTGTGCTGGAAAACTTAGAATTGTGACTGGACTCTCCCAAAGAAGAGGTGCAGTTCAAGCAATATGTGTAAATCAAGGCTACCACATATTCACATTTGATAGCCCTGTTTTTGCTCGGCTGGAGGAACGGGGCCAGCTCCCTGGCTTAAATGGAGGTATTGCTTATGCCAGACCAGCTCTGCTAATGCCAGTGGCCAATTTTTGGTATAAAGAAATAAAAATAATACCCTAGTGCTATTGCTGCAGGTAGACATGGGGGTGAGTGGCAGAATCTTTCACCGAGACACCGAGTCTTTTCTGTTGAAGAGCTTCTGCTGTGGAATGAGTTTGAGAGAGGAGGAAATTCTTTGCTACTGGCGGAATCCTTTGCGCAGGAAAGCTGGGGCTGCAGATGAAAGGGCTGAGTTTTTATATTCAGACCCTCTCAATAAGACATTAAATACACAAGAGGAGCCGTGACATATGGGCCGTGTTCCACAATTTCAGAGCATATTTCAGAATTAATTACGCTGACAAAATGGTATAAAGAGCAGCTCCAGACTCTTTGCTTTTTGGCAGCAGTGGGATCTGGCTGCTGTCTAGCAGATGAACATGTTTTTCTGGTTTTATTATTTCGGGCTTGGCTCACATGCTTACAGTACAGATGACTGGGGGGGCGTAGGGAGGAGAACTACCTATATTTATTAATCAGGCTTAAAATCCTTGCAATGGTCCCATGGTTTTGCCATGGTGCCCGGGGAGCTGGGGGTCGGGAATGGCAATGGGAGGGGAGAGATGGGAGCAGGGCCGGTGTTTGCGGCGGAGCCGATGGGTGTCCAGGATCCAGAGGGCTGAGCTCGGGCTGCGGAGGATTCCAGCCTGCTTGAGTCTAGACTAAACATTTTTGGATGCTCCGAGCCTATTGCTCTTGCTCGGGCTCCTCTGCCAGGGACTAATTGGAGCTGATGATCGCCTGCCCATGAGAATTGTGAATTCCATTTGGAAGGTGCTTTATTTTTTTTTTCCTTTTCCCTTTTTTTTTTTTTTTTAAAAAAAAAAAGCATTTTACAGGTTTTGGCAGGAGAATATTTTTGGCTCTAAAATTGCTAAAATACTTCCAGCGTAGTTTCAGGTATAAATGTTAATATTCTCCAGATTCCTTCATTTAAAAATTATGTCAATTACAAACAAACAAAAATCCAGCCCTCTTTCCAGTTTGGTTAACCAAGTTTACATTCTATTCCTTTCTTTTTCAGTCTTAAAAAGCTCTTTCCCTCAGGCCTTGTAATACGGGATGCATTTCTTTCATTGCCCTTTTGCTGGGCAGTGGTTATGTGCTTCTCCCACAGAATGTGTGTGTTTGGGGCGCGTTGGGAAGCCCGTTGCTGCTCAGAGAGTTTGTGTTTGTTCCTTCATTTCCTATAATACCCTTTCCATGGATGGACCTGGAACGCTTCTGCTTCATACTGAGTTTTCAGTGGTGTGAACAAAAGGAAGGCGATGTATAGTGTAATATAATGGATTTTAGGAATTATTTTCTTTCATATTTCATATTTTATGAGGAGATTGGAAGCTCTTCTTCTGATCCCATCTCAAACTCATCAGGTACAGGAAGAAACCTTAAGGGCAGATATTTAAAGGGTTGCCAATTGAACAAAGGGTTTTTTGAAGAAGAGGTGTCCAAAGGCAATCATTGTTAAAACTAAGGGGGCTTTTGTGAGTTCTTTTGTGTATGTTTACTCAGAAACAATAACTCATGAAGTCTTTAATAATGCAATTTTAATCAATATACATTTCCAAATTATTTTAAAATCATAACCAGGTCCTGAATTAGCATCGAGGGGGCTGCAGAACTGCTGGAATGTGAAAACCAGAAACTGTGCAAAGGAAGACTAACTTACTGTGTAAAGATCTCCAGGCTAAGGTATTTCTAAGTTTAAGGTGGCCTTGCTCTGCTTGGGAGGAGCTGGAGGATTGCTGTGGGGTCAGATGTGTGTGTATCCATAGCATTAAAGGCAACATGAAACCACTTGCTGTCAGTAAAAGAACTGGCAGATAAGTGTGATACGCTATTTGGGATGTTGGGAGCCCTTGCATCTGAAGAAATCCACAATTGCTGGTTTAAGTCTGAATAGTTTTATCTGAGATGACCAGACTTCTCAGTATGGGATCTCTCTGGTTGCAAAAATCCTACTGAAGCTGATAAAAGTTTAAGTGCTTGAGTTAAAGGTTCTAATAATCACCATTGTCTACATGACTGTAAGAATCAGAAAACTGTGGTCTTCTCCTTGTGGTGGAGTTCATTCCATGCTATTTTTGAAAGTCATAGCTCAGCTGTCTGGCTGAATGGGAAGAAGTGCAGACTCCAGGGGAAGTTCTCCTTGCTTACTCATGGCTTCATCATTTCTATGGTAAAGCCCATGTTGTCCTGAGTCGGTTAGTTCTGGCTCCCATCGTGTTCCAGCTGCCGTAACAGCTTCATACTGGTTTCATCTCTTCTTCTGAGGAGAGCAGGCTTCCTGCAGGGCACGGCAGAGAGTCTGCTCCCTTGGAGCACCATGAAGGGGCAAGGACGACATGAGGTAGCACTGGCAAGGACTTCATCATTGATCTTGCCAGTAAGAGCACTGGTTGATTGGTTGGGTTTTTTTGTTCAGAGTCCTGCTCCTCCACTATAGGACCCACAGACCAGTCCCCTCATACCACCAGTAGCTTTCAGAGAAAGACACTCGCTGCTTTTGAGGAAATTTCAATCTGCTTTGTATTACTTGTGAAGAAGCTTGCAGCAGCAGTTGTAGCAAGGAGATAAAACTCCCAACATCCCATATGCCTCTTGTTGGAGCCTCTTGAAACCTCCCAAGCTTATTTCAGATCTGCTGTAGAGGTTTCTAGAGGAGACTTTGGAGCAGCGTGGTGGTTCTTGCAGGAAAATCTTCTCCTGGAGGATACTATTCCTGCTTACCCTGCCTCGTCTGTGCCCTCTAATTTCTTGGAAAGACTTCTGAGGAAGTGGCAGCTGACCGACCCTAATAGGATCAGCTGCTCTCCAGCTCAGTAACCACCAGAAATCATTTGAGGACGGGTAGATGAGGACTCAGGAGCAGCACCGTGTTCTTTGAGACAACTACCTGATTTTCTGAGTGGGTGGTTGCTCTGTCTCCTGTAAGGTCTTTTAAGTGCTGAATTTCATGAAACTTAAACTTGTCCACCCTATTTGTTCAGTTTCTTTGCTACGCCTCCAACAGTGAATTTGAAATTATAATGCTAACTGTATTTATAATGCTTAAAAACTTGTCTTCTGTCCCTTGTCCTGTCTTCATATAGGAATTTGACTCCTTGATGATCCTTCTCTACATGAGGGAAGTTGTTGAAGGTAAGTACACACAAATAGAAAGTGAGATATGATGAGGATTTTCTGAATTCCAATTTCTAGACTGTGATCTGCCAGTCCAGACAGCAGTTCCTCTTGAGACAACACGTCTCAGTCTTGTGGTCTTTTGACTGGCTTCTTGTGGATAGATTTCAGATGCGGGCACTCACCATGAAAGTCCCAGCAAACAGTTGAGATCTGCCTGGAAGACTGTCTCAGCCATTGATCCACCTTCCCCCCCCAGTTCTGCTCTCCTCTCTGTGTCCCACCGGTGTCAACTCCATAACTCAGTGGAATGAAGGCTGATGTTTAGTGTTTGATGGAGATGTTCGGTGTGAGGCTGGGGAAGGTGCCCATGTATTGCCAGGACGTTATTGCTGCCTGGGAAGGGGGTTACACCTTGGGCCCACACATTATTCCCTCTCTCTTTCTCAGGGATTAGGGCAACACAGAAGTTTTTCGTAGCATAAAATTTGGCCATTTACTTTTTGCTTTTCATCGAACGCTGGGTAAAAGTCAAGGTAAAAGGCTACTCTTGTAATTGAACTTTTTAATTATTATTATTTTTAAGAGTCCAGGGATGATGTTTAAATAAAGCCTTTGAGCTTACACCAGTTGTGTGCCCTCTGATGACATCAGCCTGGGCACGGAGGTGTTGGGAACAGCAGCAAATACCCCAGGAGCTTCAGGGGGCATTTCTCCCAAGCACTGGAGCACAATCTCAGCCTGTGCTGGAGCCAGGATGCATTTCAGCAGCCATCCTGTGCCTCCCTGCCATGGTGTGATTTCAGTCGTGTCCTTTTAATGAGCAAAGTGGAAAACGCTGGAGAAACGCCACATGAGAATACATAATGCCAGGATGAAAACTGTTGGGTTATGAGGATATAAAAGACCTAAAACAATAACCCAACCATAATTTCTTCTCAAATAGTGGAAACTGTCACCCAAATAATATATATTAGCACCACTCCGTTAAAGTCAATGAATTTGTCTTGATTTAGACCAGCTGAGTGTCTTAACAGATGTACCAATTACTGTTGCGTTTGCTATTGTACTGTTCCATGGAGAGAGAGCTGTCAAAAATGCAATAATGTGGAACTTTTCCCTCATCTGAACTCCTGTGCATAATTCCAGTTCATCAATTAATCATAATTATACCATTAATCAGAGTTCATCAAATTCAATATAATATATGTAACATAAGAATAATATATAATAATAAAACAATTCTTAATTTGAAGATGGCCTTTTTTGGTGAACTCTGCTGGTGAAAAAGTACATATCTTACACTAAGGCCAGCTCTACTTGGGAGATGTGCGTAGCATTTTTTTGTGCATAAACCTGGGGTTTTAAAAAAAAGCAGCAATAAAACGTCGAAGAGGCCCTTGTCACATGGTTTGAATTTACCTGGCCCACGGCCAGCAGCCATAGGTTTGGTTTGTGCAGCAGCAGCTCACGGGACACACAGACCTTGTATTAAAATGCACTTAACTTAGTGAAAAGGCAGCGTATACAGATAGCCTGTGATCAGTTACCACATTTAATAGAATTACCCTACGAAGACTGGCAAGAAAACTGCCGCGTGCATCCCTCTGCCCTGCTTTGCTGTTCCTTCTGATATTTTTTTTCTTCCTTTTTACTGCACTTAAATGCATTGCCTGTTCTTAATTCTTCCAAAATGGAAAAAAAAAGAAGAGATTTTACATCACTGTAATAAAAACCGAAGTGCATTGCAACAGAATTAGTCCATTTATTAGAAAAAAGTTTTAAGGAATCAGTAAATATAATTATTTTAACTAATTCCATACAGGAAAAAGACAAACGTTCTGGAGACTGTTCATTAGCTCGTGCTTTTGACTGCATTACATTTTGCATTGGAGGAACATACAACTAATTTTAATAGAAAACACACAAGTAGATATTTTCGTTGGAGAAAAATTCTGTAATTGGTTAAAACAGACAAAAACATGAAATTCAATACATTTTCCTTGCTCATAACAAGCAGAGGCTTTCTAACAGGCAGTTTATGAGCAGTTCTCGTGCTGTGCCACGGTGGGGTGGGCAGCAAGGAGCGTCGAAGGAATGGAGGCAGAAGGAGAATTGCCAGGTGTAGGAATGAGGGAGAGAGACTGCAAAGGCTTTTTTTCTTCTTTTACAAAACAGTCGCCAAGTAGTTTCTTGACTTAAATATTCTGAAGGGCCCAGGGTGACAGGTTCTGGGTATGTCCTCACCTTAGTCCACGGACTGGGGTTTAACTACAAAGCTGTGCTCAGCAAACTGAAAATAAGCTACTGTGATTCTGAGATGCTAATGTTTAAAAAATGTGTGAGTTCTCATCTATGGCCCAGGGTGACAGGTTCTGGGTATGTCCTCCCCTGGGGTTGGAGGGGAGGACTGGGGTTTAAGTCCACAGACTGGGGCTTAAGTACAAAGCTGAAAATAAGCTACTGTGCTTCTGAGATGCTAATGTTTAAAAATTGTGTGAGTTCTCATTTATGGACCGGGTTTTCTTTTTTTTTTTTTTTTGCAGATGGAAATAAAAGGAATTGAACTGGATGGAACTGGAGACCAAAACCTTCCACCGCAGGATTTCAGGTCGTCGTCACCGCGGGAAGGGGAGGGAAGGTGATGGTCCTCTGCAGGACACAGGCTCATGGTGCCACTCCTAGTGGGTGTCCTCAGGAGAGCAGAGAGCAGCCACAGGTACATGACAGCCACCCTCCTGCCCCTCGTCCCCTGGCCTGGTCCTTGGGCTGCTGTGGAGCAGGATGCTGCCCTTGGCCATCACTGCTCTGGAGCAGCTCCAGCCTTGCATCTTCTGGTCGCTGCCTTGGCTTTCCTTTGTCTGCTCTGTGACAGCATCAGTGTGTGTTATAACACTTCTATCTGCACAAGCACGAATTAATCTTTTATTTAACTTGGATGATTTCCCCTTTTACCAGTGTTCCTTAACCTTGCTCCTCCAGGAATTGACTTCTCCCGTTGAGGCAGGGGTGTGAGAATGCCGGCTCTTGTCCCTCTTCACTCAGAAGCCAACATTCCCTTCTTTTCTTTTTCATAATCTCTAACATGCTGCTGACGTGTGCATCGTTTCCATCTGCTGACACTTTCTCTCTGCACCTTCCCATTTTGATAAGGTGGAGGGAAGCAGAACGAGCAGCAGCACTGCCCGCCCTGCTTTATCTGGGCAACGTGACGGCTCTGAGCTCCCTGCACTGGGAGGGTCTTTCTGTTGGGCTTCAAAGTCACCCACCTGCTTGGGGGATTGATTTCCAGGTCAGGCAGGGGATTACCTTTCACTGAAGAGGTTGGGAGGGGAATAGTCTAATGGGAGAAGAGGGTAAAAGAGGTTGGAAGTGGGAGAAGAGAGAATGAACAAGCCTGGGAAAAATGGCTGGGGAGGAAGAGTGTGGGAGGCAGTGGAGGAAGCACAAGGATAGTCAGAGGCTGCAAGAGAGGAACGGGAAGGGAGAAGCACAGATGAGGAAATGGTGACTTTACAATAGTGAAAATCCTCAAAGTTGTGCTTATCTATGATCCTTTATGTTATGTTCTCTCTGTTATCATCACAGGCTTCTCCTGAGTCAACCCCTCCCGCTCCTTTCTGGGCTTTTGTTTTTTGAAAGGCAGAATAGGGAAGAATCTTCCAAACCTAACAAGCCTGGTCTCTTACTTCAGAATAGGTCAGAGAGGATAGTCAGAGGCTGCAAGAGAGGAACGGGAAGGGAGAAGCACAGATGAGGAAATGGTGACTTTACAATAGTGAAAATCCTCAAAGTTGTGCTTATCTATGATCCTTTATGTTATGTTCTCTCTGTTATCATCACAGGCTTCTCCTGAGTCAACCCCTCCCGCTCCTTTCTGGGCTTTTGTTTTTTGAAAGGCAGAATAGGGAAGAATCTTCCAAACCTAACAAGCCTGGTCTCTTACTTCAGAATAGGTCAGAGAGAGTAATCTCTTAAAAAAAAAAAAAAAAGCTCGGCACATTAGTTGTTTATTGTTATTTGTTATTTTGTCTGTGTCTTTAGCGTCAGAAATCCATCAGAGTTTAGCCTTGGCCTTTCTGCAGGAGAATGATTTAACCTGCTAAAAGAAAGCAGTGGCATGAAAAGAGAGTAGCAGGCAGAAATTAGCCTCCTGGGAACAGGAATTCCAGTAAGGAGCGCTGAATTTCAGAATATCATAAAGCCTGCCTATAAATTGGAAAGTTCTAATTTTAAACTGCTGAAGCTGATGGAGACCTTGGCCCTGTCTCAGCTGATCAGCTCCCCGAGGGCTCTTCTTCATCCCTCCTGCCTGTGACTTTATTAAATTGTTTGACTCTGAAGGGAAACCTTAGAAGAACACCTTTTAAGAGATGTTTATGGTTTGATAGCGTAGATATTTTCGCACAAACCAGGTGATGATAACTACCAGATAACAGCAGCAGGAGCACATTGCACTTCTGCAGAGCAGTAATGCATCTCAGGAGCAGTGGAAATTTAAGGCTGATGACAGGATTATTATGGCAGCAGAACGGAGGTGTCAGTTCTGTTACTCCTCTCAGACTGGGAGTGAAGTAGCCATCAGGACAGTCATTAGTGTATTAATAGAGAAATAATATTTTCCTGTCTCCTCGCCCAGCCCTGTCCCTGGCTGTGCTTTGGTGCTGAGACCACCCAGGCTCCAAGATGATCGCTGGGGTCTCAGCTCAGCTCCAGAGCGTGGCCAAGAGCAGGGAGAGGGACAGAATGAGCTACAACATCAAAGAAAGGATGTTGTATTCTCAAGGTGTTGCATTCTTGCGTCCTGGGATGCAGTCGAGATGGTGGGTGGAGGAGAGGACAAACCCAGAGGTTACCTACCTCCTCTGGAAGGGATAAATATTCTATGGGGTGGAAATGGTTATGTATAAAGTGATCAGTGCTTGCTTTTTGGTCCTTTCATAAGTGATGAGAACAGAGTCACACCTGGCAGAGTAAAAGGGCAATGGGCTTTGAAGAGATGTGACTAAACTTCTGTGGGATGTTTAGGAGCTGACTTAAGCATCGTTTAATGAGAGGAAATGCTGTGGTTGGGTTTTCTCGATGGCTACATATTTTGATGCTTACTAACTGTGTCTGTGAGGCTGGGCTGTGGGGGACAGGTCAGTCTCAGCTTTAAGGAAGGCCCAAGTGGCTGTTGTGGTCTGTGTGCTGAGGGGTGGTTGTCGTCTTTGTCTGGAGAATTCCACATGCTCAGCTTTGCCAGCAGGAGCAGAGGACTAGGAAAAGAAGTGATGTGATTCAGCTTGGCCATTTCTGAGTTTGTGTTAATCAAGGATGCAGATTGTTTTGTGTAAGTGATTTTGTGCTATTAATAGGATGGGAGTTAGGGGTGGGATAGGTGGAGTTTTCATACAGCTGCTGTAGGAGAGACATAGAGATACGTTACCTTGGGAGAGGAAGCCCTTTGCCGTGTTATATTGCAGAATATTTGTCATGTGTGGGACAGCAAGAACACGTTAATCTTCATCCCTTTTCCATCCTCAGGCTTCAACACGTTCTTGCAAAGGGAGACTGCCATTGGCATTGTCCTGGACACTCTGCAGGAGGAGTTGTCTTCCACCCTGCCCTGATAGAAAATGGAAAAAAATCCATTTTCTGGTTTGTGCCTTTCTTTGGGAAGAACAAATTCTGTGGGACTGTCACTGCTTCCCTTTGTTCTGACTTGATGGAAGGGTTGGGGCTTGTCTTTTAAATGAATAACCTGAGAGAGGAAGTCATTGCTGGCCACAGGAACGAGAGGAAAATCAATGTGTGTGTCTCATGGAGAGGAAGGAGGCAGGAGCAGCTCTGCCCCGTCAGTCTGGAGTGTGGGGTCACATCGATCCTCCCAGTTTTGTCCTGGGAGAGGCTGGGGCTGTCTGCCCTCCCTGTGCTAATTATCAGTGCAGGGGGAGTAAAAGGGACCACAGTGGGGGTGGAGGAGGTCAGTCAGTTAGAAAAAAATCCAGAACTTGCTGCATTTTACCATTAGATTCCACCTTCGGAGTCCATCAGGAACCGGAGGTGTCATGGTGGGGAAAAAGGGGATGGGAATCACTCCAAGTGATGTTCTCGTGTGCTTTTTTACAAGCAGTATTGGATCTAGTTTGGCAGAGCTAATGCAAGGATTTCTGAAGTAATCATCCCAGTGAGGGTGGGGGTGACCCCGAGACACAGTGTGCAGTGGGAAGGGGCTGGGATCCGTTCTTTGGGGATGTAAAATCACAATCACAGAAATGTGTGTCTCTTATCTGGGTCACCTGGTACATGAACACAGGGCTCTGAGGAAAGATTTCATATTCCTTCAGTAAATCAGCCTCCATGCACACATACTCTCAGAAACCTTTGGTCTTGTTATTCCTGAAAAAAACCCACTTTTCTTCCTGTACTAATGTCATACAGGTGAGCAGGGGGAATTTAAAATCCTATCTCAGTCTCTGCTGTGCTCGTTCGGGATGATGGAAAGCACAGAAAGGAAGGTCCAAAGCAGTTGTAATTTGGAATGCAGTCTCCCCACTCTTCCTGGCACAAGCTTTTTAGGTAAATGTTCCCAAAGAAAACAGTCGCTTTGTGTAAACTGTCTATATATTGTCTGCTTTAATTATAAAAGCATCAAGTGGCATTTCCTTCCCCATAAAATTCCTTCGCCTTAGATTGCCAGATGTGGCAATAAGTCAGACAGCTGTAAATCAAACCAGTCCCTTTCCTCATAATACTAAGAGCTACGATTCTCAAATGCTCTTGGCTATTGCTTCCCCCTCAAAATTAGAAGGTGGTGTTAGAAAATGATATGTAAACTTATTCTGCATTTCTTTCTCTCATCTTTCAGCCACTGATAAGCAGTTTGAGAGGGTGATGTGCTCCTGGTACTGCGCCGCGATCGTTTGGAGAGGGAACGGTGCCCTGGAACCAGTTCCCGTGTCCCTGCCCACAGGTATGAGTCTGCTGGCGCCTCCTTCCTTGCAAAATTAGCTGGGTTTTTGCTTCTCTGGTTTATGACATTTTACATACCCTACACCCTGATGACATCCATCTGGGGAGTTACTGTGAGGCCCAGACCAGTAAAGAGCTGAATATAAAAGCTGGAAAGGTAACTAATCCTCCCGAAACCAGGCACCCACTGGCAAATTCGAGTGACTTGCCATGTAGGGTTGATGGAGAGAGCAAGTTTTCAATTCAAAATTTAACATGGAAGCCACATTTCTTATTTTCTAAATAAGGAAGTGACCTTTTACTTCTTGATAAGTAAGATTTGGTTGTTCTGAGCAGAATATCGTTGTTCCTCTGGTGGAACCAGAGTTGTTGTTCCAGCATGGGCTGGTTAGTTCCTGTGATGGTGGGAGTTTACTCTGTGTCATCGCATCCCACTGTGGTTTATTTCTTTGTGACATTCTGTGTGTTTTATTCTTCTGCTCTGCAAACGTTACCGATTTGGGTTTCAGTCTCACTTGATGTAGGAATGGAAATGGCAACCACCTAAAGCTTTTTCTGTGTGGGCCAGAGGTTATTTTCTGTGAATCTAGGGTTGGGTAGAAGGCCCTTTTTGTAGGACACTCCCTTAGTTACGTTTCTTTCATTGTAGAGTTTTACATTATGTCTGCACTGTAGCTATGTTATAGTGATTTTATATTTATTTTTTTTCCTCTGGGAGTAACATTTCCATGCATTTGTCTATATCTCTGGTAGCATAGTGGCAGACTGGACCAGATTTTTAAATACTTGGGTGCCCTATTTAAAGTATATAGTACATGTACACTGATTTCAGTGCAGAACCCTGCAACCTCCACAGCGAAGGAGAAGCAAAAGATGGTAAAAGAGATGAACAGCTCAGAATTTGTGAGCTGTGGATCCAGTGGGTGTTGGGAATGGGTTTGATGTGTGTCACTGTGGTGGTTTAGGCACTGCCTTTTCCAGCCCTGTCTTCTGTCTGTCCTGGGGTGACTGAGACACTTGTGTGGGTTTTTTTCCAGACTGAACACCCACCTTTCACTCCTCTGGATTCTGCCTCCCTCCAAGACGACTTGGTCCCAAGAATGAACCCGTTGGAGCCTGGAGCTTGAAACTCAAACTGAATCAAAAGGTGGGCACAATCTCTTCATGCCAACGGAGTAACTGCCCTGAATTTACTGGGGTTAAAGGGATGTGAAATTGTGTTCATGAGATCAGAGCGCAGTTTTAGACATTTCAAGTTAGGTGTATTTTAAGTGATTGTTCTGAAGTCTTTAAGCAAGTGCCTTTTTACTGTGCAATTGCTTGACGCAATTTTGGAGTGTTAAGACTAGCTAGAAAAACGTGTTTGTAGCATTTTCTGTACATTCTGTTTTATACAGAATGTATATATTTGTTAAATCATACTGAGTTAATGGAGGAATTTCTTCAATTCTATTTCATACTGGAAATGCTGTCCTAAAAGATGGTATCTCTTGAAGGGATTGATTCAAGCGCTGTGCAGAAATACAGGAAGGAACAAAGGTGCAGATAAATGTAATAATGTCTTTTGATTTCTGTTCTTGAATGCAGCATGCTGGTAAGTCAGTTAAATAGCATCATCTTTCAATGAAAAAGCTGCTTAAAGCTGATAATTACAGTGCCTTTGAGCAAGCAAAGGCCATTCGTTATAGAGTGAACACTCTGTGAACTGTGAATCTCTATCTCATGCAAAACTCTTTTAGATTACAGCTCTTTCCAATTTGTATTGTTCAAATAATTGTATTTAGCTGGGGGGTCAGAGTTTGGATAATGCATTCCCAGCCCCTTCTCTGGCTCCAGGGCCAGACCACAATGTCAAACAGCCCGAAGAGGTTTCATATTCACTCTGCATGTTGGCTATTTTCAGCAGTGCCTTCCCACTGCAGTCCAATCGATGCAGGGTTTGATAAGTGCTTCTCCATCCTCTCCCTTGCCTCTCTCACCACAGCTTTGCTTTCCAAACAGAGACATCCACTTAAAATGCAGAGTCTTCATTTCAGACCGCGCTCTTCAGGAGGAACCGCTTCCCGGTTCCAAGCAGCAAACCACAGTTCAAACAGTACCAGAGAGCTGGTGTTGCACGGCCAGGAGGAGCAAATCTGGGATAACATCTGGGAGTGGGAGTGTGAGCAGTGGAAGGATGCTGCAGCAGGGCTTTCCCTGTGGGGCATTAGTCACTCTGTCTACGTGCTTTGTCCCCCGAGCTGCCGTGGGACATCCAGGGCGAGCAGGGGACAGAGCTGGAGCCTGGCCAGCGAGCAAAAAGGACCTTTGCAAATGCATTTCTCTCCTCAGCATGTCCCACAGCCACCCACAGCAGATGCCTTATTGTGGAGTCCTGCAATACCAGCTGGGTTCAGTTTTGTCTGAGCAAGTCCAGGTTTGGTTTGCAGACCCCTTCCTCGCATGGAGCATCTTCCCCTGCCCCCTGAAATAACGTGGGGATTTTAAATGAAATCCCTCCAGGGATTTGGGTTGGGGAGAGAGAGGCTGTTTTCCTCTCCCAAGTGTTACAGCGAGGGGCCCCCACTTGGCACTGCCCTCGTTAACATCCCGTCTACGCTTCAGCGCGCCCTGATAATTGAGGGCCTTCATGGGCACGACTGGCAGAGCTCTGCAGCTGCATCACCTCCCCACTGGAAATTAGGTACCTTCGATGATCTCTGGTTTGGTGAGAAGTGAAGAGTACTTTCTGGATAATAAAGTTAGGCTCTGATTTTTTAGATTATTTATTTTATTTTATTTTTAAGACAATACAACGCAGTATCTCTCTGTGTTAGTTTCACTGGGACATTGTGAGCGGTGGCAAACCAGCCTTGCTGTTGCTCTCTGCCCTGGGCACGAGCTTTAGGCTCCACGTAAGTCAGCAGTTGTCCCAACATCTCATACACATCCCTCCTAAGCTTGATGGCAGGCAGAAGACCTTGTCTTGTGTCAGACCTTCCAGCATGTGGGTCTCGCTGCGACGGCGGCATAAACCACCAGCATTAATCTTCAAAAAGAAGGCTCTGCCAGGACTCCCTCCTTCAGCCACCACACTCACTTGCTACTTCCCAAAAACCAGTGTTTTCAGCTCAGGATTTTCGTAAATCACAGTCTTGGCACCAAATACATTGCAGTAAATTTCATTTGGTAGATTGGAGTGCACCCAATGTTGGGATTACACCTTGGGTATCTGGCACCTCCTATTTTAAAGTGCAGAGCATATTGGAGTGCAGAGATGCCAAGTAACAGCAGGGCAGCTTTGCTCTTAAGCAATGAAAATTAATTTCCTGGAAAGGTAGCTGTAAATTTTCTCCAAACTTTAGGCAGCAGAATATTAAAAAGCATCACTTCTGGGCATGCAGGTTTATATTTGCCTTTTGTTTCAATTCCTTCTTGCTAAACTGTAACACTAAATTAGCATTTAGTTCTAAGGAATACTTTTAACCAGTATTGAAACTAAAAAAAAAAAAAATCTAACTCCTTTTTTAACTCTGCTCAGTTTGGAGCCCCAGTTTAACGAGAAAGGATTTAGGATTTAAAATCAGTAAGACTTAGTTGGGGTTTTTTTCCCATATTTTTGCTCCTAGGATAATTCCTAGAAAAAAATGCAAACAAGAGTTGTTATTAGCATTCGTCTTGCTTTCCTTCACCTAGAAAGCAGAAGAAATGCCCTTTTCCTTTCGGCGCAGGCAGATCAGTCCCGAAACACCTCCGGGAGAGGAGTGAAATTCCTGTTCTTGCGGGAGGCTCCAGAACGCTTACGGCTTCACCCTGAACTTCCCACCTGGAATTGTCCATCAGAAACCATCACTTCAAAAAAATCAAGTCTGATTGGAAAGGAGCGGGGCAAAACCACTGCTTTGTGACTGCCAGCATTTCAAGGTTTTAGCTGAGTGTTTTTTCACAGAGCTAACCTTCACCGCTGTCTAATAAAATGAAATAAGAGTGAAAAGTTCAAACATTAGACTTTCCTGTGGAGCTGGTTTCACGGTGGCCTGGCAGCCAACATCAACAGCCTGCTGGTGAGGAGTTCGTGTTTCTGTCTGGTCTGTGGTGACCTGCTGGGCTGGCACATGCCTGGGAGCCCATCAAACCCCGACGGGAACACCTCCCCTGGACCTCCCATGGACCCACCAGTTCGGTGCCTGAAGGGCATTTTTCTTTTCGGTATCTCGACGTAGGTCTCATTTCTGTGGCTGTGTGTGGGAAGAATGGGAAAGCACATCATGACTCAAAAAAGGAGGTATTTTAGTTTGTTTAAATAGCTGCGGAAACCTCAGTCTTGGCTCCTAAATTCAGTTCTCGGTCAGATTCAGGCTGTTGCCTTGAACCAACCATAGTTGGTTGGGAGAACTGGGAACAGAAGTTCCCGCAGGCAGTGCACACAGGGGAGCAGCTTCTCTTGTTGTTGAGGTTATTGTTAGGTTGTGTGTGTGTGAGGCAATAAAAATCCAAATCACTTTATCTCTTAAAAGGCACGGATTTCTCGCATGGAAAAGCCAGCGTATTAGGTAGGGTGGAACTGATAAAATTGAATGTGGGTTGGCTCTGCTGTCTGCAGAAGTAGCTCAAATCAAGAATTCAGAATAGAGGAGGAAAAAGCAGGAAGGAGTCTGTGTGGCAGCGTTCAATTAGAAACTTCCAATGGGCCTTCGTATCTGTTTGTTGTTACGGGGATTTTTTTTAAGTGAGATGAACCACATTTTCAGTTTGTCTGCTAACAGTGGTATGTATTCTTCCAGGAAGACACTGTCAGGACAGACACTTTCTGAAGATCAGTGAGGAAGTGCAACTTTGCCAACTTCTTTATTATTGAATTGTTTATGACTATTGCCTTTTCCATAAGTCACATTTGGCCTCATTGCAGGTGCAGTGGGAATGCAGAAAATCAAGTGGACAGTGATTTCTCATATCTGCTATTCAGCTACCCAGACAGAACACAACTGTTGAAGCAGACAGGTACTTCCATATGCAGCAGACACTTCTCTTTCAGCTCTGAAAAAGCCTTCCCCCTCAGCAACTCAAAGCAAAATTCCGAATGCTAGATTGCTTGAGAGGTCATCTGTAATTCAGCTATTTTCTTGATGTCTTTTGAAGAAACTGCTGATTCTAATTCTTATAAGGAAGATGAATCAACTTTATTTAGAAAAACAAGGTGGTGGTTTTCTAAACTCCCATTATTAACCACACTGTAGAGCCGGGGCATACAGTGAGGGAAGGGTGTCATCTGTAAATTCTAATGTTTGCTTAAAATGAGCAGTGTGCTCCTGAATCCAGGGGGAGGGTCTGGGTCTGCATTAACCAACCACACCATTTTTAGTTCAGCAACTCCTTTTCCTTAAAGGAGGTTGTTCTTTTGCTCAGAGGAGAGGTGATAACTAAATCTGTAAGTAAGAATGGAAAAGGGAGATTTATGTGTATGTAAATTTAGGGCTGCAGTGAGATTTCAGGGTGGTGTTTACCTGGAAGCACGCTCCTTGTCGGTGAGGTGCAGCCAGATGCTGGAACATCAGCACGTGAATCACATCCACAGGAGAATCAGTCTGTGAATTTATCACTAAATGTGTAGTTCTGCAAGCCCCCCGAGCCTGCTTTTCTAACAGGTTTGTGTCTTGCTGATGGCTGATTTTGGAGGCTGAGAAGATAATCCTTGAACCAAAGCTCTTTCAGCGTACGTGGAATATTTAAGACTTCTTCCCCTGCAAGACTGACGTTGCAGCTTCTCTTTTAGGGCACTCGGACAGTCTTCTCCTTTCCTTTGGTGCCTGTGGTGCAAAATTTGCAGGAACCTGGTTATCTTGGAGATCTCCACCCATTTGCCAAAGTTTGTTAAAATTGGACAGCAAGACCAAAACTTATTAAGGAAGCACCTGAGTGTACCCAGTGATAAAAGAAGTCTTGTTTCTGTAATAAATTAGAAGAAAAAAAAATAGTTGTTTGCACTTTTCAATCCTTTAGCTTCCATTTAATCAATTTTCAAGAGGTCTTAGTAGCCTGTAGGTTGATTTCTGATAGCTGGTGGCAGTTGTGAAGATGAGGAGCTTCAACATTTAGCCCGTAGTGACAGATCTTCATCGCCTTTACTCTTAGACAAAACCAGGTACCATTAAATCTGTTAAGTGGGCAAGTAAAACCAAAGATCTTTTTCGGCTAACTGTAGACAGAAGGAGACAACCTGCTGGTCTCCCTGCTGAGCTCCAACAATGTGATGATCTTGGGTGCTCTCCTGTAGCGTGCTGTGCTCTCCACCCCAGCCCACCCCCCAAAAAGGACCCTCAGGGAGAGCAAACCCTCTTGTAATAGGCACCTCAGCTCTTACCCCTGCTCTCCCCTTCCCTTCCCATCCCTTCCCCTGCAGGGAGTGAGTCTGCCCTAATAACTCTGATTTAAAAAGAACAAAAATAATATGTAGGAACCCATTTTTCTGTGTCTGTGTTTTATCCTGGTGAATGCCCCTCCAGGAGCCCACGTGGATGTGAAATGCAGTGGGAAGGAGGACCAGGAAAAGGAATGAAGGCTCAACGTTGGCAATGGTGCGTGGAAAGAGATCAATAGGAATGCAGCAACAGCAGCCTTAATGTGAGACAGAGACTGCTCCCATTCAAAATAACCAACAGAAGTGATTTTTCCCCTTAAAAGATGTTGAAGGCAAAAATCGTTAACTTGGACAAATGCTGGAGCTCTGGGGCTTCTGTACATGTGTTTTGAAGTTTTCCAGTCACCAGGAGGTATTGGAAAAATACTTTCCTAGATATTAATATTGTCCTTGTTGTAAAATATATTCCTAGACCAAGTATTCATTTTAGAGGACTCTAGCAAGTCTGTATTTTCATTAAAAAGCCAAACAAAGACCTTTTTTCTGTTAATGGCAGATGGTAGGCAAAACGTGAATCTGTAAGAGCAGGGGAGGCCCTGGCTCTGCTGTGATGGTTTGAGAAAAATCCACCTCGGGTCGGGAGGAGAGCTGCTCCCTTGGAAAAGAGCTTCTTGGAAATCAGAAGTGAAAGGTTGTTCATCTTACTCCAGTCACCAGGAGGTATTGGAAAAATACTTTCCTAGATATTAATATTGTCCTTGTTGTAAAATATATTCCTAGACCAAGTATTCATTTTAGAGGACTCTAGCAAGTCTCTATTTTCATTAAAAAGCCAAACAAACAAAGACCTTTTTTCTATTAATGGCAGATGGTAGGCAAGACGTGAATCTGCAAGAGCAGGAAGAAAAATCCACCTCGGGTCGGGAGGAGAGCTGCTCCCTTGGAAAAGAGCTTCTTGGAAATCAGAAGTGAAAGGTTGTTCATCTTACCAGTGAGCCCGACCAGCACAAGGGCCCTTCAACAAGCAGTTGGAGCAGTCAGCGGGAGGTTTTCCAGGTGTGTCAGCTTGAGCTCAATCTTTTTTAACTCCCTAAGGAGAAATCTTCTTTCCTTATTCTTCTTTCCATGCTTATTTTCATTCAGTGCTTCTTGTAATTCTTCTTGCTGCAACAACATCCTTTATTAATCTTTCTTCTAGGGTGCTGAAGAGCTGGTATCCCTTTGATGTCCTTACTCCTTGGTGAGGTCGGATACTCGCCTGGGAGCAATCTGTTGTTTTCTAAGGAACCACACTGAGGGTCTTTCCTCCCATAGCACTGCATAAAAAAAAAGTGAATACTTCAGTAGAGTAGAGTGGAATTAACCTAAATAACTGGAGTGATACTTGGAGAAGCAATCTGGAACGGAGCAGGAGGTACCCAGTGAGTCGCTGGGGTGGGCAGGGAGGTACCACGGGCCAGCTGGATGGGAACAAACGTGGAGATGGATCACATCAGTTATGAAAAAAATGCCAGGATGCCAGGCTGGTACAAGGGAAGGACTGGGAATGATATTATAGCAGTTCAGATGGAACTTCTTATACTCAAGTTTGTGCCCATTTCCTCTTGTCCTGTCACTGGGCACCACTGAGAAAAGACCAGCCCCATCCTCCTGACATCCTCCCTTTAAGTATTTGTAAGCATTGTTTAGATCTCCCCTACGTCTTCTCAAAACTCACCCTCCCTTTAAGTATTTGTAATCATTGATTAGATCTCCCCTACGTCTTCTCAAGACTTAAAAGGCCCAAGTCTCTCAGCCTCTCCTCATAGGAGAGATGCTCCAGGCCCTTAATCACCCTTGAGAACCTTTCAAATGACCCGATCCGATGAGTGTTTTAAGTATTTGTAAGCATTGTTTAGATCTCCCCTACGTCTTCTCAAAACTCAAAAGGCCCAAGTCTCTCAGCCTCTCCTCATAGGAGAGATGCTCCAGGCCCTTAATCACCCTTGAGAACCTTTCAAATTACCTGACCCGATGAGTGGTTGTGCTGTTCAAATCATACGAAATACATAGCTTTACGTAGTTGTAAAGAAAAATAGATAAAATCCTGCGCTTTTTATTATATTTGCCTTTAAGGTGTCAGATTCAGGAAAACGTGAGGTTCCAGTAAGGCTTGGTGCGTGCCACCCCCTGTGGGTCACCACCAAAGGTGGGCTTTGCACGACTCCTGCACATGGGAGCAATCTGTGTGATGTCGGGGGCTGGTTATGGGTTATGGGTCTGTTCCCCAAAACTGCTGTATGAAGAAATTCCTCTAAAAGGGAATGCCTGTTCTGTGCTCACAGAACTGACTGCGAGGTACCACGAGGATTCCCAAACTGGTTTTAAGGCAGATAACTGGGATGCTGGGAGCAGGGGTTCGAGAAACAAGCGAAAAATGACTGAGGGTGACCACTGAGGTGCTGAGATTGCCAGTGGTATTTCAGTATCCTGGGTGTGCTTAGCCTTTCCACCTGTAAGGTTTAAATACTCAAGTTGTAACACGTGAGCCTGAAGTTCAGAAAGTCTTTTGATTTTTATTTAAGGAAATTTCAAAATCTATGTGCTTGTATTTCACCCAGGGCAATTAGAAACACCGCGTCCGGTGAGACTTGCCAGCAGTGAGGGTGACTGACCTGGCTCTTTGACTGATGGATCTTAATCAGTGGTTTGTGTAAGTAATAAGAGACAAAAATAAGTGTCCTGGTGCTGCTAGAATTTGTAGCTAAAAAATAAGTGTCCTGGTGCTGCTAGAATTAAGGAGCATTCTCCACACATACAGCTGGGGCAACATATGACAAAAAATAGAACCATGATTTCTATTTTTTGTTACATTTTTGCGCCAGCGACTGTGCTATAGGTCTGTCATTTGTGTCTGTTTTGTAAGGCAGCCCCCTGCCCCTCATGTTTGTGAGTTATTTGATTTCTATTTGAGTGAATGGAAACGCAGCAAAGATGAAAACTGATCCCCTAAATGAAGACAACTGTTGTGGGACCTTACGTGTCCCTTGGTTAGTTCACTGGGGCAGCATCAGTTGTGTTTGAGCGAGGAATCGACGCGCTGTGCTCTGCCCGGGGTATTGGGTTCCCTCCACCTCCTCTGCCAAATCCAAAGTTCTAGTTGAGCTCAGAATGAAACCTCTGAAAAGAGCGTGATATCAAGTGTCTCTTCCAACAAAGCAGCAAGGGAGCAAATGAATAGACTCGGAAAAGGATGATGTTTCACACTGCATGGCACTCGAGAAGAATTGTGAGAGGAGAGCTCTCCTAAGGCATTTTAGATTGAATAGAGATTGCCTCAGCCCTTTCCCTCCTTAGGGGTTTGAAATAGATATTTTTCTTTAAGATGCATTTCTTTGCTAATAAGAATCCAAGTTTACAAATTCTAATGATTTGGCTGTTTTAATGAAGGACATTGTACTGTGGCTCAGGATCTGACAAGGGAAGGCTAGGTGAAGGATGTGATTGAAACGAATGGGTGGTGGCAGTTACTGATATTTTAAATTTGTCTTAAATTTCCTTAGATGAGGAACTTGCCCGTTTGTGGCTGGAGACTACACTTGAGTCTTGGGCCTCCTCCCGAAGTCAAAATCTGTTCCACTGAATGGGGCGCTGAGGAGAAGCTGAAGAAAGACACTGGGGAAGCTGAGATTTCAAATTTAAGTTGGAAACTGTACGGTAAGGAATATGCTTTAATAATTCTTGCTTCATTCTTACTTAAAGTCCATTAAAACCAGCTTGGGCCCCTATGAGTCCGTGGGTGTTCATGTTCCTGCACAACTTCTGAACTCAGCTGAGTCTGAGAAATCACCACAGGCTCCTACAAATGACACACGTTGTGTGACTGCTCACAGCTTGAGAAAGAGCCTTTTGACATTTCCAGAGCTGCCGTGGGTGCTCCCCAGCAGGCGTGTGATAGCAGAGAACCAGGCTTGGTGAGCTCCAGGGCTTGGGCAATTGCGGTTCTTCCCGTTCTTCTCTCCTGCTTCTCCCAGCCCCCCGCAGCAGAGGGGACAAATCAGAACATTAGAAGACAATGAGACTCAAGCTACACTTAAAAATGAAGTCTCTTGTTTCTAGTTATTTTAGTAGCTCCCTGAGTTTGAACTGCAGTGAAATGCTAGGAAGAAATGCAGAGAAAGCCCAGTGAGTGATATGCCTGACACACCACCCTTTGGCATCAGGGGAAACGGTTGAAAGCTTGCAAAACGTGCTGTGATTTCAATTGTGAAATGAGCAAGATCTGAATGGGGTTTTGTGGAGAAATGTTTATGGAGGTAAGGATCCAGAGAGGATTCTGTTCATAATGGGTGTGTATGTGCTTTTCTTCACCTGGTATTGCCCTGAGGAGTCGCCATCCCAGACTTTATAACAACTGCTTCTGCTGAGTGCTGTTTGTGAAATAAAGATGGAAAGCAAAGAGATTGAGATGCCTTAATTATGCTGATCTTGATATTGTGATATCCTGTTAGAAATTACGTTGGACATAAGTAAACCTGAGAGTTTTCTTAGTCTTCGGGTGCTCCTGGTTGAAAGCTTGCAAAACGTGCTGTGATTTCAATTGTGAAATGAGCAAGATCTGAATGGGGTTTTGTGGAGAAATGTTTATGGAGGTAAGGATCCAGAGAGGATTCTGTTCATAATGGGTGTGTATGTGCTTTTCTTCACCTGGTATTGCCCTGAGGAGTCGCCATCCCAGACTTTATAACAACTGCTTCTGCTGAGTGCTGTTTGTGAAATAAAGATGGAAAGCAAAGAGATTGAGATGCCTTAATTATGCTGATCTTGATATTGTGATATCCTGTTAGAAATTACGTTGGACATAAGTAAACCTGAGAGTTTTCTTAGTCTTCGGGTGCTCCTGGCCACTCGCAGGGACAAGATACTGGGTTGGTCTGATGTGTCCAGCCGTTATCACGTTGGCCATGGTCTGATGGGCCGTGTCCCGTGTCTGGCTGCGTGGGGCATCACATCACCGGCCCCTTGTCGGTGAATAGGATTGTGTGTTTCTTTTTCATGACATCTCTCAACATCAAGGAGGTTCAGAAAAGTCAGTTTGTTTTTCAGGGAGCTCTGCTTTTCCCAGGAACCCAGGGCAGATCTCGCCTTCCTTTGAGCTGGGTATTTGCCTGGAACTCCTGGAGTGAATGGATGGAGGTTTGGAAGCAGAAGGCCAATGATGAAGGAAGGTTTATCTTCCTAAAAAGCTGCTTCCCCATCTCATTTGAGTGTTTCCTTGGTTTAAATGCTGTAAGGACAGCAGGAGTCCTCTGATTTACATCTGTTCAATCTTTACTTGTGACACTGTGTTGGCTGTTTGGTCCCTGTTGGATTTCCTCCCTCCTCTCCCCCGTGTGAATCCATCAGGAACAGATTGCTGTGGTATCTTCCCCCCGAACAGTAAACACCTTATTGTTTCCTCTTGCAAAACCCTCCTTTTCCTTTCCCCAGCAGCAGCGAGGGACTGTGTTGAATGGGTTTCTCCACGAGGCTGTTTTACAGGTCAGGGGGTTAGCTTACTTTTGTCTTTTTCCTTCAACTGCTTGAGAAGAAATCCTCTGTGTGTTCTCCTGAATTGTAAAGGCCGGTAAGAATGAGAAGCCGGAGTCATCCATTAATCCACGGGCAAAGTACCATTCAAGCAGCGGCGGTGAAAGCTCTCACACGCTGCCCTGGAAATAACCCCAGCCCTGACGTGGTTAAGATGACCCTAGGTAAGGTCAGAAGCTCAGAAGCTTCTCGTTTTCATTTTAAGCTCCTGGTTTCTAAACAGCAGTTGGAGTTGGTCCCTTGTGGTTACGTTCATCTCCTGAAGCAGATGGCTCCTGGCGGGGAGCGGGTGGAGGAGCGCGGTGCAGAGAGGCAGGGGTTTATCTGCTACACGTTGTTTCTCCTCTCAACTTACTGGTCTTTTGGCTTAAATGTTTGATGGCCGTGACCCCACGTGGGAGCAGCGAGTGGTGTCGGGATTTTAGCTTAAGCTGCTTTGCAGGGACAAAGCACCTGGTTTAGTGCCTTCTGGAAATGGCAATGCTTTGGAAGCCTCCCAGGGAATGGAAGTCCAAGGAGCTAACCCTTGCCTGCGTGGGTGCTTTCCCCTGGATTTGGGGGGCTGAAAGGGATAGGGAATTTTGGGGAGGGCATGGGGAAGGCAGGAGTCTCCATCCTGATGGCCTGAGCACTGAGTATGGCACTCAGTGAGCACGAGGTCAAACCTCTTTCAGCTTCTTTGAAAATCCTGTGCTGCGGGGTCAGCGTGCAGCACGGGGGCTTCCATAAGTCCATAAAACTCTCCCTTTAGGTAAAATACAACCAGTAGTGCAGGAGTTAGGCTGTGGCTTCACCAGCTGCTCCGAGTAAGCACCAGAGCAGTGTGTGAACTGGCACCAAAGCAATGGAGAGAGTCCAGCGTAGGGCAACAGAGATGATTAAGGGATTGGAGCACCTCCCTTACGAGGAAAGGCTCAAGGAGCTGGGACTCTTTAGCCTGGACAAGCGAAGACTGAGGGGAGACCTTATTTATGTTTATAAGTATCTAAAGGGTGGGTTGAAGGATGTTGGAGCCGGACTCTTTTCAGTGGTTTCCAGCGATAGGACAAGGGGCAACAGGCTCAAGCTGGAACATGGGAAGTTCCATTCAAATATGAGAAAAAACTTCTTTGGGGTGAGGGTGGCAGAGCCCTGGAACAGGCTGCCCAGGGAGGGTGTGGAGTCCCCTTCTCTGGAGATCTTCAAGACCCGCCTGGATGCTCCTGAGTGATGTGCTCTAGGTGCTCCTGCTTTAGCAGGGGAGTTGGACCAGATGATCTCTAGAGCTCCCTTCCAACTCTGACAATTCCATGATTCTGTGAGCGATGATGCAAAAATCCACCAGTAGCAATTTCTTTCCCCATTACAGGGCCATCTGTGCTTGGGGTGGGTGGGGGGAAATCCCAAAACTCACCCAACAGCAACAGTTCTTCTGGTTAAACACCTGATATTACTGCAAACAGACCATTAAGGTTTCTGGAGACAGTGGGTATGAACCATATGTGAATATTCCATACATGAATAATTCCAAAAGAAGACGTTTGAAAAAGAGCTGTGCCCACCCCCAATTAACCAGTGAAGCTCTCTAACCTCTAACTCCACACAATTTAAGCAGTCCATCCAGGTACCTGTAGTACAACACCTGGGAAGTCCCAGCAGTGCCACAGCCTCCCTGTGAGGCTTTCTAAATACAAATTAGCTATTTCTACTTCAGTCACATATGCTCCGTACGGAAAATAGAGGCTTAGTAACATCTTCTGTCAACTAAAAGAGTTTAAAAGAAGTGATTACATAGGTCCATATATGCAATATGTGCATATCCTAAAGTAATATTAACATTTCGACTTTCTGGTTGCATCTACCTATAAAGTTGCTGAAATTTCTTGTATGTCATCAATATTTTCCTGAGTACTTGACTCAGAGCTTAAATTATTCTCATCTCCTTTTAACCTGGGAGAGAAGCACGCAGTGGCAGCACGCGGGGATCGCTCAGGTCTAAATTCCTAATAAAGCCCAGTTTTCTCTTGGCTGGTTTTCTGTCTTTCAGCTCAAGAATAGAAGGGTAATTAGGCTACGTGTGCTTGAGGCTGAGTGTCCACTTAGCACTTTGCTAGGTTCCAGCGGTAATGCAAAATGCATTTAATGCAAAGATACATAAACTGTTTGCTTTTTTCTTTAGAGACACCATATAGACATTATGGAATGCAAAACTGGCACGTAGGGGGCAGGATATTGTCCCAGCTCCCCATGTCCTGGTCACGGTGCCTTCTGAGCCATGGGTGGTTTACAGGAACGGGGCTGTCTCTGGGGTTCCAGCTGCGGTTGTCACCAAAATGCTTACAAAAGGGACTGCTGGCAACCGGCCTCGAGTTGTTGTTTTTATTCTTGTGACACGGAACGACCTTTTGTAAGAGAACCAAGGAAATGGAAGGAACAAAAACCACCGGCGTAATTGACTTGGAGTATTTTGTGAGATAATCAGAGAACGTCGTCACCCTTTGGAGTAGGTGGCTTCAAACTGGGGCTGAACCAGACATTCTCATTGGCTTGCTTAAGGAACAGCCTTCCTTGATCTTTTACATTTCAATTTTCCAGTGTTTGTCTTTTCTGTTTTTAGGAAGTCAAACCAGAATAGGTGATCTTCATAATGTTTGAGAGATAAGAGAATGCTCAATGTGAAACCTCCCTCCCTCCTTAGGGAAACTTTTTTTTAGCATGAATCCATGGCAGGAAAGGAATCAGAGCACTGAAAAAATATTTGTACTGTCTCTACAGTCATCCCCCTCCCCAAAAATTTCTAGAGGGATGTGACTAAAACAAAACCCCTTGTTAACAGGTTGCAAAGGAAAAGTGTCCAGCTGGCAAAGCCAGCAGGAAATGTACGTGCAACGGGGCAGGATGCTCATCTGCTTCATACTATATTCTGTCTCATCTTCCATCTTGGTGGGATTATTCGTGGAGGGCATGGCCTTTATGAGAAGGTTTTATGGTGTCTTTGCTGTCAATTGGCAGCTCAAACTCATATTTGAGTGGAACCTCTTATGTTACAACTTGTGCCCGTTGCCCCTTGTCCTCTCACTGGCAACCACTGAAAAGAGTCTGGCTCCCTCCTCCTTCAACCCACCCTTGAGATACTTGTCAGCATTAATAAGGTCTCTAATTTGAAGAGTTTGTCTGTAAATCTGACCAGAAGGAGACTTCTAATTACATGATGTATCTCTGGTCTGTGACAGGGTGGCCGTTACACAAAAACCCCAACTTTTCCAGTGTTGTTTTCCCCCAGCGTAAGCCAGGACGGATGGCACTGCTTTTCACAGCAGAATTCTTACAGGGGACATCAGACCTTCTGACCCCTTCATCTCCTCCATCCCCTCTCTCCTTAGGACTCGTCTAACTTCACCTGCTCACGTACCAAGAATTCGTTCCCCGTTCTCTCCAGTAATTGTTCTACGTCCTATTTTTGTAAAATGTGACCGATCACCTTTGCATAAGAATTCTGGTGTTCTGGCCTATTCAGAATCACAGAATCTTCTAGGTTGGAAGGGACCTCAAAGATCATCTTGTCCAACCATCAACCCAACTGACAAAAATAGACACCCGCACAACAAACAAGAAGCATCACCATCACTAAACCATACCTCCCAGCACTACATCAACCTGTCTTTTGAACACCTCCAGGGATGGTGCCTCAGCCACCTCCCTGGGCAGCCCATTCCAATGCCTGATGACCCTTTCAGTGAAAAAATTTTTCCTAATATCCAGCCTGAACCTCCCCTGGTGCAACTTGAGGCCATTTCCTCTCGTCCTGTCGCCTGTGACTTGAGAGAAGAGACCGACCCCCCCTGGCTACACCCTCCTTTCAGGGAGTTGGAGAGAGCAATAAGGTCTCCCCTCAGCCTCCTCTTCTCCAGGCTGAATAACCCCATTCACGGGTGTCTTGTTGGGCAGCACGTGGCTACACGAGTCCTAAAAGTTTGTGCCTAAATCCAGATTATCTCAGGACATCAGCAGCGCCGCGGCGTTTGTCGTGTCTCCATGACTTATGCCCTGCCTTGGCTACGAGGTCCTGGGAACGAAATGTTGCTGAGAGGCCGTTCCTCGGGCCTGGTTGGCTGCCCCCAACGGAAGGGTTTATTTAGACAATTGCAGAAATTCAAACATGCTGCTGAACATGCTGTCACTCTGCAGCTTACAATAAACGCTATGGAGAGAACAGCCACTCTCTGGTCAGAATAGTTATATTATCTCTCCAATTTTGCGTGACTGGGGGGAGATTTCCATGTCGAAAAGAGTGCTGGGCAGTGATTTCTGCCTTAATTAAGTCCTTGGATTGAGTGCTTCCACGCGGAGGGCACTGCTCTGCCTGCTCAATGCAATGTAGAGGGGAAATGGACAGTAAGAAAATCCCTGGTAAATATAACCCCTGTTTAAGATCTGAGTGTGGATTCCCAGAAGTCAAAAATTGCTCTTTCTTTTATCAGAGGAATAATTATTGAGAGAGTGTGAGCAGCCGTTTGTGGGCATCTGGCAAGTGTTACCTGTAGGGGCATGTCCTCTATCTGTCTGGGTAGACAAGGAGGTTGCACAGCTCCTCGCCGTCCAGCAGTATAAATTTGGGAATTTCTACAACCAGAAAAACACCATCAAGGCCAAGCCTGGATAGGACACAGCAGTTCCCCTTCCTCCAGCGCATGGGTGCAACTCAAAGAAGTCTTGAGGCAATTCTCTAGAATTTGAGGGCAGAGCACATGCATGCCACACAGGCACTGTTCAGGGTGAGAAAGGTGTTTTCCATCAGTATTTTCTTCTGCAGGTTTAAGGTGAGCAAAGCCCTTACCCGGGCCCTGGGTGCTGTCGGGATGCACACAGGGCACTGGGATCACGGCCTCAGCAGTTCCAGGAACTTGCTCTTGCAACACAAGAGCAACACAAGATTTCTCTATCAGCACCGCAGGCTGTTGAAAGCTCGGTCTGAGTTATATTTAGAATAATTTATGAGCATTTGTTTATTCATTTCTTTTGAAGATTCGAGGGGGTTTTAATCGCATTTTATTTGGCACACACCATTTCAAAATTAACCACTTAAAAATAGGAACAGTTTTGTGGAATGTACCTATTATGCGGCACTGTCCCAAGCGCTGCCTCTTTCCATTGCTTTCTATTTTTCATAACGCATTTTACAACTGTAATTTTCATGTCTCACATTTTTCTCTCCGGTTTCCTATGTGCTGTGGTTAAATCTCGATCGTAAATCTTACGCCGCTTTGTTAAAAATAATAGGTCTACTATGTTTCTTCGTTTAACAATCTGCTAGGTTAATAGTGTCTTTAAAACAATTAAATATGGTTGTGTGGTTTAATATTCCCAGTTTTAGTGCACTGTGCAGGAGAAACCGTTTCCATTTATAGGGTGCTTGCCTTTCCCGTGCCGTCTGGCAATTCTTGTCTGACACCTTGGCACTGGGATCCCTTCCTTGGGCTGCTGGGGCGAGCACACAAAAAGGGTAATATCAAAAAAAAAAGCTATTTGTGCAGTTTTGGAAATCAAACGGCAGAAGTTGTAAAAAAAAAAGCTATTCATGCAGTTTTGGAAATCAAACGGCAGAAGTCGTTGGAATGGCAAATAAGGGGAAAATGTTAAATGTGGAATCTCAGCAAAAAAGGGCTTTGGGGGGCACGACCGGAGTTGTGATACGGTGGGGCTGGAGAGGAGCTGGTCCCTGGGGGTTGTAATGGTGATATTGGTGCTCCCGGGTGATGGTGGGACGAGGTCTGGAGCTGCTCATGGCACCTTCATTCCCCGTGATGGTGACATGTTCCCTGGGGAGAGAAGGGCTGCTGTACAGCTCACCACACAAGCCCGCAGCAAGGGACGGGGTGCCGTTTGAGAGAACATAACATTTGGTTCTTGTATGTCCCCGCTTTTGGGGTTGGGTGTTGTTTTTTTTGCAGTGGTGTGACTCCAGCCCTTCAACGGAAAGGTCTTTGTGCGTGGCCTTTGCATTGTGTGCGCTCACAATGCCCCCTACAATGGGGCTCCAGCCCCTGAATGGGACCTCAGGCATCGCCCACATGCAAATAGTAACGAATTTTAAAAAAACCAGGGGCAGGCATTCTTTTCACATGTATCCCGTGCTAAGAAACTGGTTTATATTGCCTTGGGTTTAACGATCGCTCCGTAGGCCTCCTGCATCTCTAATTGCTTGGGAAAAAAACAAAAATATATTTCTACTTTTCATGAAGCCAAGGGTTTTCATTAAACCTGGGCAGGTCGTGTACGCAGGAACCTGACCTAGGTCTGCAGGCTCCTCCTGCCCTGGGGGTGGTTAGAGGGGGAAGGAGAACCTCGGACCCAATCTTCAGTCCTTGAAGTTGACACCAAAGTCTTCATTCCCCGTGATGGTGACATGTTCCCTGGGGAGAGAAGGGCTGCTGTACAGCTCACCACACAAGCCCGCAGCAAGGGACGGGGTGCCGTTTGAGAGAACATAACATTTGGTTCTTGTATGTCCCCGCTTTTGGGGTTGGGTGTTGTTTTTTTTGCAGTGGTGTGACTCCAGCCCTTCAACGGAAAGGTCTTTGTGCGTGGCCTTTGCATTGTGTGCGCTCACAATGCCCCCTACAATGGGGCTCCAGCCCCTGAATGGGACCTCAGGCATCGCCCACATGCAAATAGTAACGAATTTTAAAAAAACCAGGGGCAGGCATTCTTTTCACATGTATCCCGTGCTAAGAAACTGGTTTATATTGCCTTGGGTTTAACGATCGCTCCGTAGGCCTCCTGCATCTCTAATTGCTTGGGAAAAAACAAAAATATATTTCTACTTTTCATGAAGCCAAGGGTTGTCATTAAACCTGGGCAGGTCGTGTATGCAGGAACCTGACCTAGGTCTGCAGGCTCCTCCTGCCCTGGGGGTGGTTAGAGGGGGAAGGAGAACCTCATACCCGATCTTCAGTCCTTAAAGTTGACACCAAAGCCACGTGTCAGCAGAGCTGGTAGCTGGAAGTAAATAGCAAACTCTGGTTTTAATGGTAAAGATTAAAAGAGGAAAATAAATAAAGAACTGAAAACAGAAGAAGAAAAGGAAAAAAAACAACCTCAAGCATTGTGTAAGGGATGTGTTCTTCACTTTGTGGAGGTGGCAAAGAGAGTAAATCAATCTGTAACAACCTTCTCTGGAGTGTCTTGTACCTTTTGTGAACCAGCCTGCATTGTTTGGACTATCCATACCATTCCCAGGTGTTACAGTTAGGAAAAAAAACAACCTCAAGCATTGTGTAAGGGATGTGTTCTTCACTTTGTGGAGGTGGCAAAGAGAGTAAATCAATCTGTAACAACCTTCTCTGGAGTGTCTTGTACCTTTTGTGAAGCAGCCCGCATTGTTTGGACTATCCATACCATTCCCAGGTGTTACAGTTAAGCTTAGTAGGGGCTTGTCTCAAAAAAACATGAATATTTGGAAGCTTGTATTAAATGCCATTGCAAAACCTTCCCTTCAGGTAATTTCTCTTGGTTCTATAGAGTGAATCTTCCTTTGGAACCTTGTATTAAATACCATTGCAAAACCTTCCCTTCGGGTAATTTCTCTTGGTTCCATAGATTGAATCTTCTTCTTTAAAGTTTCTCGGTTTGAATTCATGTTCCAATTAAAACTTTGCTTTGAAATTGTTTTGTGTTGCAGGCACTTCTGCTGTGAGAGAATGTGAGGTTTCGTGTAGACCATGTTCTGGAGCCTTTATAATCAGGTAATGCCACGTTTTACTGCCAGCTTTGGCTTTTTATTCTCATAAGTATTACTCTTACCATGCAAATACTGCTGCAGTCTTCATTCTGCAGAACCTGGCCCCGTGCAAAACGTTCTAGACCTCGGTGCCTTTTTTGCTTCAGAGACAAACCTGAAATATTCATGAAATATTTGTAGCCATCGTTTTGGTGCATCAACAGGAACCCCAGGGGTGCAGAAAGCCCAGCTGGTGGAGCCCTAGCAAGGATCATTTTAGAATAATAAATATGTACCAGATTTTTAATGGCTATATATAAGTGTACATGCATATGTAAACACTTATATATGTGTGTATATATATCAGATTTGAAATACACACGAGAAAATCTATGATTTCTTTGGTAATACTATGTCCAACCTTGGCTGCTAGGGATGAGAGACATCTTTAATTGGACTTTTGAATAGTGCCTTGATGTATGTCTGTTACATGTCTGTTACAGATACAGTACTCGGTCTTGTTTCTCATTAGAAATACCTGACAAAGCATCTAATTCCAACACCTTATTTTTGCTGTTTTGCAATTCTGTCAAACCTGGGTTCTTTACAAAACAGAGTATCTGCCCTGGCCCCCACGTCTGTCTTTGGTGCATCTTTGGTTTTTTGACGTTTAGAAACTTTTTTTAGCCAATTTGAAGAAGTTCCGCGACGTAGGATATAACACACAGCTTTACTGAAGGAGTGTTTTTAAGGTCACAGGAACAGCTTACCAAATGGTACAAGTTTGGTTTGAAGGGAGTTGCCCAGAGCTGCTTTTCCTGCAGCATTCCTGCGGGATGCAGAGGGCGTTGCTGACTCCAGCTCCTCCTCTGTATTCCCCCTTGCGGGGAGCCTGAGCACCTAGAACCATGGAGTGAGATCAGAAAGAGCCTGGCTTGGACCTCAGCTAGATAAAATGAGAGGAAATTAGATCAAGTAATGAATTATACCTGTAATTAGCTGGCTCAAAGTGGCAGAGGTTGTGCCAGTCCATCCCTTCACCGCAGCAAACAGAGGGTTTGCAAAGCGCTCGGGTGGGTTGTGTGGTACAGGAAAAACCACCAGGAAATCAGTGTTGTTTTCAGGGTTTGAATAATGTGTGATAAATAAGGCGTGAGGTCACGTAATGAGCATCAGTGAGGGAAGGAAGAGGTGGAATGGCTGCCCATTAAGTGAACGGGACCCGTTTTCCCCACTGGATGTGGGGAAAGTCCTGCAGGAGAAGTGCTGTGTCCTGGTGCTTCGGCCAGCACCCGGGTTTGACAGCTCCCAGTGGACAATCCTGACTCTGGGGCTTTGAAAATTACTGTCCTTAACGTACCTTTTAATGTATAGTTGTGTAGCCAGCAATTTGCAGCACCTTGGCCTTTCTCATGCTGAGCTTTTTTAAAAAGTGGCTTTTATACAGCGTGCAGCTGCCCGCAGTTACGGTGTGGGGGGGGTCAGAGCCTGCCTCCTCTATTTTATGAACAGAAATTACACCTGCAGTGACAGATACGTACCCAGGCATCCCCACTTACTCAGAAAAATTCCTTCTTTTTTTTGTTTTTGTTTGTGTGAGACCATAACGCAGCTCAGGACCCGTGTTCTCTGAAACGGCAGAGGTGGGCATGGTTTAAATATTCAAGATATCTCCTGAAAATCAAGGCTGGAGGTCTCCTCCTGCTCCGTATTGCTCACTCAGGTTGAGTAGAACCAGTATTTTCTTTTTGGTGTAGATGTGGTGGTTCCTGGCAGGCGGGTCAATTTAAAACATTATCAGAAGCGAGGCTTTCACGCGTTTCATCTGAAAACCTTTGAGTGGCAACAGCCTGCTTGTTTGTGGGAGATGGAGGCTGAGAGAAACGTGTTTTGGTGGGTCGTGAGGTATCACTGGTGGCAATAAAAACACCCTGATGGAACAGTATGATTTTAAATTGGGATCCAGCCGTTCCTGTAGGAACCACCTCCCATGACGTGAGATGCTCCTGACCCCTCTCTGATCATGGCTGAGGAGTGGGGCTGAAGGACTGATTTATCTCTGGCTCCTAAAAAGTATTTGTGAAATACTTTTGAGTATTTACCTCTGATTTACCTCTGGTTCCTCAAAAGTATTTGTAAAAGCATTCTGTTCCCCCTCGGGGACACGCTGGTGGTCACTCACCCACTCCTCATTGCACACCCTCAACTGAGTGTCATCTTCTGGGCAAAGAGCAGGGACCCAGAACGCACAGAGAGTGGGGTTTAAGATTGTTTTTGTCAGAGAAATGCCCTGTGTGAGGGGGTTTTGGTTCCTGCCCAGGCCGGGTGTCGCTGCCTGTTGTGTGGTGGTGGTGTGCGAGCTCCCAGCTCCAGCCTGGTGGGGTCTCGGGGACCTGGGACCTTTTGCTGGGCTGCCTTGGGTCAATAGGAAACATGGAAACTTCGGGGTGTTGTCACAGGCTTGGGGGGCTCTTCTTGGAGTCACTGCTGTGGGGCATGAAGCTGGTGTCCCTGCCCAGGTACCTGATGGGTGGGAAAGGTGTTTCTTTGCAGATAGACTGGGGATTTCCCTTGTCAGGCTCATGGATGAAAAGATGGTTGATGAGAAGCTGGCCATGGTGTGCTGGCAGCCCTGAAAGCCCCCCTCACCCTGGGCTGCATCCCCAGCAGTGTGGGCAGCAGGGTGATGGGGGGATTCTGCCCCTCTGCTCTGGGGGGACACCCCCCCCACTGCTGTCTCCAGCTCTGGGGCCACCAACAGCAGGATATGGAGCTGTTGGAGCGGGGCATGAGGAAGCCACAGAGATGCTGGGAGGGCTGGAGCCCCTCTGCTGGGAGGGGGGGCTGAGAGAGTTGGGGGGTTCAGCCTGGAGAAGAGAAGGCTCTGGGGAGACCTTGGAGCCCCTTCCAGTCCCTCAAGGGGCTCCAGGAGAGATGGGGAGGGACTCTGGATGAGGGAGGGGAGCCCTAGGAGGAGGGGGAAGGGTTTGACCCTGCAAGAGGGGAGATGGAGCTGAGCTGTGGGGAAGAACTTGTTTGGTGTGAGGGTGGTGAGAGCCTGGCCCAGGTTGGCCAGAGAAGCTGTGGCTGCCCCATCCCTGGAGGGGTTCAAGGGCAGGTTGGAGGGGGCTTGGAGCAACCTGGGCTGGTGGGAGGTGTCCCTGCCCAGGGCAGGGGGTGGCACTGGGGGGGCTTTAAGGTCCCTTCCAATGCAAACCATCCTGTGATGAGCGGAGGGGAGCGGTGAGGGGTCAGGGTGCCCGTCACTGGGGGGGTGCCCCCTCCCTCCACCACCACCACCCCCCCCGCAGCCCCTTCCCCTGACGTGGCGGTGCCCGAGGGCGGGGCGGCGGCCCCCGGTGCGCCTTTATCAGCGGCGCAGGTGGCGCTGCGCGGCGCAGGCAGGGCGCAGGCAGCGCGGGCAGCGGCGGCAGGGAGGGAGGAGGGGGGGGGG
>NW_015090808.1:668157-722268 GCF_001431845.1 Calidris pugnax | reverse complement strand
GCCCCCCCGCAGCATCCCCGCCCCCGGAGCCATCCCCCCGCCGTGCCCCGGGGTGCGGGGGTCCCGCGGGGGGACCGGGAGCTGTCACCGCGCTGCTCCTCACGGCCCGGGGGCTCCGGGGCCTGTCCGCGGGCCAGGAACTAACTTTTTTGGCGTGGCGATGTACAGACGGGTCACTCCGCATCGGGGTTCCCCAGCGCCTCTGTTGATTGACATTAAACTTACCGTGGGCTCTTTTTATCCGGTCCAGGAAAAGTGCCATCCCTGGAAACCAAGAGCAGAGATGTAAAAAACGGTGCAATACAGACCCGAGTCGTTTTTCACCCTTTTAGAATCCCTCTGCTGTCACACACCTCCTAGTGATTACACTAACGACTTTGTCCTTGTCTTTCTTTTCTCTCCTGCAGGCTGGTAAAGAAGAACAGATCCAGCTAGGTAAGTCTTTTTCACTTATTATTGCTGCTATCCAAAGGGAAATAAAAGCAGTCAGCTCAGCAATCTGGTTTATTTTCTGGAGGAGCGATGTGTATGTGGGGGAGCGTCCCCTCCCGTGCCCCACACCGCTGCCACCCACCAGCCTTCCCAGCTCCAGTGATGTGGCAGGGCTTAAATTTGCATGCCCTCTCATTAGGCAGGGTTTTTTTTTGCATCCTGACACGTCTGTGCTTCCCTTCTTCAGTACAAACCACCCCAAGTTAAAAATCTCAGCGTGCTTAAAGTGACCCTCTGAGCAGAGCGGCGCCGGGTCAGACGCCCTGGCTTCGTTTCTGAATCAAGGAGGAAATGTCTGCTCCTTTTGGCCGGGGCAAACCGTGTTCTTCATGCTGTTTTCCTTCTCTGTTGGAAGTGTTCAGCCTTTTCTTTTAGCTGGAAAAAAATTTGTCTAACGCTGAGGCCTCTTCGTATTGTGCGGGTGGCACGGGGCGCCCGGCAGGGGTTGTTATAAACGGGGGGTTTTAGGGAAGGAACTGCAGGGCTGGTGTCTGGGGTGAAGGAGGGCACCGAAGCACCAAGAGCTTGGTCATGCCCAGGGGTACGTGGTACTGAAGCTTCAGCATCCCTGACTCTCTTCCAAGGATGGGAAGCTGCATATAATTAGGGCCTTGGGGTGAGGGACACGCTCCTTGGCTTTCCCAGGTGGGAAACGACACGCTCCTTGGCTTTCCCAGGTGGGGAATAAGATTTTTAATACTTGCTGTGGAGCTGGGATGCCTGCACCCCCCTGTGCTCCGGAGCTGCTCAGCGGTGGCACTGGGGATGGACCCCGGGCAGTTCCGTTTCCCATTGCCACCAGAACCTCCAGTTCTGAGGCTTTGGTTCAGGTTTTGAGCTGAAGTTTTGTTCAGAAAAGAATTTCAAGTATTTCTCTAAATTTTGGAGGTCTTGTCTCAATTTCAGTGGCTGGCACTGTGTTCTTCTGAGCTTGGGTTGATTTCCCCTGTGATCAGCGAGCGGTGGGAGTCGGGTCCATGAGGTACATTTCAGCCTAACTGGCAAACAGCCTTTTTTTCCAGTGCTGTGCTGATCCTGTGTTTTATTTCTAGTCGTTTCCATGAGAAATGGATCGTATTTGAATTTCAGAAACCATAAGCTATACGGGAATGCGTCTTTTAAATTATACACTACATCAGACAAAATTCCTTAACTGGAAAAGAACTTTTTTTTTTTTTTTTTCCCCTTTAACTTTTTCCTGTCTTTCATGGCCCCGATGTTGCTGCAGGCGGCAACGTTTGAGGAGCAGCAGGAGAGAGCTGATTTTGAGGGTGAATGGGGCACCCCAGGTCGGTGTAGGACAGGAGCTGGTGGGTCTGAGCTGCTGTCACCCTCCTCTCCCTGGGCAGGGGCAGCTGAAGAGGACATAGGCTGTGGGTCTGTCCACCTGCAGATCCACGGATCCGTGGTCCCACGTGTCCCGTCGTGCGTATTTTCAAAGCAGAGAGAGCTCGTTAACACTTGTCACTGAGATTTGTCCTACGCTTGATTATTTTAAACTTAATATTTAAAGTAATAGTTGATCTTGTAAATTCTGATTCAAAAAGTATGGCTTACTCAGGTTAGGGTTTCAGTGGGGACAGTGAAACCTGCTCTAGGGTTCCCTCCAAATGGGCTGTCCTGCTTGTGAGTCCCCATCAAGTGTCACTTGGCATCAGAGTGGGATATTTTGATTTGGCCCAGGGCTGGCTGCTGTCAGCAGCTAATCTTTTCTCGTAGCCTGGAAAGTCACTTAGCACTAATTAAAGCATATAGGATTTTTTTTTTTTTTTTGGTAAAGTGTTACAGAGATAGGGAGTTAACCTAAGTTTAATTAACAGCATTAATGCATAATGTACTGCAAGAGCCTGGAAGCTGTTGGGGAGAAATCGTTCTGGTTTCATTCGTGAAATAGAAGGTGCTGGTTCTCGGGGTGGTTCTGCATCTCCTCCTCTACCTCCCCTATGGCAGAACATCATCACTGCCTGGTGCTCCTTCAGGAAGAGGACTCAGATGCCCAGCCTTGCAGAGCCAGGATAAAACACCACAAGGAATTCCTGGAGCTGCCCGTCTCCCTGGGATAAGTCGGCGTTGGAGTGGAGAAATGAGGACACGAGGGAGAAGTTCACCATGGGAGCTTCTCTCCCCAACGTCCAGCACCGAAGCGTCCCACAATGGCCTCCTCCCTCTGCAGGTGCCAGCTACTGGGGGAGTTCTCAAGAAATCCATCCTTTTTTTCCATTTTGTCTTTCTCTCTGGGCGTTTCTGCCACCCAAAGGCAGCCAAGTACAGAGCGAACGGTGGTCCTGAAGGGACCTGGATGGTTGGAAGAGAGAAGCCAAAACTGCTTCTTCATTTCTGGAAGCCACCACCTGACGATGAAGGCGGAGAAGAGTGACCATGGAACCCCTGCCAGGGCCATCTTGTCACCACACCGTTCTTTCTTGTAATTAAGCAGCACTTTGCTAAGTGACCGAAGCAGCTCTGCGCTCATCCCATTAGGGTCATCTGTGGGATGGAAGGGTAATCTCTCAGAACATGGGAACCCTTGACAGTCTTTTTATTGAAATGCTCTCTTCTTAATTCCTGCAGTAGCAGGTAATTACTGCTTTTTCTCCCAGTACTTCCTCCACGGAGCTGGATGTCTGCCTCCCATGCTGGGGCAACGTGGATGGTATCATGTCAGCAGTTCCCACAGATTTGTTCCCCTGCACAGCATCGTCTCTGCCAAAGCTGTTGTGCTTTTGGTAGGATTTTAGTAGGTTTCCACCTTGCTATTCCAAATTGAAATATTCGCTAGGAGTATAGAGAGGCAGGTGTGGCTGCTGCACGTGGTCATTAACCTGCATCTCATTGCCCTGGGTGGGAAGATGGTGGGGAAAAAATGATGGTGCCAGCACTTTTCCTGGGTGGACATAACGTCACAGGTCACGGGGACAGGCCAGGGAGCTCCTGTCCCCAGAAAATACATGTGTCCACACAAGTTGGTCCCCTGGCTGCAACACAGAGGGCTGGGAAAAGGACAGACCCCTTACCAACATTTATTTACATGCAGCTTGAGAAAAAACCCAGTCAGAGTTACGAACACTAGATGAGGTTTAAATACTTATTAAAAGAAGAAAAAAAGGAATGTCTTCAAGCTCGGGTAACTTGGTTGAAATGTAGAAATAACGTGTCTGAATGTTCAGAAATCCCTGCGTTTCCACTGGTTGCACTGATTGCAGTTCAGACTGTGCTTTTGGAATCCTTCTGAAGTGGCTGTTTGTGCATTTGGAATTCTGCTGTGGGCAACCACACCAACAATTTTTGATCAATGTATTTCATAAAATCGTATCTCTAAAAAATAATACTCTTCCGAATGCAGGTTATTAAAAAAAAAAAAAAAGTAAGTTTAGGGCTTTCAAACCCCCCTTGTCATCAGTTGGACAGTGCAGAGACAGCTCCTGGGAGCCAGCCGTGTCCAGTCTTCAGTTTCATCTGTATTTGAGGGGAAAAAAGTCCGGACAGGCTTCTTCAGAGGCATTCTCTAGCTAATTATGTTCTGGCACACAATGAAAGAATGTGATGTTCTTTCTTAAGTGCTTCCTTTCAACCTAAACATTGTGCAACTGGAGCAGCCGTTTAAAGCCAGATGAAAAAAAAAAAATAATGAAGAAAATGGGAAGTTGAGTGCTTTTTCTACGGCTCTGTGTTTCTCCTCTGGTCGTTCCTGTAAGCTTTGAATTAGCAGAACGGAGCGACTCTGAAATCTTACCCTCGGAAAGGGAACACCTACAGCTGGAATTGCATTTCCTCAGACCATACGGTCTCTGGAAAAAGGGTAACATAAGAGAGTGGAGGAGTTTAGATGTCTCCAGTATTCAGTCATGTCACATTTAATTTTAATTGCCTTTGAACAAAAGGCATTTCCTCTTCTAGCTCAGCATTTAGAGACTCTGGAAAAGGCTTTTGCTGACTCAAAAAACTTGACAGTCCTTATTTTCCAGCCTTTGTTCCTACCTTCTTGTGGCTAAGCTGGCTGCTCTCGTTATTAGCCAAATAACTCTATTTTTTTTTTTTTTGCCCCCGCAAGTGGCAGTCTGGGAATACTGCTGCAAGATGTGCAAAGCCCTTCTCGGTTGTGCGGCGAGCACAGAATTTGATCACCAGACTGTGGTCTCTGGCACAGAACATCCTGCTTTTTTAAAATAAAATAAAATAATATAAAAAAAAAGCCCTGAGGAGTCTCCTGGAGGTAGGAGGAGGAATGTGTCAGCCTGGGAATGAACCCGAGCATCTCTGTTTTTACTGACCCAGTTCTAAACCCCAGCCCCGCAGCTCTGCCCCCTCTTCCTGGGGTCTCTAATTAATAAAAATGAGTTTAGAGTTTTTAATTTAGTTCCTCCTCTAAGGAGAGACCTCAGCAATCCTGACTCGGAATTCTCAGTGGTTTAGATGGGAATTATCCTAGGGATGATGTCCTAATTAGGGTACCGGTTTGGGGGCCTGGTCTCTAGGTGTGCAGTGAAATGGGTTGTTGGCTGCTGCTGGAAACCAGTTCCAGCTGTTTGCAGAACAAGGGGCTTGAAAATAGGGAAATTTTCGCTTGCCTGGGAGATAGTATTCGTGTATTATTTAAAGATATTTATAGTTGAAATGTCCACACACAGCCTACTGGTACCGTGCATTGATTTTCTGTCAAATCCTTCAGTAACTGGATTAAAAGAAAACCGGAGGAAAAACAGTGATATGAAGCCATTAGGAACGTTTTCCTCCTAAAGCTCCTCACTGAATGCCTGAGTCTCTTAAAATAAGCAGATGCCTCTGAGGGACTAACTACTGAGCTTTTTGTCTATTAATTCTGGGTTCAAGTGTGATTCATGCTGGGAGTGGGTAAAATTTAGCTCATTTAATTAAGTATATTTATTTGAGGAATTCTCAGTGGCGCTCAGCGGTAGCATCTGAGCTACCCAATCGTGGAGGTTCTTTAAAAATTAAAATTATCAGTAATATCACTCTCACATCACTTTAGCCGGCTCTCTGAGGAAGATAAGAGCTAGGGAATAATTATTTCTGTGCTTTGTGTCTTTTTGGCTCTCCGGCAGCCTGACACACAGGTACTAAGCTTTAGGCTGTGGTCCAGTCCTTAGCAGCGGTTTGGCCCCGGAATGTCTCTCCTTCTCCTTTTACGGGATGAGAAATTGGACCCCGAATATCCCGATTCCTGCCAGATTGCAGAGGTCTGACAGACAAGATGTGCTCGTTAAAGGGGCTTGTTTTACAGTGGTGTGAAATTACTCCGGGGCAGCGGGAAGGACGTGTGTGTGTCCTGCTGCAGGTGGGATAACGGGAGAAGACCTTTCTCTGAGCAAAGGAGAAGATGCTCTTCCTTTTCTCCTCGGTGCCTAAGAATAGCAGAGAGGGAAAAGATGGTTCTCTTAATTTAATAATGCTATTTTCAGGGTATAGGTAAGGGACTGCACAGAAAGGGGCTTTTTTGGGCGTGGGGGAGGATTGTGTTCACTTGGGAAATTCAGAACCCAATTGGAAGGTTTCCAGTCAGCGGATGGTGCTGCTGATTAGACAGGAATCCTGAGCTGACTGGTGGGAACCATAAAAAATGCTAGAAAACGGGGCTTTCCTTGCTGTTACTTGTTTTCTGCCAACACCTCTGCCAAAGCAGGTGAGCCTTCAGAGAACTTGTGGGTTGTCCACAGCCCTGTCTGGCCACAGGGCTCAGGTACCTGTGGCTGCCCCATCCCTGGAGGGGTTCAAGGGCAGGTTGGAGGGGGCTTGGAGCAACCTGGTGTGGTGGGAGGTGTCCCTGCCCAGGGCAGGGGGTGGCACTGGGTGGGCTTGAAGGTCCCTTCCCACCCAAACCATGGTTCTCTGATGAGAGGTCTCACGGCAGTGACTGCTCCTGGTGATGAGGGCACCTTGCCATTGGGCATCACCTGAGGGTTTCTTCAGTACTATCAGCAGAGCGTGGTTTGGCTGGTTTTATCCTTGGATGTATTACAGTGAAGTGCAGGATTTGGGTACAAATGTGAAAAGTTCTGTGCGTTTGTTTTTTTTTTTTTTTTAATAATTAGCTTCTCTGTTTTTAACTCTGTTACTCTAGTTACACAAAGAGGAAGGGCAGCAGCAAGGTGCTGGGTGAGGAGACATGGAAGGGGACAAGTCACTGCCTGTACCCCTGGTGGCATCAGCTTGTTGATCAGCAGTATGTGATACCCACAGGATTCTCTTCCCGGTTGCAGTTTTTGAGACTGCAGGGCTACGTCTGCAAATTGCAGTTATAATGAGCCTGGGGCTTCATTATCTAGCTCTTAACAAAGGTCCTGCCACCAGAGCAAGCAGTTCTCCTGAAGGTGTGGGGAGGACTCGCGTTCCTTACAGGAGAATGCAGAAGGGTTGCTGCTTCCTCTGGGGCTTCTAAACCCAAACCCTGGGAAACTCCCCAGATAAATGTAAATGAGCATTTCAGGTTTTTTTTCTTTCTGTAAGTTCTATGAAAATAGAGCCATGAAAGACCCGTTTCTTGAAAATTTTGGCATGTGGAAGGTGTTTTTGCATGCGCCTTTTGTGGCGTCTGCGGTGGGTGTTTATTTGAGGTGTGTAACTGGGCAGAGCTCCTGGTGGTTGTCTACTTCTGGCTTTCCCTGAGGGTGGCAGGTCCTTCCTCTCACATTGTCCCTGGTTTGGCACGGCTTGATCAACGTGACGATGTGTCAGATGATTGTCTTCTCTCTGACGTGTCCTCTCAGTCTCTCGGTAGAAGTTGTACGAAGCATTTTTGTAGGAAGTAGTAGTAAAGACCTTGCTGTAGGGAACCCAAGTGAAGATGCTGGAGAGCATCCAAATTGGCAATCTAGTAGATAATTTACTGCCCGTTGGCATGGTGTCACTGTCCCCTGTCCTTTTCCAAACTACACAGGTTTTTATTGCTCTTCAGCAGAACTTGCTGGTGGAGTGATTCAGAGAGGCTCCAATTGGCATCCATTGCAATGGGATGGAGCTATTGGAATCACGGAATCACAGGATCTTCTAGGTTGGAAGGGACCTTAAAGATCATCTTGTCCAACCGTCAACCTAACTGACAAAAATAGACACCCACACAACAAACAAGAAGCATCACCATCACTAAACCATACCTCCCAGCACTACATCAACCCGTCTTTTGAACACCTCCAGGGATGGGGCCTCAACCACCTCCCTGGGCAGCCCATTCCAATGGCTGATGACCCTTTCAGTGAAAAAATTTTTCCTAATATCCAGCCTGAACCTCCCCTGGTGCAACTTGAGGCCATTTCCTCTCGTCCTGTCGCCTGTGACTTGGGAGAAGAGACTGACCCCACCTCTCTACACCCTCCTTTCAGGGAGTTGGAGAGAGCAATGAGGTCTCCCCTCAGCCTCCTCTTCTCCAGGCTGAATAACCCCAGCTCCCTCAGCCTCTCCTCCTGAATGGAGACAGTGGGACTATTGGAAGGGGAGATATCTTCAGGCTCCTTCCGTGTGAGATATCTTCAGGCTCCTTCCGTGCTCTTGTTCTAATTTTAGTTTGCTTTTGGCTGTTTCTCTTGGCAGAATTCCGAAGGAGCAGACCCAGACCGTACGGGTTGGTGATTCCCATCAGCACCAACGCAGATGGAAGCTACGTCTCCAATATCCTCTCTGCCACTCACCAGAGGAGGTGGGCGCGGGAGGCATCCCAGAGCCCCAGACAGCTGTATTTTAACGTCACCGCCTTCGGGAGGGAATTCCATCTCCGGCTGAAGCCCAACACGCGCCTGGTGGCCCCCGAGGCCGTGGTGGAGTGGTACGAAGACTCTGTGCAAACAGGGAAGGATGCTGGGAACGGGAGCCAGGCTGGAACCTCTGCCCAGAGGCTGTGGAAAAGGGAACCCCTCTGGACCAACTGCGCCTACGTGGGGGACATCACCGACATCCCCGGGGCTTCCGTGGCCATCAGCAACTGTGATGGGCTGGTAAGGCTTCTTTAACAGCATCAGCAGCTGGTATTTTCCCACTCCATACCCAGATTTTGTTGCTTTTAACTACACATTACTTAACAATGCCATTTCTGAACTTCATTTCTTAAATCCCTTATAAAGTGCCTCACTACATATTGATGCCTCCGCTCCTGCTGCTTGATTCTGGGATGATTTCTCTGAGTTTCAGCAAAGTTCTTTGTTATCACTGGTGTGGGAAAGAAATCAAACTTATGTTTTGTTGGGTTTCGTTTTTACTTTCATGAGGTGTTAAAAATGGGAAAATTGATACGGAAGTAATTTAACGTCACTTACTTAAAAGCCGACCTTTTGGTGAGTGAATGTAGAATTTGGCATCCGAATCGTCGCTGGGTACTTCTTGGGTAGCAAAATCGTGGGCTGCCCTGTGGTCCAAGAGTAGCAACAGGTTTAGGCTGTAAAGGGTTTATTTGTGCAATAAGCATCTGTGTTTTGTTTCCTTACATGCTGTTTGTTTCATCCGAAGGCATCATACGAGAACCCAGCCCTTCCCGTCTGTGAAGGGTTGGTTCTGCTGCCGTGTGGGTTGAGACCACGTGGCATTTCGTGGTGGCTTCAAGCAGATGCAGGGGCTGGCTTGGTGCACAAATCCCACATTGAGAGCCCGGGCATATATGGAGCACACATACCATTTGTTAATTCAATCATGCGGTAAAGCAAGGGAACAATACTCACCTTGTGCTCTCTAAGTAGCAGGAGCGGTGGTGGAACATGACTGCAGCATCCAGCAAGATTAATGTGGTGGTTGCTCCACTGCTATTCAGGAGAGGAATCGTATGAACAAGTCTGAGACGAGTATTTCTTCTTGGAAATAGGTTTCCCTCTTCCCGTCACATGCCCCTTGTCAGTGATTTGATTCCATTTTGCCATAAATAGTGGTGAGCAAACCTCCCCGCCTCCGCCACTGCCAGAGGAATTGCCCAAATGTCTCTGACTCCCTGATTCAGGGCTTAGGGCTGCACACAACCTTGACTTTCCTAACTTAAAGAAAGGAAGTACTGGTGGTATTTATATCTGAGATTATCAACCGCTGTCAGTTTGGTGTCTTTTGTTTGGTTTGGGGTGGGTTTTTTTTTAGGAGAACCTGTGTTTGCAAAGGCTGGGGACATCTGCCTGGATAGACACAGCCTCAGAGGTAGCTCACAATGAATGAGACCCTCGGGCTGAGAGCTGTGTTTTAGCAGTAATCCTGAATGAAGTTCTTGTGTTAAGTGAGACAGCACTTTAAGACAACAAATTGGATTAAATGGAATGGGATTAAGGAGCACAGCGGCTTTGGCAGGGATTGCCATGTGGCTGACAAGCTGCTCGTGTTGTGTTTGCAGGGAACTGAAGTGGTTGTTGTCTTCACAAAGCTCCACGTGTGTAAGAAAACAGATCCCAAAGGGGTGCCAAGAGCTGGAGGTTTTCCAGTGGTGTGGGAAACTCTTCCCATAGCACCCAGGAGAAGCCCTTTGTGTGCTTCCTGAGGTTGTAGGGACTGGACTAGGAGAAGACATGGAGAATGGGTAGATGTTCCTAAGCCACCATGGTCTTTGTTCATCTCAACCCAGTCTTTGAGGGGCTTCTTCAAGCCCTGGAGCCACCCACCATGTGGCCAGGTTGGAAACTAGGTGTGGTGTGAAGCTGTCATGACTCTGGTCCTTGCCTGGCCACCCGAGCTGCAGGTCCCTGAGCCACCTGGGGACACCCCGGCTGGCAGAGCTGCTGGTGGCTTTGCTGCTCCCTCTCCCTCAGAACAGCTCACGTGTTGAAAACCATCTTTTTGAGCAATTTTGCTTGCTAACTTCAGCTAGCCCATGCAGCAGTCTTTGGGAGCTCTAAGCGAGTGTGAAATAAATAAATAATCCTGAAGATGGGTGGGATTTCAGATTTATTGGATTTTTCCTCCCGCCAGCTCCCAGGTCAGCAGAAGTAACTTGGAGTTAGCATTTCTGCCTTCTCTGCCTCTGCACGGTGCGTCTCTCAACCAAGCTCAAATATTTGACCCTCAGCTTGTCCTAAAGGTGTGAAGAGGGAGATGATGCAGTTTAACAGAAACTGGAACAAGAGTGAGAAATTCTAGGGCCGTGTGTCTGCTGCAGAGATTTATTTTTGACTGCAGAGGAATCCAGCCACTCTGCAGAGCAGGCCTGGGGGGGAGAGGAAAGGGAAGCGCTGCGGTAGCAATTCACTCACTGCGTAGCTTATAAAAGAAGTTTGATATCATAAGTAACAGCAAAAGAACACTTGGTTTATCACAGGTTAGCAAAAGACCTCCCAGATTTTATTTTGTCCATAAGAAGGTGATTAATCCTGATTTCTGAGACACCTGCTGATAGTGGGGCAAACGGAGTGCAGTGCTGAGGTGTGCTGGGCAGGCACTGCTGGGGTCCCTGCTGTCACCATCTGCCCCCAGCTCCAGCTGGGTGGTCACGAGGAACATCAGGGTGCTAGATGTGGATTGCTTGTTTGTAAATATATAGAATAATAGGTATTTGCAAGGAAAGCAAGGTTTTGCTCATGGGCTCTTCCTGAATCTAAACTAAGATTTAATAAACAAAATATTTGAGCGCTGTTGTTTCGAAATAGTTTACATTTCTACTTTTGCACTAAAAGTCATCTGCGTGCCATCAGTTTTGCAAATCCCTATCTTCACATCTGCTCAATATCCCTTGATAATAACCCTGTTTATTTTAAAAATTGGATGCGTGTGCATGCAGTTGTCACAGCAAAAGGACACTTCATTTGTCTTGCAGAATTTGCCTGTTGTTTTTGTTAAGGGGGTTTCAGAAAGCTGGTGCTTCCCTGGGTTTCTGTTATGTATTTTTGCTGCTGTTTGGGTCAAAATAGCAATATTTATTGTCATAATATTTGTAGAGTTTATCAAATATTTGCCAGAGTTGCAGGAAAACTTGTAGCTGAGTTATCAAGTGAAAGCATCCTTGGGGAGCTCAGGTGGCTTCGGGAGGTTGTGTGGTTTGTGGTGCCCGGTGGAGCTGGACCTTCTGGTGATCGACCGCTGGTACCCCCTGTAGCCATGGCTGCTCAGCACGTGTGCTCACCTGGTCATTGTCCATAAATTCTTCTGTTCCCATGTCTCCTTCTGCCTCCTTCCAACTTTTCCTTTCTTTTAGTGCCCGCACGGTAACATCTCACCTCAGTATCTTGTAGTCTCCATCTAATTAGGCTCAGACTTCATCTCAGAGTTCATCTCATTAGGCTCAGGGGAGTAATTATTATTATTAAAGGTTATGGAAGCCTTCCTGCATGAGTTGCCTGACCCCTTCCCCCTTTACATCCAAGCAGCATCTTCCCTTTTGTCCTCCATGGAAAGATCAGATCATTCTAGAACTTCATTTAATTTACGTGTCAGATTGTGTTAATGGTGCTTTCTCTTGTGGGTGACTGTGGGAATGTGTTTTGTGCCTCTGCACTAAATGAAATGTTTAATCCAACATAGATTCCTACGAAAAGTAGTTAATCCAACTCCCAGGTGAGCATCTGCTGGGCAGTATTTTTGCCTGACTGCTGGCAGGCTTCCTGCCCCAAGGAACATACAGAGCACAGCAAACTCAGCATTTAGAAATAACTAAGTTAAAGCTTTTAAATCAGTCTCTAACTTTTGTTGAAGAGAAAATGACTTCAGTTTCTCAATAAGCTTTCTTCCTCTTGTGACAAAAGCCACCCAGTTGTTGGTGTGTGATGCCTTGAGGTTGCACTTATGCCTTGAGCTGTGTTGTATGGACTGTGCCTCCCTGTTTAAGCTGGGATCTGGTTTTTATTCCCAGATACATGTGACAGTGTTCTTCAGTTTCTTATAGAACATTGACCTTACTTGTTTTAAATGAAAGGGCCAGACCCAGTGCAATGGATTTTTAATCTTTGACTTCAGATAGCAGTGAAATGTGACTTGTTTTGTTTATTGGAAAACCATGTCCTTCAAGTCCGGGGCTCATACACTCATCTGAAAGTCCAGCTGTTGGCAAATGACAGATCTTCAGTAGCCCCCCTGCCTTCAGCTCCAACTGGGGAGATCCCCCAGGACACCCCAACTGTCAAGAACAAAAAACCCAAAATCTGCTGAGATGTATCGTTTGTGACAGGTTAGCTGGGATCTGGTTTTTATTCCCAGATACATGTGACAGTGTTCTTCAGTTTCTTATAGAACATTGACCTTACTTGTTTTAAATGAAAGGGCCAGACCCAGTGCAATGGATTTTTAATCTTTGACTTCAGATAGCAGTGAAATGTGACTTGTTTTGTTTATTGGAAAACCATGTCCTTCAAGTCTGGGGCTCATACACTCATCTGAAAGTCCAGCTGTTGGCAAATGACAGATCTTCAGTAGCCCCCCTGCCTTCAGCTCCAACTGGGGAGATCCCCCAGGACACCCCAACTGTCAAGAACAAAAAACCCAAAATCTGCTGAGATGTATCGTTTGTGACAGGTTATAACAGAATCACAGAATGCTATGGGGTTGAAGGGACCTCTGGAGATCATCTCCTCCAACCCCCTGCCACAGCAGGGTCACCCACAGCAGTGGGTGTCCAGGTGGGTTTGGAATGTCTCCAGAGAAGGAGACTCCCCTCTCCAGCAGTTCCCTGTCCTTCTGGAACTGGGGAAGCCAGTTCAGAGGCATTTGCCTCCCTTGCTTATTGTCATCCCTTTTTTCTGAGGACACTGAGACATGAAGAAACTTGTGTGTGTCTTTCTGGTCAGTGGTTTCACCCAATTTAATGTGCAGCTGTGGGTACTTGGGAAGTTTTGGGGTATCCTTGGAGTTTGGTCTGGATTATCTACCGTGACAATCCCCCAGCACAGACCTCTTGAAAGCAGGGACTTTATAAATGTTAGCCTTTAACTTTGTGTCTTCATTTCAGCCTTTCTGAAGGGGAGCTGGTGGGAGTTTCCTGCCCTCGGTGGTTTTGGCATTATTATATATTATTATTATAGAGTTATTTGAAATGTCTGAATGAAGGACGTACAGAGATGTGCACAGTTACTGTTCTTGAGCAAATATGCTTGAAATACAGGCTGGAGTATCTCACACTAGAGATACTTGCACAAGGACTTTAAGCCTTGCTTCAGGAAAAAAACCTTAAAAATATGTCTAAGTTCAGGCATGTGGTTAAGTGCATACCAGCATCTAAGCAGTTTCAGGGCATTTTGATTTGTTTCCAGTGCTTTTTTATTACCGTCGTTCCATCAGGACTGAAGTATTAAGGCTTGTTTCTCATTCATAGGATGGTACTCATGTGTTGCTTCAACACAACGTCCCCCAAGCTGGCTGGATGACGTTAGTAAATGGAAAATTAGCTTTCTAGGAGCTGGTGGTGTGCTCCGTGCAGATGGCAGTGTGTCCTTGGCTGGTGGGACGTTCTCATGTTCATGCTGCCCTGCCCCGTTGAGCTCTTCCCACAGTAATTACATCCCTGCAGTGAACTCCCTTGACCTGCCCTGTCTGCTCTTACCGCTTGAATTTTGCTGTACTTGGCAGCCCTGGTGTCTTATTAACTGGGCTTGAAGGGTTGCAGCTGCCTCTTTGGAGAGACAGAGCCCATCTGGTAACCTCTGCCCGTCCTCCCCATCGCACTCAGCCGCCTTTGGTCACTGTCAGACTGGGCTTGGACTTCATCCCAGTCACCTCTCCAGGACGTCGCACTTCCTAGAGGCTCCCACAGCCTTTTTGGAGGTAGTAAATCCGTAGGAAAGAGGATTTCTCGAAGCTCAGAAGCTCCAGAAACTTTGGAAAAATGCGGTGTCATCGTGTCACTTCTTCAGGACTTCAGGCTTCTTGCATGAAGCACGGAGGGAAGGAGTATTGAGAAGGCAGAGGATGCTGATTGAAGTAAAACTTCCACATAATGTAAAATAATGTAATATAGAAGTTCTTTTGTATGTCTAGTTTGCTTCTCATTGAGGTTGTCGCTCAAAACAAGTGGGCACTTCATCCTTACTTTGTGTCATGAGTCAAAGCTCATGCAGATGGTTGCTCGAGGTCCTTTATTTCTTCTTGGTTTTTTTTATAAGTTTTTTCTAATGGGGCCAGCTTTGGGCTAATGACAGATTTGCCTCACTTCTTAGTCCTTGTGTCTTCTTCTCTTCTCCTGCCTTGTGTTTCTCCCATTCTCCCGTAGAAAAAATCACCTTTTCCCACGTAAAACCTCCCTTTTCTTCCAAAGCTCTCATTGAAGCTCCTTTTTGTGAAGTAGGAAGTAGTAAAAGAAGGGTTCATGCTCAGAGTTTCCACTGGGTTGTGTGCGTTGCTTTGTCAAGGCTGGTTGAACAGCTAAGCCCTCCTTCTGAAACGAGAATTTTCCGATGGGCTGCAGCTCCCTCTCCCTTTGTTCCAGGGATTGCGTGGTCATAGGAAAAAGTGAATGGATGTAGAGTAGTGCTGTGATGGGCTCAGTGTGGATCACACGGGGCCAGAATATAAGGAGCTGCACAAATATCTTTCATAGCACGGAAATATGCGATGGGTTTGGGTGATAGGTTTTCCAAATGGAAAAAGATGTCGTGTGTTTTTAAAGTGGAGCAGGAAGGCAAAAAGGCCTGATGGTCTGGGTGACCTGAAGGGAATCCCTGCTGTGTGGAGAGGGACCTGTCCACGGCTTCTGCCCTCTGCAAAAGGTGCTGAGAAGAATCCTGAGTAAGGAAAAACTGGAAGTGGGGCTTGATCTGCTTAAATAATACTGCTCTGTCTGGTGAGACCCCACGTGGAGCACTGCGTCCAGCTCTGGGGCCACCAACGTCAGAAGGACATGGAGATGTTGGAGCTGGGTATGAGGAAGCCATGGAGATGCTGGGAGGGCTGGAGCCCCTCTGCTGTGAGGACAGGCTGAGAGAGTTGGGGGGTTCAGCCTGGAGAAGAGAAGGCTCCAGGGAGACCTTGGAGCCCCTTCCAGTCCCTCAAGGGGCTCCAGGAAAGCTGGGGAGGGACTCTGGATGAGGGAGGGGAGCCCTAGGAGGAGGGGGAAGGGTTTGACCCTGCAAGAGGGGAGATGGAGCTGAGATGTGGGGAAGAACTTGTTTGGTGTGAGGGTGGTGAGAGCCTGGCCCAGGTTGGCCAGAGAAGCTGTGGCTGCCCCATCCCTGGAGGGGTTGAAGGCCAGGTTGGAGGGGGCTTGGAGCAACCTGGTGGGGTGGGAGGGGTCCCTGCCCAGGGCAGGGGGGTTGGAACCCAATGATCTTTAAGGTCCCTTCCAACCTCCACCATTGTAGGATTCTAAATAAAAACGATGAAGGATGTCTCACACCCCATGCCATGGTCCTTGTCTGTATGGTGATACCCCAAAGAGCCCAGCTCCTCCGGTGGCATCAGCAGAGGGTTACAGACCTCTTAGGCCTTGGAGTATGAATCAGGACCAAGGAAATCCCTTCTGGGACAAGACATCATGGGCAAATTTGAGAGGTTTTTTTCTCCTCTCCAGTAGCCTTCCGCAAGCGTGAAGAGGGAAAAGAGCAAGAACTGGGACTGGAAGCAGACTCCAGCCAGGTGTCTGAGGTCAGGTTTTCCCCCTCATGGCTTTGATCACAGGAATTCCTTGCTTAAAACTGGGGCTTGTGACTCCTGACAGAAGACGGGGCTGCCGGAGCCGGCGAGGTTCCCCCAGGCCCAGCCGGGGTCTCTGCAGCGCTGCCGTCCTGCGGACACCGGGGCCGGTCGAGGGGGCTGAGCACAACACTGCACAAGTTTTATAAAGTTTTTTTCAAGGGGCTTGACAGTCTCCTATATAAGCCATCCAAAGATTAAAGGCTTTAAGTTCCTTCTTCATTTATGCCACGGTGCAAGTGATGCTTGATCAGAAAAAAAAAAGGGGGGAAAACCCCTTTTCCGCTTGCTTAATAACAGCTTAAAAAAAGATGTCAGTTTTAATAGTGAAGATGTCAGTTTTAATAGTGTTTGTAGTTGGTTTTGATTGAGAAATGGGAATTTTCTGACTTAGCAGCATGTCCATTTAAAGACTAATGTATTTATGAATTTTTCAGCACTGTTAGCTGGGTAAAATATGTCTGAACACATCACTTAGTGCTCTGTGCCTGTGGCTTCAGAGTAGTCCATTGAGCAGCGCTAACAAATTCAAGATTTAAACCGTGTATAAACCTACCAGGTAATAGTTATGTATCCATCTTAAACCCAGGGGACTGTCCCAGCCTGGTTTTATTAAGATCTCTGGATTTGTTGTGAAGATCCTGGGATTGGTTAAGTTTTGCACATTTTAGGACAAGTGTTACATCGCCACAAATGTGTTTCCTGGACCTCTGTCCAGGAGGGAACTTCACATCCCTTTGCTTTATCAGAAAATAAGATATTTAAAGCACAAAACCTAATGAGCAATTTTACCTTGTGCTTTAATTGTCCTTGGATCCCAGTTCTCCCACCCCCTTCCAGTAAAGCCCTGGTCCCTGCTGGCTTCCAGGTCCCCCCTCGGGTGCTGGCTGTGGGCACGTGCACGTTTTTATATATATATATATATATGTGCATTTATGAATATTTCATATAGAGAAAAACAGTGCAGCAGTTAAACTTGAAAATAACCTTTATTAGTTTTTTAGTTTATTTTCAAATATTTTTCATGTGGCGATTTTTTAAGGCAAGGAAGTCTGTGTGCAGGGGATATATTTTAAGTCCAGGCTGTCTGGAGGTGTCCTGTCTTAAAAAGCAGAATGAGTGTGTTCTTATCACCCAGCTCTGCTTACTCCTCGTGGGGCTGGTGCAGGAGCTCGCGAGAAGGCGGTTACGCTATGAAAGGGATGCTTGTTTATGGCTATGAATATGGGAGAATAAACATCTCTCCTGCGTGGATTTGGACAGGTTTGAGTTTATATTCCAGCAGCGCGTCCCTGCAGAACAGTTGTGGTTTTACAGCCCTTCTTGAGCTAATCTTCACGGAAAATAAATTTCGCTAAGCAGGCTGCTTTGCCTGTCTGTCGTGTACACCCATAGTGGCGCTTCTGTGGTACGGGTGCTCTGCAGAGGGGGGAAGAAGTAAAGTAAGTTGCCCTATTTCTGTATAATCCAAGAAAAACATTACTCCTTCATCTCACCCTTTGAATATCACTCAGTTTGCTCTTGATCCCAGATTTTTTCAGACTGTGCAGAGCCCGGGAGGAGCAGGAGTGAGGACGCTTCACAGCGTCGGGGGCAGCGGTGGGCATCGTGATGGCTTTGGTGGCCTCATCCCGGCACTTGCTTTTCTTAAATAATTTGTTTCATGAATAGCAACATGGTGAAATTCTGTGTTTATTCTGAAGTATTGCCGTGCAGTAAATAAACTTGTGCTGGCATTTGTGATTTGGTGGCCTGTGGCTGGAAAATGAGGTTAGTCCGAGACTTGAGCTGGAAGAAGCTCCATTAAGCTCTCAGGGTTTAGCATCCCAAACAGACTTTCAAGTAACTGGCAGTCAAAAGCAGTGCTGAAGGGTGTTGTAGGATGTGTCCTTGGATAGTCTTCCCTGGATGACAGCATAAAAACTTCTGCTTTCCAAGACAGAGAGCAGGACTTCCAGGGACACGTTCCCTGGAGGGGTTCAAGGCCAGGTTGAATGGGGCTTGGAGCAACCTGGGCTGGTGGGAGGTGTCCCTGCCCAGGGCAGGGGGGTTGGAACCCAGTGATCTTTAAGGTCCCTTCCAACTCAAACTGTGATTCCCCCTGTGGGGGAGGGAGCAAGCAAATGACCCACCTGCTGCAGGAGGCTTGGGCTGCTGTCACCTAGGGCACTGCCCTTGGGGTCCATCCATCCTCCAGATTTTAGCGCTATGGTGGATCAGAAGCAACCCAAAGCCTGACTTGACTTTCAGCTCTTTTGCTGCTTTTTTTAATGTGAATTTTCTTGCCTTTCTTCAGTTTAGGGTCTCAGAGCAGGCTTTTCAGACCAGCAGAGGGACACGTCCATTCCTGCTAATAAGAAATGTTTTGATGAGGTCTCATATGATGGGCCCTTAAGCTTCCAGAGAGAAGAGATGCTCTGCCAGAGCAGAAGCACTCGTGCTAGCCTGACTCGGGTCCTCCCACACCCCCCTTGAAATCATTGTCACAGCAAGTGGCTGTAGAACATTAGGAGACCATAGCCCAAGCTGACATGTCCCTCAGTAGGTTCCTCTCCACCATCTACCCATCTTTCCCTTCTGGAAATTGTGCTGTGTCGCAGCTACCTTTCAGTCAGTACCCCTACACAGAGAGGTTACACTGTCCCGTGGCAACCTTGTGTTGGGAATCACTTGCCCACCCTGTGGGGTCTCCATTCCACAGGAGCAAATCAATTCCTTGCCCCACAGACTAGTTTGGGAGCAGCCATCCTCAATTGGCAGAAATGACCAACAAGGCACTTTTTGGGCAGTTTTGATGATAAAGTCTAATAGGTGTCTAAAATAGGTCAAAATGATACTTTGGCCTCTGGGTTTCATCTCACTTTGTAATTCTGGTCCCTTGGAGCAGTTGGCCTCTGAATTATTTTTCCTGACCCAGAGCTTCGTTCTTCAGCGTGAGAGACAAGGTTATCTGAGGTTTGTCTCATTCTTCTGATAGTATTGGACTTTAAAAATGAGCTCCTGAAGTAAAACAGGCTTGGAAATACCCAATGTTATTGGCCTGCTGCCTCCAAACTCTTCTGTTTTCTCCCTCTGGAGCTTATTTCTTCAGTCCAGAGAAAACTCAGAACATAGATGGGATGGAAACTACAGATTTCTCATGGGACATATAGAGAAATGATGTATATCGTCAGGCTGTCGCTTTCCTTCATCTCCAGCTCCCTCTACTGTCCCGTGGCAACCTTGTGTTGGGAATCACTTGCCCACCCTGTGGGGTCTCCATTCCACAGGAGCAAATCAATTCCTTGCCCCACAGACTAGTTTGGGAGCAGCCATCCTCAATTGGCAGAAATGACCAACAAGGCACTTTTTGGGCAGTTTTGATGATAAAGTCTAATAGGTGTCTAAAATAGGTCAAAATGATACTTTGGCCTCTGGGTTTCATCTCACTTTGTAATTCTGGTCCCTTGGAGCAGTTGGCCTCTGAATTATTTTTCCTGACCCAGAGCTTCGTTCTTCAGCGTGAGAGACAAGGTTGTCTGAGGTTTGTCCCACTCTTCTGATGGTATTGAACTTTAAAAATGAGATCCTGAAGTAAAATAGGCTTGGAAGTACCCTATGTTGTTGGCCTGCTGCCTCCAAACTCTTCTGTTTTCTCTCTCTGGAGCTTATTTCTTTAGTCCAGAGAAAACTTAGAACATAGATGGGATGGAAACTGTACAGATTTCTCATGGGACATATAGAGAAATGATGTATATCGTCAGGCTGTCGCTTTCCTGCATCTCCAGCTCCCTCTGGAAGGTGACCTGGATGGAGGGATTTTAGGGATGGTGCTGTACAAGGTGCTGGTGTTCCTGCGCTTTTTTTCTTGGGGAGTCTCTCCCGCAGATGGATCCTGACAGAATGGAATCAGGTTGGGATGCACAAGGGAACAGTTTCCAGCAGATTGCTCTTGAAGTCACCAGCACCATCAGGTTTTGAGGTGTCCTTGGCCTTCTGCCCAATCCAACTGTTCCTCCTGTGTCTGTGTCTTCTGCAAGAATGCGGTGGTTTTATAAGCACCGCTATCAAATACAGCTTTTTCTGAGGAAGGATCTTATTGTTTGAACACCTTCCCGAGGTGGTACTGAAGGATTCTGTTTCCAGGATGGGTTATTTCCATCCTTGTACTGCACAAGGAGCAGGGTGGTACAACCAGCAGTGCAGCCAATGGACAGTGGAGGGAAGAAAATAAGAGATTAGAGACTAAGACTGCTTGTGAAACAGCTTTTGGGGGAAAAAATAAGGGAAATAGAAAAAAACCCCTATGAACACATAAGGCTTCCTTTATGGCAGTAAATCAGTTCCTTTGATTTACAGTTACAGCTGTGCTTATGATCTTTACATTGGTCTTGTAAGATTTTTTTTAAAAATCCACAAAAATTGTAATAAATATCTGTTAAAATGTTTTGAGGAAGTTGCTGAGCCCCTCTGTGTTGTGGGCCGGGTTCAGTAGGAACTGAGCACCCCCAGGACCTGCTGACACCTCAGAGGGGGACAACCTTATTCCTTCAAGTGTTGCTCTGTTTAGAAACACCTGGAGCCCGGGAGAGGACGTGCCTTTGTCATGGCTTGGAGAGTCACCCAGTCCCAGCTGTGAGGAGGGTTCTGGGACCAGCAGTCCCTTTAGAAGTGGAGACAGAAATGAGATTTTTCTTGGTTGGTTGCAGAGAGCTCATTTTGTGGGCAAAAGCCCCCGTTGGGTGTTTCTGTAGGTTTGGGAGGAAGTTTGCAGAGATCCTTTGTGGTCTTCTCCCTTGGACCTGTTCAAAAAAGGGGGAGGTGGTTTAGCTTTTTTCGGAATGGACTCATAGGAAGCATTTGTAGACAGTTTTTGGTAGCTGAAAGTGGAGCTTTGATATTTGTCTTTAAACAAGGTCTCTATTCTGTATTCAGGAGAGAGTGGCAGCAGGTTATTAAATAATGGAAAGCGAGGATGGGAATAGGATCAATCCCATTTTTGACAGTCCTGCATAATTCCTCATCCTTCAGTCAAGGAGAGAGATGACTGGCACCAAAACTGTTCACTGCTGTGTCTTTGAGACAACACTTCACTGGTATTGACTATTTCTTAGGTTTTTGCATGTTTTTTGCTGTAGCAGCAGCACCTTTTTGACAGTCCTGCATAATTCCTCATCCTTCAGTCAAGGAGAGAGATGACTGGCACCAAAACTGTTCACTGCTGTGTCTTTGAGACAACACTTCACTGGTATTGATTATTTCCTAGGTTTCTGCATGTTTTTTGCTGTAGCAGCAGCACTGAACGTGATCTCCTGCCTGAAAGTGAGTGTTTGAAGGAAGCGAACGTAATGCTGTTCTGTGTTACAAAAAAAAGGAAGAAAAGCAGGTTTGAAACTAGAAAAACAGCCCCAACTGGAACTGACAGAAAGGTGTAATTGTTGACTGGCCTCTGAATAATATTTCATCTGATGGTGGAAAGCTGAAATTCCAGAATGACCATCTGCATAAGGAACCGGCCAACCTTTGTGCCCGAAGAAAGAGTTCCTGGGAAGCAAAGGGCTGGATGAGCTGTACCTGGAGCAGGAGATGCAGCTCCTGCCTCAATGGCTGGGTTTTTGGAAGCTTTAACACCACATGGATGGGTCAAGTGCTGGGGAACCAGAGGAGCAGGGTCAGGGAGGGGGCTGCTGGTCACTGGTGGTGTGTTGGGGCTTGGAAGGAGGAAAGGAGATGAGGTTGGTTCAGACTGGCATCTGAGCAATGTGAAGTGGTGGAACCCAAGTTGCCTATGAACTCTTTAGAAGAGGAGGACCTCACTTTGGGGGCTTCCTGGGGGCATCCAGCAGGAATAACCCCAAAGTGCTTGGTTTGGGAACTGAAGAAGTGCCCCAAGTTTGCCAAAATGTGCAAACATAGCCAGAAGTGGAAAATAGGGTACTAAGAAGTCTAACTAAAACCGTTCCCAGACTCTTTTTTTCTGTCTTTCTAGAGTGGAGAGAATATATGAAGGTTCATTAAGACACCTCACAGTCTGTTGTGAGTTAGGTGCAGGTGAGAAGAACAGAGGGTTTGGGTACAGAGGTATTTAATCAGGTCTTCTTCTCTAGAACAGGGATGTAGGAGCAGGCATCCATAGAAAGTCTGCGTGAAAAAGCTCCAGCTCTTCCTAAAACGAAAAGATCTCAGCTTGGATTCCCACAACTTCGAGACTTTTATTTATAGCTTATTGCTGATTTTTGAAAAATTATTCCTTAGGGCCAAGTGTGGTGGGTTTACATGTAATTCATACGTTTGAAGCAATACATTTGGGTCCTTGGATACCATTTCCAGGACAGCAGAGCACCAGGCGGAACCAGCCGCTGGTGACGGGGTGCTGCTCGGTGTGTCTGTTTTGGGGCTGTTGTTGAATCACACCTTTTGCTCTTGGCTATGCATTTTCACTAAACAGTGCTTTTAAAGCAGTTTGACAAATAATTTCCTTTCTGGATTTTTGCTTTCTGTTACCAGAGTAGCATATGCTTCTTAAATTTTTTCATTCCTGGAGGCTCCCAGCTAGCAGTTTATAAAATAGCCCAAGCTTATTAAAATTACTAAGTACAACCCCTTTTTTTTTTTTTTATAGTTTGAGTAATAAAAACCAGATTGTGTGACTTGTGTGGACCCTTGATAACACACACGGAGTGCACATGAATCAGGCTCTCATTCCCGCGCTGCCTTCACGTGTCGCAGGCGGTAAAGCCTGTGTCTCGCTAAAAAAGAAAGTAAATAGATACTGAAATGGTCAATGTTCTCAAAACCTAACCCTTGCAGCCTCTCTCAAAGTTCTTATTGACGGCAGAGTTTGTGCTGAACTTGAACCTGCGTTAGGCAGGGAGGAGGTACAGAAGCCATATTCAGCAATGCCGGGTTTTGATGTCCCCTGTTTATTCAGCGCGGTGCTTGACTGCGATCTGGAATCTGACCTCGGAGCCGCCTGGGCTGAGGTTTGTGGAGGGGGCAAGAAACCAGAGCCGACAGAAAACAGCGCTGGGGTTATTGAGAAAAAAGGGGAAAATGGGGGAAAAGGACAAGATAGGTGTGTGTGTTGTAGGAACTCATCACCCACCTCCCATCCTTGCCTTTTTTAGAGGCTCAGGCTGCAAATCCCGTCATCGGTCACCAATTCTGGCTCTGAAAAAGCTGTGGAAATAGCAGTGAGCCAGTTGGACCTCCTGGCCTCGTGTTTCCTGGGGAGTTTCTTGACATGATGGATAAAGCCACCGCACTGTTGTTCCTTTCCATGGGGCAAAATACTTGCTTTTGCTTCCATTTTAAACTGATACTTAATTTTCACAGAGTACTTCTGCAACTTGGCTGATAACCTTGACAAAATTAAATTAACTTGGATAAAATTAAATTTGATAAAATTAAATTGACTTCCTTTCATAAAAGCGGCAAGGATGCAACAGTAAATTAACTTTCTAACCTTGCAGAAATCACACCATCATTTGACTTCCTTGTTTTACACCTTAGTAAATCCCTGATGTGTAAGACTCCTTTTCCTTTGAGAGATTTTACCATGGTGCTTTTTTTTTTTTTTTTTTTTTTTTTTCCCACAAAGTTGTAGAACCAATTTAAAATAATGAGTTTGATGTAGATATTAGGAAAAATTTTTTCACGGAAAGGGTTATCAGGCATTGGAATGGGCTGCCCAGGGAGGTGGTTGAGGCCCCATCCCTGGAGGTGTTCAAAAGACAGGTTGATGTAGTGCTGGGAGGTCTGGTTTAGTGATGGTGATGCTTCTTGTTTGTTGTGTGGGTGTCTATTTTTGTCAGTTGGGTTGACGGTTGGACAAGATGATCTCTGAGGTCCCTTCCAACCTAGAAGATTCTGTGATTCTGTGACTACTAGCTTTGGCATTTCAGGACTTTGACATGGTGCTTCCTGGATTTTGATCACCAGAATATTTACATTACCAGTAAAATACATCCATTTTCTTTGTCTTCTCTAACTTGTATCTGAGGAGATGACTGTTTTTCTCCCTTAGGTTTGATTGAATTTTCTGTTATCACAGAATCACACAATGCCCTGGGCAGGGACACCTCCCACCAGCCCAGGTTGCTCCAAGCCCCCTCCAACCTGCCCTTGAACCCCTCCAGGGATGGGGCAGCCACAGCTTCTCTGGTTGTTACCTCAGAAGGTCTTTTGAGCCAGGGACACCTTTGCTGTGTACACTGGTGGCTTGTCCCTGGCATTAAGCCCTGTGTGGCGAAGCCGGTGGGTGCTCCCTAAAGCTGATTTATGTGCTCTTTGCAACCCAGTAGCAAACTCCGTGAGGATGGGGCAGCCACAGCTTCTCTGGTTGTTACCTCAGAAGGTCTTTTGAGCCAGGGACACCTTTGCTGTGTATAATGGCTTGTCCCTGGCATTAAGCCCTGCGTGGCGAAGCCGGTGGGTGCTTCTTAAAACTGATTTATGTGCTCTTTGCAACCCAAAGTAGCAAACTCTGTGAATTAATACTTGTGGAAATGGAGTTTATTAAGGTTGAGCCAAGCTGTCCAGTGTCTCACTGTTTCCCAGCAGCCTGTGAGTTACCACACTTGATGGTCCAGAGCTGTGTAATTAGTTGTCATGACACTTTGTGAAAATGACCTCAAGTGTCACTTTTTCCATCGTCCGAATGGTGAGATGTCCATGTTTCAGGATTCTCTTCATCCACTCTGTAGTTTTGGAGTATTCAGCACTTGATGGGAAGTTTTTCCTTCTTTGAAGGCTATCGAATGCCCTTGCTTTTTGTTTTCCTTTCCACTTTTTGGGGGGAAGCTGTGACTCTGGTGTCATCCCGTGACTCCAGGAGTTGGGAAAACACCAGATTTCCTGCAGGAGCTGCCAACCCTGTGGATATAAAATTCACCCGTGGCAAAATTCACCCCCTCACAGAAGGGGGTTTTGCCACAGCCCGTTCCCCTTCACCATGAAGTAATGATGGGCACAGAGCTCCTGTCGTTGCCACAGAGGCAAAACTGGGGCTGGGTAAATATTTCTGCAGAGATGGGCTGGGCTCGGGGAGACACTGGGCTGCACCCAGCCTGTTCCATGCATACTTCTCAGTTTTTTAATAACCGATATTTTAAAACCACAATTCCTGCTTTAAGGACAAAGCTTTTTGCCTGCCAGCTTTGCGCCGTTAAAATGAATGTGTGTAGGTTTTCCAAGAACAAAAAATAGAGACACATTTTTCCACATAAAAATCAAAGTTTGTTTCTTCTTTTCGCTTCCCTATAACTCTTAAGGGGTTCCATTGATTTTTTTCTTAGACTTTCTGAAAGGGGAAAAAAGAAACCCAGCGTTTGGATTAAAACCAAGCATGAGAAATTTCAGCATAAAGGAATTTTCTTGTGTGTGTTTATAGAGAAGGGAGGCTAAAAAGCTCAATTTCAGTCCTGCGCGACGACCCAGAAATGTGTTGCCATTTTCTTTTCTTCTGTGCAGATTCAGCAGGATATCGGTGTGTTTGCTGGCTTTTCTGTCTTTTGCTCCTCAAAGCAGCGCATCACTTTCCCATCTGAATTGATACTTAATTCTCTAATCTCTATTTTAATTTGTGATCCCTTCCTCATGCTCTGAGTTCTTGTTTTCCTGCTCTGTGGCAGGACGGTTGGTTGTGTGTGGCTTTTGCCTGGGTGACCTTCCCAGCAGAGTGTCAGATTAGATTAGTAACCTCCTAATGATGTTTTTATCATTGGGGTTACACTGAGTGTTCTAGATGTGTTGAAGACCATGTTTGTATTTAAAATGAGTTTATTAGCCACAGGAAGAACTCTCCTTAGTTAGGGAAATGAGTGTATTGTTTCTGGTCAGCTTGCCATTTGGTATTTTAGTATGTCTTAGTTTCTTATTCCTAAACTGAAATGTCCATGGTTTGGAAGAGGATATTAAACATTTTCATCCTGTTTCTGAATCTTCATCCTGGTATTCACTTGAACAAATAGTATTTTTTTTGTTTTAAAAAGCTGGTGTTAGGTGGTTATTCGCAAGCTTCTGCTGTGTGACTGATCCCTCTGGCTGTGAAACCTGAGCAGCCTGTGCTCTCTGAGAATTTCATTGGATTCAAAATTGGGTTTAATGTTTTTAAATAAATGCTATCTTGCTCCTATTTAATAAGAAAGGTCTTGCGCTTAATTAATAAGAAAAATCTTAACGGTGCTCTTTGCTGTCTGTGTTGAATACCCTTCAAGAACTGAGGTTGCAGTGACTCGGGAGCTCTTGTGTTCATTCTGAGATGTGTGGCCAGGGTTCTGCAGCAGATAAAATGGGATAGAACATGGCTTTTATATCACATCCACCTTCCCAAGAGGCAGAATGAGCAGTCGGGTTCCTGCTTGCTGCACTAGAAATAACTCAGGGCATCTGCCCTGAGCCCCAGAACCCCCCGAGGGTCCCTGGGGCTGGAGACCTCTCCCTGGGGAGAAGGACCTTCATGGGCAAAGCCCCGCTCTCCTCTGCAGGCACCCGGCAACCCCATGGATAACATCTGGTTCTCAAGACGTGCAGAGCACTGCCGTAGCACTTTTTTCCAGCATTCTTCTAATGTGTAGTATTTTTTTGTGTGCCAAGTATGTCGGGGCCATAAATACTTTAACAAGCAGAAGATGTGCAGCAAGAGAAGTATGTCCTTTTGGCCGGCTCTTCCCCTTCCCTGCCAACCCTGCGAGACAGACCTGGGTCCCCCTTCCCTGATGGAGCTCGGCCAGCCTCCGAGGGATGTGCCACCCACCCCGGGGACAGCCTGGCCACCACCAGGGCTGGGAGCCCTCCATGGGTCCTCTTGGGTTTGCGTATTCCTTCTGAGATGGCTTTAAGGGTCTACCTTGGTCTGCTCATAGCTTCAACGTGATGGCAACATGTTTGGATTGGTGGTGTCAATATCTGGGTGTGTCGTTCTTCTGCTGGAGGAGCAAAGGCAGGAGGGACAGGGAGCATCCTCACACCATCCATGGTGTCACACACACACTTAATTCAGGCTCTTTCTCCTCCTTCAGGTTGACCTGAGTTTTCCTGCAGCATAGTCTCAGGCATCAGATTTTATGAAATAATTAATTTAATTGGAAGATCCAGCATCAAGGAGAGTCCAGGCTGGTGCCTCCAAAGAGAGGGACCTCAAGCAAAGGAATCCCTGGGCAAAGATTTCCTTGTGATCCCCCTCATGTGCCGTCCATGTGGCTCTGAGTCCAGTGGTGATTTTTGGTCTGGGGTCTTCTATCATCTCACTGGGTTCTTTCCCCATGTCCAGGCAGGCTCTTCTCTGGTTGAAACTGAAATGTCCATGGTTTGGAAGAGGATATTAAACATTTTCATCCTGTTTCTGAATCTTCATCCTGGTATTCACTTGAACAAATAGTATTTTTTTTGTTTTAAAAAGCTGGTGTTAGGTGGTTATTCGCAAGCTTCTGCTGTGTGACTGATCCCTCTGGCTGTGAAACCTGAGCAGCCTGTGCTCTCTGAGAATTTCATTGGATTCAAAATTGGGTTTAATGTTTTTAAATAAATGCTATCTTGCTCCTATTTAATAAGAAAGGTCTTGCGCTTAATTAATAAGAAAAATCTTAACGGTGCTCTTTGCTGTCTGTGTTGAATACCCTTCAAGAACTGAGGTTGCAGTGACTCGGGAGCTCTTGTGTTCATTCTGAGATGTGTGGCCAGGGTTCTGCAGCAGATAAAATGGGATAGAACATGGCTTTTATATCACATCCACCTTCCCAAGAGGCAGAATGAGCAGTCGGGTTCCTGCTTGCTGCACTAGAAATAACTCAGGGCATCTGCCCTGAGCCCCAGAACCCCCCGAGGGTCCCTGGGGCTGGAGACCTCTCCCTGGGGAGAAGGACCTTCATGGGCAAAGCCCCGCTCTCCTCTGCAGGCACCCGGCAACCCCATGGATAACATCTGGTTCTCAAGACGTGCAGAGCACTGCCGTAGCACTTTTTTCCAGCATTCTTCTAATGTGTAGTATTTTTTTGTGTGCCAAGTATGTCGGGGCCATAAATACTTTAACAAGCAGAAGATGTGCAGCAAGAGAAGTATGTCCTTTTGGCCGGCTCTTCCCCTTCCCTGCCAACCCTGCGAGACAGACCTGGGTCCCCCTTCCCTGATGGAGCTCGGCCAGCCTCCGAGGGATGTGCCACCCACCCCGGGGACAGCCTGGCCACCACCAGGGCTGGGAGCCCTCCATGGGTCCTCTTGGGTTTGCGTATTCCTTCTGAGATGGCTTTAAGGGTCTACCTTGGTCTGCTCATAGCTTCAACGTGATGGCAACATGTTTGGATTGGTGGTGTCAATATCTGGGTGTGTCGTTCTTCTGCTGGAGGAGCAAAGGCAGGAGGGACAGGGAGCATCCTCACACCATCCATGGTGTCACACACACACTTAATTCAGGCTCTTTCTCCTCCTTCAGGTTGACCTGAGTTTTCCTGCAGCATAGTCTCAGGCATCAGATTTTATGAAATAATTAATTTAATTGGAAGATCCAGCATCAAGGAGAGTCCAGGCTGGTGCCTCCAAAGAGAGGGACCTCAAGCAAAGGAATCCCTGGGCAAAGATTTCCTTGTGATCCCCCTCATGTGCCGTCCATGTGGCTCTGAGTCCAGTGGTGATTTTTGGTCTGGGGTCTTCTGTCATCTCACTGGGTTCTTTCCCCGTGTCTAGGCAGGCTCTTCCCTGGTTGATTTGCAGTTTACATCAAGGGTTGGAGCCTCCATATCTCCTGGTTTATGTTCCTTGTGCTCCTGCACTCACTGGCAGATCCTGGGGAACCGAAGAGTCCTGGGTTTGGGAGAAACATGTTGAAACCATCAGTGTGACACCGAACACTGCTGAAAGACCAAACCCAGCATGAACCCGCTGCTGGGAAAACACTGAGAAGAATGACGTTCTCCTGGCCTAAAGGCTTCAGCAAACCCAGCTACTCACGCCAAGTAAAGCCAAGCAAAAAGCACAAATCACACCAAATTATAATCCTGAGTAATTAATTTTACTTAAAACTTCATTTTTTATGCTAAACAATTAATATCCCTCACCAGATGAGCCTGCTTGGCCAGTGTTGCAGAGTGAGGCTGGGTGTCCATCCTGAAGGCCTTCAGCCTTCCTCCGTGGAAAGTCTTTGCTTAGCCCTTCAATCATCTGCCACCTTCATTAGTTTAAGCCCACTCAAGCCATGGAAGAGGGTTCATGCTGGTTCCTGTTTCTCCACGAGCACAGGAGCAGTGAGGAGTGGTGTCATGGATCCACAAATTTGACAGAGTTGGAAGGGACCTCTAGAGATCATCTAATCCAACTCCCCTGCCAAAGCAGGATTGCCCAGAGCACATCACTCAGGAACATCCAGGTGGGTCTTGAAGATCTCCACAGAAGGGGACTCCACACCCTCCCTGGGCAGCCTCTTCCAGTGCTTTGAGGCATTTTGCTGTGTGCTCCTACCTACATAGAGAGGTGTTTGAAGAAATTCTAGAGAACCGCACTCTGGTTGATGGTCATGAACTGAAGAGGGGCATCGTGGGGCAAACTCCACAACTTCAGAAGTTTCTAGAAAAATATTTTTGAAGAGATAGAAAATATTGGAGAAAAACCACGGAGAATCAAGTGATTCTTGACAAAATATGGATCCCACATCGCGTGAGAAACAATTTCCATCCAGTGAGTTGAAGATACGACCCTGGAGCTACACGTGTGGGAAACTTATAATGGATTTCCACCACCGTGGCTCAGTTTGGGTGGAGGCAGGCAAAGGGAAATGTGCTGCAGGCAAAGCATCCTTCTTTGCTTTCCTTTTTCTTCCAATAAATCAGGCAGTGTTCGGTGCGACTCCCCAGTGGTGATTTTTGGTCTGGGGTCTTCTGTCATCTCACTGGGTTCTTTCCCCGTGTCTAGGCAGGCTCTTCCCTGGTTGATTTGCAGTTTACATCAGGGGTTGGAGCCTCCATATCTCCTCGTTTACGTTCCTTGTGCTCCTGCACTCACTGGCAGATCCTGGGGAACCGAAGAGTCCTGGGTTTGGGAGAAACATGTTGAAACCATCAGTGTGACACCGAACACTGCTGAAAGACCAAACCCAGCATGAACCCGCTGCTGGGAAAACACTGAGAAGAATGACGTTCTCCTGGCCTAAAGGCTTCAGCAAACCCAGCTACTCACGCCAAGTAAAGCCAAGCAAAAAGCACAAATCACACCAAATTATAATCCTGAGTAATTAATTTTACTTAAAACTTCATTTTTTATGCTAAACAATTAATATCCCTCACCAGATGAGCCTGCTTGGCCAGTGTCGTAGAGCGAGGCTGGGTGTCCATCCTGCAGGCCTTCAGCCTTCCTCCGTGTGGTTCCAGGTCTTTGCTTAGCCCTTCAATCATCTGCCACCTTCATTAGTTTAAGCCCACTCAAGCCATGGAAGAGGGTTCATGCTGGTTCCCGTTTCTCCATGAGCACAGGAGGAGTTGAGGAGTGGTGTCATGGATCCACAGATTTGGGTGTCCATCCTGAAGGCCTTCAGCCTTCCTCCGTGGAAAGTCTTTGCTTAGCCCTTCAATCATCTGCCACCTTCATTAGTTTAAGCCCACTCAAGCCATGGAAGAGGGTTCATGCTGGTTCCTGTTTCTCCACGAGCACAGGAGCAGTGAGGAGTGGTGTCATGGATCGCTGTGTGCTCGTACCTACATAGAGAGGTGTTTGAAGAAATTCTGGAGAACCACACTCTGGTTGATAGTCATGAACTGAAGAGGGGCATCGTGGGGCAAATTCCACAACTTCAGAAGTTTCTGGAAAAATATTTTAGAAGAGATAGAAAATATTGGAGAAAAAACATGGAGAATCAACTGATTCTTGAAAAAATATGGATCCCACGTAGCGTGAGAAATAATATCCATCCGGTGAGTTGAAGATACGACCCTGGAGCTACACGTGTGGGAAACTTATAATGGATTTCCACCACCGTGGCTCAGTTTGGGTGGAGGCAGGCAAAGGGAAATGTGCTGCAGGCAAAGCATCCTTCTTTGCTTTCCTTTTTCTTCCAATAAATCAGGCAGTGTTCGGTGCGACTCCAAAAAGTTTTCTCCTTTGGATTAAAAAAAGCGAGGGGCAGGTCGCTGTGACGCAGGCTTTGCACAGTCACTGGGCTGAACACACCTTCAGCTAACACACAGGGTGAAAGGTAGCAGTGTTTTTGCCCTCAATCTGTGTTTTTAGAGGAGGCAGCCCCTTTTTTTTTTTTTTTCAATTTTATTTTTTGTATAAAAGCGTGTTTATATCGACTCCTTAAGAAGTTTAGACTGGAGGGCTGTCTCCAGCCACTGCCCCCCTCCCGTTTTGCCAAGTCCCACGTGTTTGTCTTGGCAGGATGCGGCGTCTGCTCGGCCGGGGCTGGGATATTAAATTGAGGGAACACAGACCTCTTGATGCTTTTCAATAGGGCTTCTATTTAGTTAGGGGCAGGACAGAGCTGTCAGCCACCTGCGATTGTCCAACAGGGAGACAGGGAGAAGGAAGAGGTGTAGGGGGAGAGCCCTGGAAAGGTTTTCCAATTTCATAGATAGAAGGTGAGAAGGAAGCATTTTTGGGGAGGCAGCAGCTTTGTGTTGGTTTGAGGGTTGAATCCTTTTGCTGCAGTTCTGGCTTGGTCAGTGTCGGTGGTAGGTGAAATAAATGATGATGGTAGGTGAGATAAATGGTGATGGTAGGGGAAATAAATGATGGTGCTCGCTGAACTCACTTGGGTCAGTGCAAGGAACTTCATTTTAACTTAACGCACGTGGAGAATCTCTTAAGAGATTTTTTTTATGAGCCAAACAAGCAATTTTTGGCCCAAAGTGAGAATAGATTCAGATATCCCTTGAGAGTCCCTTTCTCCAGAGATTTTCAAGACTTGCCTGGATGCAGTCCCGAGTAATGTGCTGTAGGCAATCCTACTTTGGCAGGGGAGTTGGACTAGATGGTTTCTTGAAGGTCCCTTCCAACTCCAACAATTCTATGATTCTGTGGTCCCCATCCTGACACGTAGGGATGCTGTGTGTACCGGAGTGTTGCATTTTTAAGGCATGTGTGGTGATTGGTTGGTTTAGTTACTGTGTAGGAAACCAGGGTGTTAGGAGCCCATCCTGGGTGCTCTTGGGAAATGCTGGTGGAAGGTGGAACTGGACTTGGGATACACAGTGTCCCTCTTTGGTATATAGCTTCTCTGTTGGTCTTCATGGGACAGAAGAACCTTAACTTCTCTTGGTCAGATAAAGCCCTCATGCTTTGGAGAATGGAAGAAAAAACCCAAGATTTGGAGCAATCTCCAGGAGGAGGGGATTAATTCCTTAGCATTTTTGCAAGCTTGGACGGTATGTCAATGTTGGTCTTGGTTCTTTGACATTCTGCTGCCGGTGTCCTACTTCTCTGCCTTTTCTTCAGAGAGATGTGTCTGAGGTCTCCATTGCTTCCACTGTCCCACTGGGAGAAGGGTTTGGAGCAGATGACGTTGCACTGGGTGAGGCAGGAGGGCTGGTACACCTTTTGTCAGGTGAAAGAAGAGTTGCCTTCTCTGTTGGTAAGGACAGATGTCAAGATGGTGGAGGAAGATCTTTCTAAGCAGGCTTCTTTCCTCTTGAACACAAGCTGCAGTCCTTTATAGCTGTCATACACACTCGTAGGACAGTGGAGTACGTAATTTCACAGACCTGGGTGTGTTGGGCCCTGCTCTCCTGCCCTTGGGTAGTCACAGTCCCTTTGCTCACACTCAGGTGACAATTGACCTGGGCAGTCACGGGCTCTGGGAGTCTCAGTGCGTGTCTTGCAGACAGAACCCATCACTCTGCTTGTCCACGTTGAGTGCAGTCATTGGATCTAGGTCTTATTCTTCAAATTCATCCTCCCAAGCATCTTCTGTCTCCTAAAACAGAGGTGTCTGTCTTGTGCAGGCACTTTTCCCTTTTCCCACTGAGTTTTTAGGTGTCCTTGGGATCCTTGGAAAGTGACTGTCGGACTTTTTCACACACATTTGCTTCCACGTGTGCCTTGCCAATAGCTGTTGTTGCCTTCTCATTTCTGTTTTCCATTGTCTTCTCATTTCTGCTTCCCTCCCAGGTAGAGTCCAGCCACACAGCTCGTTGGTAGGACTTGTATTTGACCCTTTACACTGCTGAGACATCCCAAGGTGGCACTTCCTTCTAAAGGGAATGTCATTTCATGGATGTTTCTTGGCGAAGGGTGATGAAAATGCTGGGAGGGCTGAAGCCCCTCTGCTGGGAGGCCAAGCCAAGAGAGTTGGGGGGTTCAGCCTGGAGAAGAGAAGGCTCTGGGGAGACCTTGGAGCCCCTTCCAGTCCCTCAAGGGGCTCCAGGAGAGATGGGGAGGGACTCTGGATCAGGGAGGGGAAGAACTTCTTGGGTGTGAGGGTGGTGAGAGCCTGGCCCAGGTTGCCCCGAGAAGCTGTGGCTGCCCCATCCCTGGAGGGGTTCAAGGGCAGGTTGGAGGGGGCTTGGAGCAACCTGGGCTGGTGGGAGGTGTCCCTGCCCAGGGCAGGGGGTGGCACTGCGGGGGCTTTAAGGTCCCTGAAGCATTCTATGGTTTTTTCATCCTTGGATCCCTGTGTTTGTTCCTGATTTTTTTTTCTTTTTCTTGCTCGTTTCTTACCAAGGACTATTACTGCAGCCCATCTCTGTACAGCCAGCCTCCTCCTGCTGAGCCAACTCCAGCCTGCTTACCAATCTGCTTCTGAGATTATCAACAGCCTCCTCCATTTAGAGATGAATGTAGAGCCTTGAACGTGGTGTTAAATTACAATTTTTGAAGCTTTTAATCTCCTCTATTTCAAATCTTTGCAGGAAAGTCACAGTATGTGGTATTTCCAAATCGCTCTAATTAGATACACAGATAAAAGGTGCCTGTAATACAAATGAAGATGCTCATGCAGGGGGACGTGGTGGAGCTCTATTGATCCCGTATCCCTTGCTGTGCACTAACCAATTACAGGTTGGATAACTGATTTTTTTTTGGGTGGTCAAATTTTGTGCCTTGGATACAGATAAAGCAGGACTGTTGTGTTCAGCAGGAGCAGTTACCACTTTGCTAGGAGCCTATATAACGCTTAGTTCAAGAAAACTCATCAAATAGGTGAATGTTTTGCTTTAGGATCCTGTGAGGGACTTGAACTCCCTGTATTCTGTGTCTTCATGGCTCCAACCTCCTGCACCAGGAGTATCTCATTCAGTGCATGCTCTTCGTGTCCAGTTTGTCAAAGACATGGATTAAATATCTAATCCAGATATTTCTATTTAATATTTATATATACAATATACGTACTAACTGCCAGAAAAGTATTTATGTGTTGCTCGCTGTCTGGGAGGGGAGAAAGGACAAAATACAAAAACAGCCCCCAAAATTCAGAGTTTTGAAGTCTGGAACAAGTCTGGCAATGAAGGAGTTGGTTAGAAAAGCCTGAATGGAGCAGAGAGGGCAGGAGGGGTGCGAGAAACAGGTAATCCTTGCAAGGGATGTTTGAGACCATAATGTTGTTTCTTCCTCAGCTAAGTAAGAAAGGCAGATATTAAACCACACGAGAGAGAGGGAGGAACCTTCTGTGAGCAGCCTACAAAGCCAGCCGGGGGACAGAACTGCTCCTGGTCCTTACCCTTCCCTCCCATCTGCCTGGGAGCAGCCAGGTCACAATTCACAAATATTTCGATATTGTATTTTTGATTTGCTTAAAGCAACCGTACCTGTTCAGTCCTCTCATTGTTCAAAGCTGGCTCGGGAGAAACAGCTGCTAATTAACGCCTCGGTTTCCCAGAGTATCATGTCAGCATTTTAAAAACTATTTCTTTGTAGTTCAAGGGCACTAAGGACACTTTAAAACCATAATTTATATTACTGCCTTCTCTGTGGTAGATTCATTACATCTTAGAAAAATGCAGGGGTTTCAAAACATGGATTCCAGCTGAAATACAATATTGTGAAGATAAGTGCATACATAGATAAAAATAATAGCAAAGCCACAAAAAAGTTGGGATGAAAACATTTTTTACTGAAAACGATTATTATTGGAAGGTTGGATCTCGATGATCTTTAAGGTCCCTTCCCACCCGAACCATTCTGTGATTATATTGTGCACTCCTCACTGCCTTCAAGTCAGTGGAGAACAGTTGAACCTGTAGGTATTTACCTATAATTCAGTGTCATTTCTACTTAAATGTATATGTTTTTAGTGATATGAGAAAGGGCAGCACAGAAACCCCTATGGGTGAGAGTAGGTGTGATCCTGGTGGTGGTGTCACCCTCCATGGGGGCATGGAAGGGCTCTGTGGGACCACCCGAACCTTTCAACAGTGTTGGGAAATGAAGCCTGGACCCTTCTGGTCTGGGAAGCCTGATGGCTTCTCCCACCACTCCCTGTGCTTCACCCCACCCTAGCTTTGTGACTTTGTGATTGAAACCAAAATCTTGCTGGTTTATGCCCTCCACGAGTGGGCTGTCTCTGACCACTGCTTGGTGGAAATTATTAATAGTGATGTTTTCTGATGAAGTTGTGGGTAAGAAGCATCGTTTGGGTCTCCTTGCTCCCGTAAGCACTGGTGGATCAGAGAGGTTGCCCAGAGAAGCTGTGGCTGCCCCATCCCTGGAGAGGTTCAAGGCCAGGCCAGAGGGGGCTTGGAGCAACCTGCTGTGGTGGGAGGTGTCCCTGCCCAGGGCAGGGGGTGGCACTGGGTGGGCTTTAAGGTCCCTTCCCACCCAAACCATTCTGTGATTCTATGATCAAGTCTGCTTGGAGCCATGCAGGCATGGGCCACAAGGACACCTTCTGCTGCCTAGAGCTGGTGGCGTTCCACAAGAGACAGGAGGTGGAAAGAGTAGGACGTGATTGATGAGTACAGCAGATAGAGGTCTCAGCACTTTAGAAAGAGAACTTTAGTCAAGCTTGTTTCATAAGCAGTTGGGCAAATGAGGTTTTTGTAGAGGGAGATGCATGAGAACAAGAAGTTTTCACCATGTCCAGTCTACCAGAGGACAGTAAGAAGGCAAAAAAACCCAGAACTTGGGGCAGAGGTGGGCAGTGGATACTGGCGTCAAAAGATGCCCCATCCCTAGAGGGGTTCAAGGCCAGGCTGGATGGGGCTTTGAGCAACCTGCTCTGGTGGGAGGTGTCCCAGCCCATGGCACAGGGGTTGGAACTCGATGATCTTTGAGGTCCCTTCCAACCCAAACCATTCTATGATTCTATGATAAGATGAGAGCGTTTCCTGACCTTCTTTCCTGGTACATGAGATCACAGGTAGGATGGGATATTCTATCATAGGTTGATTTTGTAAAATAAGTGCAGTGTAGACTGACAGCTCAAAGCGTTTCCTACTCCCCAGTAACGCCCGGTGGCAAGAGCTGGTGGCACTTGGCTCGATAATGGCCAGCAGTGTGACTAAACAAACCCCCTCACTCTCCCACATTCGAGGGTGGGCTTTTCAAAACACACCTGAGAGTTAAAACGACTTGCCCTTACGGCAAACCACGAGAAATGGGGCATTTAACTTCCTAAAATACTTTTGAAAATCCCACCCCTGGTGTTTACGCTGCAATTGCCGTTAAATGCGGCCATTCTTAATGGGCGCTCCACAGTTCTCCGTTGTGCTGCTGAATGAAGGCTTCTCTCCTCTCCCCAGCTCCTGCCACATGCATATTTATACAGAACCGTGTTCCCCCTTCAACGCTGTTGGTTTTGGCTCAGCCAGTGATTCCTTGGTTTAACCTGCCCTTGTCGGCTGTTCTCTCAGGTCTTTGTGTTTGTAATTCCCTGATTGTTGTCTGAGTCGTTTTGCATTTGGAAAAAAAATGAAATAATGCATTTTAGTGCATTATTACTATCTCCGGAGGCATATCAGCCTTCTCTTCTCCAGACTAAAAAGACCCAAGTCCCTCAGCCTCTCCTAAGGGAGGAGGCTGAGGGGGGATCTGATCAACACCTATAAATACTTAAAGGGTGGGTGTCAAGAGGATGGGGCCAGGCTTTTTTCAGTGGTGCCACCCAGAGAGGTGGTGGAGTCTCCATCTCTGGAGACATTCCAAACCCACCTGGACACATTCTTGTAGGACCTGCTGTGGGTGACCCTGCTCTGGCAGGAGGTTGGAGGAGATGGTCTCCAGAGGTCCCTTCCAACCCCATGTGATTCTGTGATTTTGTGATTTTTCCAGGTTTTGCTTTATCAGTGGATTGTCCAGGAAAGAGCGCGTGGTTTGGTGTCCTCTTGGAAGCCCTCCTAGGTGGGCTGCCCCTGCCAGGCCACTTCTGACCCTGCTCCCGGCTACCTTTTATTGGGAGCTCGGGCAGTACTGGTCCTGCATGGGTTCAATTCAGCGGAAGGGCTTTCCCTCCCTTTGCCACCCACCGTTACTTCTACACCGAGGAGGACAAGAGCTGGAGGGATGAAATGCATTAATGGTGGCCAGTCATGTAAAGACACTTACAGACATTTTTTACTATGAGGGTGGTGAGAGCCTGGCCCAGGTTGCCCAGGGAAGTTGTGGCTGCCCCATCCCTGGAGGGGTTCAAGGCCAGGCTGGATGGGGCTTGGAGCAACCTGGTGTGGTGGGAGGTGTCCCTGCCCAGGGCAGGGGGGTTGGAACTCGATGGTCTGTAAGGTCCCTTCCAACCCAAACCATTCTGATGGGCAGCGGCAGGGGGGGCACACGAGGTGATGAGCGGGTGGGTTCCCCCCACAGCACCCCTCAAAAACAGGATAAATGAGTCTCTAAAAAAGCCAAAAAGTGAATCCGCTTCCCCCCCGGTCGAAATGGGGCTGATAACAGAGTTTATTTCGAGCCACTCTGCCACAAAAGCTTCTTTTGGGGTGTTTTTTCTAGTTTTTGTCACATCCCCGTTGTTGTCCCATTTGAAGGATAACGAGGACAGTTCTAGATAAACTTCACCGTTTCAGACTGCGTCCTGCACTTGATGGAAAGTTTGGAGTGCTGTTAATTTAGAAGAAAAAGCAGTAAAATTAATAGCATTCCAAGATTTCAGACTCTGCTTTCCTGTGTTGCTCCATAAATGTGCTTTTGCGGAAAAAAAAAAAAAAAAAATTATTTTCCACTACATACTTCTTTCTTGAAAATCCACCGCAGTCTTTTCTCCAAGTCAGCCTTCAAAAATCTGCGCTCGAGACACCTGCTTGTGATACCCGCTGATGCCCCTCTTTCTCCATTCATTTGGAAAATTTCAGGCTCTTCTTATTGATGAATTTTTTTGGGGGGAGAGGGAATTCTGAAGGGAAAGCAAGCTGGATTCTGCATTCGTGCTTGCCCTGGAGGCTGTCAAAATGGGTCAGAACTGTCCCTGTTGGTTCTAAATCTCATTTTCTAATAAGAAAATCAGTATTTATAGAACTGTTGATGGAAGTCATTTACAACACCCTGTGTAGGATAACCCCACTATAGTGATTTTAACTCTTAGGTGTTAGTGCCAGACAGAGCATGTCAATACTTGTACTCTTTCCTGCAGTATCTCAAACGTGGGGGCAAATTAATTACTCCAAAGCATGTGGAACATATTCAGCTTCCCCCAGGTCTGCGGGAGGGGTTTGTTGCTCTCTGGGAAGCCCCTCTCCGTAAGGACCGGTTGGAAATCCAGCCCTTGAGCATCATTTGCAAATTCTGGAGAGCAATTGTTAGGTTTGTTTTTGGTGATGGGCACAAATCCCCTCCAAATCCTCTGAAATCGGTGGAGATAGTCGCCACCGTGAAGACTAAGGAAAGGTCGGAGGTGCTGCTCCTCTTAATGAGTAATTAGACTTTTAAAATATGTTTCTTTCTCGTATTAATTGGGCCGGGTTATCAGCCTCTGTGAAATGAGGAGGCTTTTGATGAGGCTTTTTGACTTTTTTTGTGTCTAGGGTGGACGCAGATGTACGGGCTGGAGCTGGGAAGGGAAGCTGAGCTTTGCTTTTGGGTAGACCCACTGCCAACAGGTTATTTAGCAAAAAATCTTCATGCCAAGACAGGTTCTACACCTATAACACACCAACTGTAGGGACGGAACTTCTTTTTGCTGAGAAAAATGGCAAGCAAATAATCTATTAACATGCAAAGGGGACTTGTTGGTTCCCAGAATAATGATGTGTATTGGCCACGGGAAAAACTGACTCGTGGTGCTCACCTGAGTTATTCCAGCCAAAAATCTCACTCATTGCTGCCACTCACAGAATGAAAGCAAAGGAAGGGTGTAGTGTTTAGATTTATATAATTTAGCCAATATTTGAAGAAATTCAGTAGCTGAATTCAGTGTAGATGTAAGAAAACACAGAGTGTGAGGAAGGCTTGTGGTGAAGTGTGGCTTGTGACATTTTGAACGTTTTATTGGCTGAATTCAGTGTAGATGTAAGAAAACACACAGAGTGTGTGGAAAGCTTGTGGTGAAGTGTGGCCTGTGACATTTTGAACGTTTTATTAAAATATTAGTTGTTGATACTCCGTGATACACCTTCACAGTTCTGTCTCCTTGTATCTGGCAAATTATCTAAGCTTGGGCTGTGATAATCTCCAGTTGTTGCAAAAAAAAAAATTAAAAAAAAAATATTCAAGAAACAAATGAATGTATCATTGCCATAAATGAGTTTGGTGGCACCCAAAGCTGGGGCGGTGCTGGGAAGGCCCTGGAGGAGTTTGCAAAACTCTCAGGTTTGTCTCATTTTGGGTTTGGTTTGGGGTTTTTTTTTTTGTGGTTCATGCTTTGTCTGTGTCTATGGTTGGTGTCAAAGTCAGAGCTGTAACCCCTGCCTCACGTGTACAGAAATCTCCAGTGGGGATGTTATTGACTGTGGTTTATATTCGGGTGCCGGCAGAGAAATTCTTCCTCCTGGAGCATGAATCTCTCTTACCTTAAATGGGATTTAAGGCAGGTGTGATGTCTCCATTAAAACTCCAGCGAGTTTAATTGTGATAATGACCAGGGTAAACCTGCCTTCAGGAACCTGCCCCGAGGCTTTTACAGGGGGAGGACATAACGAGAAAGGGGTTTGAAGGATTGTCCATATCTACGTAGTTACAGATGGAACAGAATGTGTTAAGTGGAAAAACCATGTGGCTTCTGCTGATTTCAATGAAGTAAAATGAGGGGCCTGAGCCCTTGGAATGACACTTGGACATGCTTTCTCTCTCCCTCACCAGGCTGGAATGATAAGAACCAATAAGGATGAGTACTTCATCGAGCCTTTGGAGAGAGGAAAGCAGATGGAGGAGGAGAAGGGAAGGATCCACATGGTGTACAGGCGCTCAGCTGCTGTGCAGCATCCCACCGACCTGCTCCCTGATGTCCACAGAGAAGGTACCGTACCCAGGGTTGGGTGTTGGCAAATCTGTTCCAGGTAACTCAGCCTACAGGAGCTTTTGAAAGAGACAGTTTTGTCTGAGCTGTTTGAAAAGGAAACGTTTAAATGTTTATTCCATCAGTCACACATGCAGCTTCTCTGCAAAGAGCATCACCTCTGCTTTCACCTGGCAGAGCAGAACTCGGCCACAAAGGGTTCTCATCAAGAAATGTTGCAAAATGCTTGTTTTTTCCTTCCTTAAACCAAAGGCAAAGTTTGTGCTGATTTAAGTGAAAACAAGTCTGAGCTCCAAGGAAGTTGGTAAGATATTGTGGGACGTGAGATTTAATAGAAATCCTAGTGTGACTTTAATGTTCTGACTTGTTATTAAGGCCTGCCTGTCCATACGACTTCGGCTTAAAGTTTGGGTCCTGTTTCTTCCTGAGAAATAGCTAAATTGTGCCAGTGACTGTTTTCCTCCTCCTATGGTTGCAATTAATGCTGTTTGAAGGCAGTTGCCTTGATTGGATGTATTTTGACTTATCTAAGGATTCCCCTCCATCTTGAAGAAAACCTGCTTGGCCCATCTGAGAGTAATTGTTCTGTGGTTTAATCCATTTGTTTGTACGTTTTCCCCCCCTTTCAATATTAAACAAATGCTTCCAAGCCAGTGTGTCACATAGTGAGTGCTGAGGGTTTTGACACCATGGGCTGGGGATGAGAGAGCAGCTCCCTTCCCCTTCCGTGCTCTGCCTTTTCTATAACATCTCTCAGCTTCTCAAATTCCTTTCTGTACTTTGTGTCCACATGTTCTTGGAGTACAAGAACCACCACATAGAATGCACAGAACGAGAAGGAGATGCAGATATTAACCAGAGAGGGATCAAGCAGTCCCTCGTTGCCAGTCCTCGTGGACTTACATTATTCGGTGTGTGTCCTTGGCGATGGACCTTCTGGGTCTGTTTCAGGGGATTCAGCATCTCTGTCCTCTACGATCTTCAGATGTGCTCACAGACTTTATTTGTGTGTGTTTTGAATCCATGGAATCCTTTGCAAACGTCAGGCAGCTGCTCCAAAGGGAAGGTCAGCAGGAGCATGGATGGCTGAGGCAAGCTATCCAGGGATTTATAAATTGCCGTTCATAATGTATGAAGATTAGTGAGACAATAAACACCCAAGTGATGAGTCCCACCTCGGAATCCTTAAATGTTGTTAGGGATTTGGTCAGTCCTTTCAGGGTCTTGATGTCTTCAGCATTTTCCCACCTTCTCTTGTTTGGTTGGAGGGAGCGCTTAAAGGCAGCAGCCACTTTTTTTTAACTTGCACCAAACTTTTTAGTGTCAAAACCATGTGTCTATACCTGATTTCTTGTTTATCAGGAAGTTCGGACCAAAAAGGCTTGTTTCTTATAGATGGCTTTATTCCATCCTTTGGCAGAGGGGATCTGTTTGTATAATGCTGGGGGTTGTTGGTTTAGCATTTGTCTGGAAGAGATGTAGGGTGTGTAATCTGTATTTCACCGTCTGGGCGGGTGGAACCGAGAACCAGAGAGGTGGGTGCACTTCTGTCAAAATGCTGTGGCTTCTGACAAAATTGCAGCTACTCTTGGTATCTTGAAGGGTTTCTTAAAATGTGTAAATGAGCTTTTTCTAGAGGTGAGGTCTTTAATTGTCAGGTGTGTCTAGAGATCTCCACTTGCCTGTGCGTTGTGAAAACTGAAGTCTTTCCCTTCTTTCGTGGTTTTCCAAAGAACAGAAGTTAGATGGAGGCTGGCAAATTTCTCCCCCTGGTTATTTTTCAACTGGAGTGATTGCTTTGCTTTTGGCCACCTCTCATTATCACTGACTGAGCCCATTTACTGAGTGCTCCCGATTGGGTAAAGCCTTATCTTTATTCTCCTATGATCCTTGTTCTATCAAGTAAATTGTAGTCCCGTCTGCTCCGCTGTTTGGTAGTTCCACCTTGGCTCAGATTAGGCACAACAAAGGGGTAAGTGATATTGGAACAGGTTGCCCAGAGAAGCTGTGGCTGCCCCATCCCTGGAGGGGTTCAAGGGCAGGTTGGAGGGGGCTTGGAGCAACCTGGGCTGGTGGGAGGTGTCCCTGCCCAGGGCAGGGGGTGGCACTGGGGGGGCTTTAAGGTCCCTTCCCACCCAAACCATTCCATGATTCTGTGATTGTCTTTATCCTTATGCCTTCAAGATGCTTTTTAAGATCCAAGAGTGACCCGGGTTAAAGCCCGTGGAGCCTGAGGAAAGGTTTGACCCATGTGATGGCTTAGCATTGCGGCTCGTCTAACTAAATAAACTCATTTTCACAGGAAATCTCTCTTACTCTTGACAGTTTAAGGTCTATACATGCATTTGAGTTCAGGAAATAGATCTGGCTATTACGCCACCGTGAAACAGTTTGTGGTGGTTGAGTCTTCTGCTACATAGAGATGCTTGAAAATCTTTCTTCATCTTCTCTGCTCCTGCTCCCCACCCCAGAGCGGAGCCCGGGCCGAGGGCAAATTCAGCTGCTTATTTAACCGACAAGAATCCAGTCTTTCAGTAACAGACTACAGAGGACTCAATGACCTAGATGTTAAGATTAAAAAGTACTTAAAATTGTTGTTGTTAGTGAAGTTGTTATAAAAATTGGGAAGTGTTGTGGGGTAGCCTTTCTCCACAGTGAAACAGGACATGCTGCTTTGTATTCTCTCTATAAGAAGTCAGTTTTATAAGGTACCATATAAGATACTTTATAAGATGCTATTGCTGTCCAAGTCTTTAGGAGTAGTATCCTAAGATACTATTGCTGTGAAAGTGTCCAAGTCCAGCTCTATGGAGGAAGCTTTCCATCTGACAGGACATCTGGTATTCCTGCGGGATTTTAGAACGTTTGGGAATTTGTTGGACATTTTTCAACCAGTGGGACAGACTGAGCGTAGGAGTTCTAAGTCAAAAAAACCATCTTAAGATCAGTGTTTTAGCAATGATCGCAATGCAGTGGAGCATTTACTGTATTCTCCTAGAATTAAGCACAGACACATCCGACGTGCCGATGCCTGTTGATGGTACCCGTGGCCTCTCCAGGGAATGGTGTTCTCATCGTTGCGTTGTGTAGAGGTTGGGTTCCTCAGCAGTGTCTTCATGAAACACTCGAGAATTCAGATGGGAAATCCCCCCTCGTTCATTTGAGTAAAGCTGTAGGATTACAAACCTCTAAACATTTATGGAGAGCCCTTGCTTTTCCTTCCCTCTGCACGTCTGTGCTGGGCAGCTTCTGCTTCTACACACATTGAAGCACTTACATAGTCTTTTTTTTAAGTATTTCTTTGTTTACCTCTTTCATTAAGCACAGAGAGGAGCCTCTCAAAGCACTTTGCAGAACATGGGAAGAAACGTGAATATTTCAGAAATAAAAGTGAAGTGCTAAGATAGCACATGGGTTTTTTTCCCTCCCCGTTTTATTTTCTTTTTTAATTTCTTTCTTTCATCATCTCTCAAGTTAAGGAGCTGGTAAAATATCCCAGAGGCTGAGCCTTGAAAGCGATGGTACAGATATCCTTTGAACTGCTGGGCCTCTTGTTCTTTTGTGGGTGTTTGCACCCAATTTAGGCTCCTTGAAGGAACCCTTCGTTAATTACTGCCTTTTTATACCTCACCCTTTTCAGTCATTCTGGGGTGAATATCATCTCTTGCATATGAATGGCCCTGAATGTTTGGTGGTTGGTTTATGCTTATAAAATGCCTGTGCTCTCACTGGGTGATATCAGGGAGACGTGGATAATTTTCCATGTTCCGACAGACCTGGGGCAGGAGTGGTTATTTGTGGTGGGTTAGTTCTCCTGGGCAGAGGAAGCTCTTCCTCTCTGCAGGGCTGGAGCCAAGGCCTCCCCCGGGAAGTCCCAGCTATTGAAAACCACTTAAACGTAGTAGGATGTGACACGTCAAGTGGATTTCTCCCCTGGGAAGAGAAAAGATTCTTGATGATTCTTCCTTGTGAGGAGCTGGGTCAGATGGGAGTCACGCAGAAAACCATGTGAAAACCAGGCAGCTCGTCGTGTTTAATGCAATCGTGACCTGGAACGAGAATGCTCTTACCAGGTTTTCTAAACACATCTACTGTCCTAATTTTTGTCTGACTTGGAGAGAATGATTGAGAATTTCTGTCTGTGCTCAGAAGTGAGGTGGGATCAACCATGATGAACCTGGTGGGAGAGTATGAAGGAAGCTTAGTGCAAGAGGCAGTGAGTTGGGACAGGCTGCTCGGACTGCAGAGGACCTTCTCACTAGGCTTGGTAGGAATAGGGAGAATTTCATAGAAGTTCTGAGCTACTGCAGCACACTTCTGTTTGTCTTGTGGTGGAGGAGAAACACAACCCAGAAATGCATTTATTGACAGTGGGGACTTGGCAGCCCAGCGATCCTAATTAATCTTTCCAACTTCAGAAAAGGTGATAGATACATGGAAGGAGGAGGAGGTGGTATTTCCACAGCCAACAGCTTCTGATGTCCATGAAAAGGGGGGAACTGCATTTGAGTGAAGACAGGTTGACACGTTTAACCTACCAAATGGTTATTGTTGGTCTGAAATGAGCAAGCTGCTTAGAGAAGAGCCTTGTTCTGAAGTGTGACTGCTTTGGCATTGTCCCTCTCTGGTACTGTCTCAAGGCCAGGTTGGATGGGGATCTGAGCAACCCGGTCTAGTGGGAGGCGTCCCTGCCCATGGCGAGGGGTGGAACTGGATGGGCTTTAAGATTCCTTCCAACCCAAACCATTCTGGGATATGAAGGCAGTTCACACAAGGCTCTACATTTTTTCGCAAAATATTCGGGGAAGTTGTTTTACTGTAGAAGTCACATGAAAAGCTCTGTGACTTGGTGTCCCCTGCTAGTGGGGACATACCTTGTGGGGCAGCGGTTTGCAGGATGTCACCAAGCACATGCATCTCCTATGGCTTTTGATGCTCCGTAGTGTCCCCCCTCTGGCATCGCAGGGTGCCCTGCCAGCGGTGGGAGCGTGGGTGCTCAGGGAGGTGGCCAGGAGAAGGGAGGAGAACAACTTCTGAGGGTTTTGTTAAAGACACTGAACGTTTGTTTTTAAGCATCTGGGATGAGCATCTGGTTTAGGTATGGTCTGGGAATCCTATCAGAGAGCAGGAGGATCTCTAGGGTTGTTGATGGGTGTAAATAGGCACAACGGTCTCCTGACGGCTTTTCCATATCGGGTTGCCCTGGGATGATATTCTGTGAGCTTGACTTCCCCGGTAACTTAAGTCCTGATCCTAAAGATGCCAAACATCTGGGCTTCTCATTTTAGCTGAGTGCTACAGGTACGCGCCATCGGTGTTCACGCCATGAGTCATATTCCCAAATAGCATCTGATAAAGAAAAAATACTTATTCTCAAGGGCAAAAAGCAACAAAGATCAAAAGACTCTGTATTGGGGGTGAAGGGCCTGGGGGACAGAGAGGGAAAGAGCTGTGCATACAAAGCTGAAAAAACTAGGAGAATGTATGGGGCTGTCATGTTAAAACATTATTTAAATCAATCTTTTAAGATCTTATCAGCAAAATAGCTTTTCACTTAGGAACGGAAAGAAATGCTATCCGGACGAGCCTGAGTTGGAGGGTTTTGAAAGTATAATGGTGATATCATTCTGTCTGGACGGGATGAAAAGAGTCTGTTCTCCTTTGTTCATAAGCTGACCAACATCCCCAAGATGTGTGATCATTAACCTTATTCCTTGAAAGCAGTCAAGAAACAACAGAAACAGGCAAAGAACTGTAGAGTTTAGGATCAAATTTGCACTCAGGAGGCCTCCTTTGCAAGTTCTACTGAATCAGGCTGAGGAGTGTGGTAAAATACAATCCAAATTGTATTTCTCAGAAACATAAAAGCCTGATCCAAGTCCCCGGGAGTCGGTGAGAAGACTCAGATTTACGTCAGTGGGCTGATGAGGCAGGTTTTGGATCATATTCTGCTCGAGCTGATCACAAAGAGTTCCATTTATCTTTTCCCCTGTTCATTCATTTATTATTTTTTTCCACGCACTTTTTTCTCATATGGAAATGACAACCAGCCTTAAGCTTGGAGGTTACACAGCATGTTAAAGTACTCCAGGTTTTCCTATTTCATCTTCCTCTTCACATCATAGTGTTTTTTAATTTTTTTTTAAAATGACAACCTATTCACCCGGAGACCACTTCAGATTAAAGTATTTTTGTAATTACTTCCTAACAGTGGGAAACAAGGAACAGGAGCCTTTATCTCCCAGCTTCCTTTCAGAATTTTCATTTTCCCTAAAGAACCCAAGTGCTTGTGTGGCCGATGGGGTTGCCATGGCGCTGGGTTTGAGCGTCTTTGTCCCAGGTGGGAAACATGTAGGAGGAAGAAATGATTTGGGAATTGCTCCTGGTTGCCTGGGAATGGAACCCGGGAACTGGAGGTAGAAGAATGGGAAGACTATTGCCTGCTTTGGGGACCTCCCTCAGCACTTCCCTGGGCACTTTTGGGTTTGTTAGAGACATGGTGCCAGGTGGTGTCTGAACTTGTTCTTGGAGGAATTTCTTATGACCTGTGTTTTGGTGGAGAGTGTTTTAGATACCACACAGAGCAACACACGAGTCTGTGCATCAGTAATTATGGGAAGGATGGAACTGATTTCTGTGGAGACATCATACACCACATTTTGGAACGTTCTTGTCCAGGTTGTGTTGGTGACGATAACCTAGTGTATGCACCCATCTAAAGACATCCTGCCTCTTTATCCAGAACCACTAGAGCTTTTCTTTTAAATTAGTCGTCTTCTATAAAATTGAAACTTAATAGGATTCATTGAATTTCTTGATTGAATATTGGTTTGTGGGGTTTAGATATTTTTTTTTCTCAGATAGCAGTTGCTTAATCAAAGGAAAGGCAGTCAACAAAGAACTTCTTAAACAGGAACAGCACATCATGGCATGATGGAAAATGAGTATCAGTGATGGATGTATTTACAGTACATAGGGAAAAAAGAGAAGGGATGTAAGGAGGAGGAGAAGTGGGAGGAAAAATAATGAGAAAACCATCAAGTACTTGTAGAAATGGAAGTAGATGAGTAATCTCTTTGAGTGCAATGGAATCACAACCCTCTCCAAGGGTTTGAGTGTTTGCACCAAGGACAAAAGTGTGCTCTCAGCCAGGTTAGCTATAACTGGATTTAACCTCCCTTGCTTGGGCATCAGTATCAGTCAGTACAACTGTGGAATTACTGATTACTGCAAACTACAACCACAAAGCTACATGTATTATGGGTTCCTACAGAGCCACTGTTGCCTTGGTCTCAACCAAGGAACCACTGGTTCACCGGTTCCTACAGAGCCACTGTTGCCTTGGTCTCAACCTAGAGTGCTCCTGGTGAACATGGCCCAGGATGTGTTTCCTCCGTGTGCTTTTGTACTGAGATCTGGCCTGAGATTTTGGACTGAGATTTGGCCCTCAAAGTTTGCAGCTGGGTTTGGCCCACTTGTCCTCAGGTGGAGTTTGGGATTCATCTTGTACTGGGAAAGTGTCTTTGGTTCACTATTTCCTTTCTCTGTTTTTTTAATGATATCTGTTCACCAGAGACGTACAGGGAGACCAGACAGTTGGGTATGGAGTTGGCTTAGTGAAGTGTTTTTCCTCCCATTTCAAGTCAACTCCATGTTGTGTATTTCCACTGATGTGCTGGGTGGTGCAATTAGCAATCGGTTCCCGGAGCTCAGTGATGAGTGCTGGTGTCTTCCTGTGTGCAGTTACTTACATCCAGCTTCAAAAAAATAAAACCAATCCAATTCTTCCCTTGGATGAACATCCAAAGTTTGTGACGTGAATGGAGAAAAATGGAAGTGCTTGTCTGTGTGCTGTGAATGAGATACTGTCTCCTGGGACATCTCTGGGTTCCCTTTGCACACCCGTCTGTGTGAGTCTCACGGCTCAATGTTCCATAGACTCAAAGCCTGGTAACTCCACAGTTGTGTTTTCAATATTTCCAAGGATGGAGATCCCACAACCTTTCTGAGCCTCTGTTCCAGTGTTTGATTCCCCTCATTATGGTATTTCCCCCCTCCTCCTCTCTAATTGGAATTTCCCTTGTTCCAGCTAATGTCCATTACCTCTCAGCCAGTAAAAACTTCTTGGTCATTAATCATCGCCGTGTCCAGAAATTGAGCAGGCAATGAGGGAGTTGGGTGATTCCTGGCAGATTCACTATCTAGCCCTGAGTTTTCACTATTTATTTGATAATTGCTCTATATTAAAAGTTGAGGTAATGCACAAAAAACGTTAGCAGGGACCCTAACTGGAGGTGTTGGACCACAGGGCTGAGAAGTGTAGGTGGCCAACAGGCGGAGAAGGTAATCTGTGATTGAACAGGAGGTCGGTGGCAGAGCTGGGAATAGAAATATGTTTGCTGCAAATACTTATATTTCATTTTAAAGGGAGTGGTAAGAGTTAGAAAGATGTATAGAAATTATATTCAACGTACATCCAAGAAATTCTATTAATGAATTGTGTCAGTGAGGCCATGATAACGAAGCTAAGGTTCAGAGCGATGGGGAGAGTCCCATCATGGGAGCCAGGTAATTATAAAATTAAATGTAAATAGAAGACCCATAATCTCTGCTGTACAGGCTTTATCCTGTTTGCTCTGAAATGTCTATAAGCAAAAGAAAACCCAGACTTCATAGCTGAGAAAAAGCTTGTAAATTCTTTCTTCTTCAAGAAAGACAGAAACTTGAGGAGGAATGGATCAAAAAGTGCTAGAAAGTGACTTATTCTCTCTGCCTGTGTCAGGGAGGTTGCGCTCACCTCCCAGCGATGGGAGCAGGGACATCCATCTGGTTAAGTCGTCTTCAGTTCTTGGCAATAACAAAGGAAAATGATTCTTAAATAAAACCGAGGATAAAGGCTCGATTCCAACCGCAGGCACCCAGCGCCAGAGTAGTAAAACACACAGAAATCTGTACGAAGGGAAAATTGCAAAAATGGAGAGAGATCAGTACATGCAACTTGCAGCCATTCCAAGGCTTATACTGTTTCCCAATAAAAACACCTTATGGCCCAAAATTACATAGGAAGAAGGGAAGGGTAACGTCAATAGAGGTAAACAATAACTGTCAGAAGTGATGGAAAGCATCGTAGAGCTGGGCTCCGTATGAGGGATGAGAAGTAGCTCATTCCTGCTGCCCAGTTCAATAAGAAAGATGTGTGAGATGGATAAAAGGGCTTTGAAGTTGGCTAGGTGGGGAGCAGAAGGAGTGGGGTGGTGGTACCCAGTGATGAGAGATAGATCTTCGAGCCCCTTCCAGTCCCTCAAGGAGCTCCAGGAAAGCTGGGGAGGGACTCTGGATGAGGGAGGGGAGCCCTAGGAGGAGGGGGCAGGGTTGGACACGGAAAGAGGGGAGATGGAGCTGAGATGTGGGGAAGAACTTGTTTGGTGTGAGGGTGGTGAGAGCCTGGCCCAGGTTGGCCAGAGAAGCTGTTGCTTCTCTGGAGGGGTTTAAGGGCAAGTTGGAGGGGGCTTGGAGCAACCTGGGCTGGTGGGAGGTGTCCCTGCCCAGGGCAGGGGTTGGCACTGGGTGGGCTTTAAGGTCCCTTCCTACCCAAACCAGTCTGTAATGCCTTCTGCAGGCTCTGGCCAGCCTCTGCCCTTCCCCAGCCCCCACGGAGGACCTGCCAGCACAGTCCTTCTTGGAGAAAAAAAATGGTAATTGGAAGCAGAAGAGCTGCCTTATCAAGATGAATTTATGTGAATTAGAGGTCAGGAACACGAGGAAATGAATCCTCCCACAGCTTGCGGGGGCTGATGCTTGTTTATGTGTTTTACATGCGCATCATACAAATCTAGTTCTGAAATGTCATACTATGAAAGCACCAAGAGACTCTCTCACCCAAAGAAAAGATCCTTTTAAAATTAGTCTGTGGTCTACAGCTGACTTTTTTTAACCTATCTCTTGGATGGGAAAATGAATTAAAATATAGCAGTTTGTATCATAATAGGAAGTGGTAATTTTCATACCATGTGGCTGTAGCTGGACTTTCTTCCTCTGAATTTTATGCTGTTTTGGCATTTTTCCCCATTGTGAGACCCCGGGTTTTAATGGGTCTGTTGCTCCGTGTGTTCTTAGGAAGATTTTAAAACTCAGGAATAGGTAAGAATCCAAACCAAGGGGGGAACGAGACAACTTAATTCAGTTTATATCTTTGAAAATTTATGGATACGATGTCATCAGCCCTGTTTTAGGGTAGAGGAGGAGGAAAACTTATCTTGTTTGTCTTCAGTGGGATGACAGAGTATTGGGCAACTCAAGCTGATAGGAAGGCGTCCGGAAATGACGAATGTGAGAACATCATCCTCACGGTTAATTCTGCTCCCAGTGGACCCCAGTTTCTTCAGATCCATTTCTGGGTTACAGAAGTGCATAAATCTTTCCAAAACGCCACAGTAAAACACCGCAGAGTAACAGCATGGCCCAGCTGTTGTTTGCTATGAAAACAGTGGATTTTTTTTTGTTTTCTTTTTTTTCGCCAGAATGCCTTGCCTAATAATTCTTTCGAGTATTCTAATTACATGGGATAAGATCGTCAAGATAGTTAGGATTCTGGAGGTTATTAAAAGGCACACGAGTCTGAGTCTGCAGTTTGAGTTGGAAAAGAGTGAATTGCTATCTAAGGGCAGCTGGCTCCTGCCGCCGTGACGGGGAGAAGTGACCTGCAGGAAATCTGGGTTAGACTCGGTCAAATACCCTGTGGTTTGGGAAGAAAACCCAGGGAGCGATGAAGAGCTTTGCTGGCTTGTACCTTCAGGAGGAGCCAAGGAAAGCTTTTCGTTTGTGCGTCTTCCCTTGCGGGGCGACTGGCAGTGCCTTTTTTTTTAGGCATTCCCTGGATAAGTATGAGGACGTGTCTGGAGGAGAGACATGGGGAACAGGTCAGGTGCCTCTCTGGTGTCTCCATCCGAGTCTTAACACTCCACCCAGATAACAAGAAGTTAGTGTGAGACACATGTGCCAGAGCTGGTTTATCCCAGACCAGGATGCAGTAGCTAAATGAATCATAAGTCTAATGAAGGGAGAGTTGACACAAGGTTTTCAGTCCTTGCCTTTCCCTAAGTCAAGGAAAAATGGCTGTGTGTGGCTCAGCAGGCCTTTCTCATACATGTTAGGAAAAATGGCTGTGTGTGGCTCAGCAGGCGTTTCTCATACATGTTGGGGTCCACAGGAGGGATGGGGAGGGACTCTGGATGAGGGAGGGGAGCCCTAGGAGGAGGGGGAAGGGTTTGACCCTGCAAGAGGGGAGATGGAGCTGAGCTGTGGGGAAGAACTTGTTTGGTGTGAGGGTGGTGAGAGCCTGGCCCAGGTTGGCCAGAGAAGCTGTGGCTGCCCCATCCCTGGAGGGGTTCAAGGGCAGGTTGGAGGGGGCTTGGAGCAACCTGGGCTGGTGGGAGGTGTCCCTGCCCAGGGCAGGGGATGGAACTCGATGATCTTTAAGATCCCTTCCCACCCAAACCATTCTATGATTTGCTTGTGTGGAATCTTGGCTTAGAGCTGTAGGTGAAAGCTCTCCTTTCTTTTTCTAATGGCAAAGAACTCTGTCCATCAGGTGGCAAGAAATGGTAAGATTTTCTCCTTCTCCCATGTTTCTTCATGGGCTACCTAACTGTGGACCTGGGCCCCTGGAGAAAGTTGGATTCCTGCACTCACACGCTCCATGGAGGACAGGAGATGTTGGGGGTTGAGCACAGAGTGGGCTCAGGGCTGGAATGAGGGACGGGTGATGTCCTGCTGGTCCAGCTCAATATTGGTACTGGTCTGAGGGCAGAGGGAGGTGTAAGGACTGGGATATGCTTCTCTGATGTTCTGTTGTCTCAGGGCTATGCTGGGATAGACACATTGCCAAAAAGATCTTAAAAATACCTAGTAAAGGCTACTGGTAGCCTGGGAATCATAGAGTGGCAAAGTTAAAAGGGCTATAACTTGCCACAGTCCTGTGTTAATGAAATTGTATTGCCCAATTAAATGCATTGGTTCAAATTAGTGTCACCTGTATATAGAAAAGTTCAGGAAAAATGGGAAGTTCTTTGGGAAAAAGGCAAGGAGCCGTCCCCGAGAAGCCAGTTTATAGAAGCAGCTTGAGTCAATGACATAGCTGCAACTGTATTGAAATGTGTTAGAAGTTTACGTTGTTAAGAAATGGTTTTGTCCAATAGGGAAAGAATTTTCGTGAAAGGTTTTTGTTGATTTCAACAAGATTTTTTGTTGAAAAAATTGTAAAGGTAACAATTTCATTTTATTGAGAACTTGAGAACTGATGATTTTCACAACAGTTGAAAACACACCCTAAATACCTCTTTCAAATCACGTCTAACTTACCTTTCTTATAATAGAGAATGCATTTAGTCTTTTCGGAGAACTGATGATTTTCACAACAGTTGAAAACAAACCTAAATCACGTCTGCCTTATCTTTCTTATAATAGAGGATGCATTTAGTCTTTTCGGGTTTTTTGATTTATTTTTCACTTAGGTCTTGGACTTCCAGCTAGAAATGAGCATCTCTTGCTTCCGGGAGTTAAATGTCATTCACTTGATTTTCTCCAGATTGTAAAAAAAGTCTCTGTTGCTCAATTTACACACATGGCCCCGTTCGCATGGAAGCAGCGATGTTCCTCGGCTGCTCCGCATTCCAGCTGTCAGATGGAGTACACTTGTTCATTTTCCTGACGCTATATCACTCTCACATCTTGTTTTCTCCTGATAAGTTACCTATTTTAGGTTTCCTTTATTATTCACCAAAGCTCATTTTGCCATAGTGCTGGAAAATCCAGCTGGTGCTTCTAGAGTGAGAGTGATTTGAACTGTATCTGTTGCTTTGATTTGGCCTGTGGCACAAGCTGTTTTGAAAATCCCTGAAAAATCTCTTACAATGAGAGGGAAACTCGTTATTCTCTGTGGCTTGTGAGGAAAATACAATTAATATCTTGTAACTAATAGCATCACCGATTTTGTTGATTTTTAGCGAAGGCCCTGGTTTTCTTTTTTAGATCTGTGATAGCAACAGAAATCCAGTTCACGAAATAATATATTACCACCTTCTTTTTTTTTTATTTAAATTTTTAACCAACACTCAGTATCCAGGAGCCATACAATTCATTTCAATAACTCCTGTAAATAGTTAGTCCTTAGCAGTCCTTCCAACAGCACTGCCCTGTAGCTGGGTTCTGCTGAGGTTCTTCCACAGCCAAATCAATGGCCTTTTTATCACTAATCGCGAGTGAATTTGCAAACAGACCCATCTGAGTCTGTGCTTTGGTATTTTAATGGTATTTCTCAGTTTGCGTTCACAGGGCTGCTTCTTGATTTATTTCAAGTCCTTTTTCTTAATCAGTTTGCAGGGTTTTCCCTGCCAAGAATAAGTAACAAAATATTTTCATGACTTCCAGCACTTCAAAGGTTCCAAGTTTCTGATGCCCAGAACATTTACTACTAGGAGAAAAAAGAAGTCTTCCTTTAGTTAACTGTCGCTCTTTAATAGGGAACACAGGGTGAGATAAAGCAATTAAAAGAATCTGGTATGTGAGTGACCAGCAGTTGGGTTCACGTAATGCCACGCGATGGTTTGCTGGCTGATTATATGCTGACTTAATTGGACAAAGGCTGATGAAGTTCTGACCTCCGCAGATCTGCTTCGTTTGCTTTTTTTTTTTTTTTTTTTTTTTTTCTCCAACTTTTTTTTTTTTTTTTTTTTCACAGAAGATTTTTTCGAAAGTAGAAAATGTCATTGTCAACTACCTTTACAACTTAAGTCCATTTTTAG
>NW_015090808.1:655382-668125 GCF_001431845.1 Calidris pugnax | reverse complement strand
TTTTTTTTTTTTTTTTTTTTTTTTTTTTTTTTTTGTCGTCAAACATGCTTTTTATTTTTGCTGGCGAGACAGGCTCATCATTCATATTTATTTTTTTACATCTGAAGTTTTTCAGGCCGCTTGGAAAAATATGACAATGAGAGACATCTGGGCATCTCATCCACTTGCTGTTTGGAAACATCTGCATGGTTATTAGGAACTTTGCAGCGAGCAGATGCGTTCTCTTTCCGTTTCCGGGCTAATTTACAATTTTCCTGGTAGTGAAAGAAATTCGATAGGCACTGAGGATACCTGTTTCTCGACTGGCCTTTTTAACACCACATATTTAGGATGCCTTAATGTTCGTTCCTGTGTAAGGAATAAACTTGTGGCGTTTGTGGGGGAAGCGATGGGGAGAAGCCAGCAGTGGCTCCTTCGGGTTATTTGTTGTCTGCATCTATAGGATTTAAAAAGCTGAGCACTTGTGTTCTTGAATCTTTGCCAGGCAGGTTGATTCCCAGCTGTTCCTCAGATGTCAGCCTCCTCCTAAACCCAGAGTCCTCTGTCTCCAGCTGCCCTTTCTTGGTTTTTAAAGCCTAAAGAAATCTGCATTAATACAAAAGAAAAATTATCCCTAGTCTTTCTTCCCTTGCTTATACATGGCAAGCTGCTGAACTGAGTGGCTACAGCTGGAGAACATTATTTGATGAAGCTTGGTTTAGCTGTAGAACAGGCCATATACACCAAACCAGGTAGTTACAGGAGCAAAAAATGGTCCATATGGAGCTGTTTGGTTCTATAGCCCGTGTGGGGCATTCCCTGGGAGCTGACATGAGGAAGGTGGACAGGAGTGATGCTCTGAGACAGCCTCCTGCCTCCAGCACAGCCTCCAGCACTCCTCAGCTTCACTTCCTTTGGTCCACCCAATCCCCTCTGTTAGGAGACTGTTCTTCAGCTTTTCTTTGGTTTTTTGGGGGTTTTATATCAATCTTGGTTATCCCTCCTCATTGTCTCTTTTCCAGAGGGAAACACTTCATCCATCACTCATGGTCTGCAAGCAGCTCCTTATTTGTGGCCGTTGCTGCCCCCCTCTCCACAGCCCTCTGGAGAAGGCCGGCGGGCAGGCCTGCTGGGGGTTGTGCAGTGGTAGTGATTAAATTGGGGCCTTTTGGGCTTGCCAGTTGAACACAGTTGGTTTTAGACAACTCTCTGCAGTGAATGTGGTGTCCCTTTTCTGAGCGACCATGGGTGATGACACTGTGTATGTCTGCCATTTGCTGGGCTTTCTCCTGCGTTTGGTTTTAGACAACTCTCTGCAGTGAATGTAGTGTCCCTTTTCTGAGCGACCATGGGTAATACCATTTGCTGGGCTTTCTCCTGCGGATTAGTTTTCATCTGCCAGTATCTCTAATAACTCAGGATTTTGTGATCCATGTAGAAGCAGGTGTCACTGCTTTAACCATCAGAAACTTTATTACTTTTGTGTGTATTTCCTTTTTCAAATAGCTGGTGGATACCTTGAGTAGCTCAGCTTCCAGCACAGGTTCCTGTGGTTCTGTGAGAAGAGTGGCTGTTACACACCACCTGGCTCACATTTTGTAGTAACTTGTGAAGAAAAAGCACAATTCTTCTTACCGGGAAGGATGAACAAACCATCGTTACCTTTGGGCTGAGCAGACCTGAGTTCAGAGAGCATGTTCCTCTCCAGCACTTTCTGGTGAAAGGCAGCCCTCCCACAGGTGAATGGAAACCCGCGCCTTTTGGTGGGACTGCCCTTAGAAACCAATTTAGGTAAGCATTTCAGGTTACATATTAAAAGGTACTTACGTTATGGTAAAATCTTCCTTTGAATCATTATGACTGATCTCAAATTCAGACATGAGTAACGTGGCTTGTCTGTGAGCTCTTAGCACTCAACACGTTCTCATTCACAATCTCCAGACCTCTCGTGCATTATTTATCGTGTTTTAAAATAGACTCGTTCTTCTCACTGAGGAGCAGGATCCACACTGGATGTGTGTTAATTGTGTGAGTGGTGCTTTCAAACTTGCTGTTCTTAGGGAATTCCTTCGTTAACAGATGCTTGGCCTGGAAGTGGGAGCCCACTGAGCGCAGTCATGTCCAAGTCCATGCTGGCATCTGAAGAGCAGGTCCACCATGGGGACAGCGACGTTTGTCCCTTTCAATGTGTGAGCATTTTTATTAAAATTAGAGAAAGAGGCACTGGGCTTAAAAATACCAACTTATTCATTTGCTGGTAATAATGAGAAGCTTTGATAGAGAATGTAGATAGTGTGGTTTGTGGACGACGTCCCCTCAGCCTAGAATGTTCTCGCTTTGTTTATTCTTTAATAAGAAGCTAAAGTGGCAATTCACTGTTTTTCTAATACTGGATGGCATTTAGACTGGATGGAGAGGTTGAGGTGATGCATCTGATAAGATGTGGGATACACCAGTGTGACTTTAAAACGTCTGGAATGTTGGAAGGGAAGTGAAGGTAACGTTATAACGATGAATAGAAATCCTGGTGTAGGTATGTAGCATCAAGAGAGTAGAGTATCTCAAGTCAATTATGGGCTTAAATATCCCACAAGGGTGAGCTACTGACTGGGAGAATTAGCTGGTTTGGAGATTAAATGGGTGTAAAAGAAAGTTTATTTGTAGGTTTTTTTCCCAAGCAGCTGCTTGTCTCATTTCAACTGTGCCAAAAAAAAAGACCATTTATTTCCATTTTGTTTGGTATTTGTGCTACGTATACCACAGTCATCTTGATGTCACTGGCTGGAGGAGCAGATGACCAATATGCGAGAGTGTATTGCACTGATGAGCACTGTGCTGGGAAATGTGTTGCACTGACCAGTTAAAATCATTTTTCCAGACTGGGACACTGTCACCATGAGCATGTACAATGTCCAGTTGCCAGTGGCATTCCTTAAAGAACAGTGTAGAACATACTACATTCTCCTTCATTCTTTAAAGCTCTTTTTCTGTTATGGTCATGGAGAATTGGAGGTGTCCCAGGCCTGAAGGTGGACTTGGAGCCTTGGGGAAGGCTCACCCGGGCTGTTGCTTGCTGTTTGGATGGAGTTTTCAAATCTCTGCTGCTCAGTGTTAGCTTTTACCTCATTTTAATATCGCTCCCTTCACTAACTGTGCTGAGAGAAACGACCTATTGATTTGTAGAATTATTTCATTGCTTGAAGGTTAAGCCTGAATTTGCTGGATGTACTAATAATGTTTGGTTTGGGATTTTCCCCAAAGAGGGAAGATCAATAAGCAATTATGTTCAAAATTAAGTTTGTTCTGAAGGCTCACGGGTGAGAATTTCAAAATGGAAACGCATTTCCATTTGATCATAGAGTGCTTCTACTTAACCCTGTGTGTACCGTGGTGTCATACACCTCCTCTGGTGACAGCGGTGTTGTCAGCAAGTCTTCCTTCACCGCGATCCTGCTGCATCGTCCAGGTTTGGTGGTCTGCCTTTAATATAAAATTGAAAATGAAGCAAAGCAAAACCATGACGTTTGCATCATGTTTTTAAAAGCATTATGTTTAAATTCTTGTGTATTTTTTTGTTTCTTGCTCAAATGCTCTGTCAGGTAGCACGCAATTACATTTTTCCCGGTTTCTCCACTTTTAATAATTTCTTCCATATCTCAATCTGAACAGGCTGTGTTCTGACTTCAGAAACAGTGTGGAATGACTTCGAAAGCAAATTCACGTGGCACTGAAATCAAGTTTTTTCTAACTATATTTAAACACAGGCATTTCAAATCACTTGATAAAAGCATGTCTCCATCTGACTCAGACTGTAAGAAACACTAAAAGCTTTCAGTATTCCAGGCTGGCAAACGTTACCAGTAGAGCTTTTCTGACCCTCCGTGTTCATCCCACACCTTGTGGGCATCATAGGTATCTGTGATGCTCCTGTGGTTGGTGTCACATCCCAGGGCTTGCTCCTCTCATGCTCTACTGGCCTCAAGCCAGAGTGCCCCACAGAGAAGACATGCATGTCCACACACACATGGGTGTCTGTCAGCGCAATCACACTGTTGGGTGGAAGACTATGAGAGTTTAGTCATTTAGCATAAACAGGGACTTTTTGGAACCTCAAGTTTCTTGTGTCAGCATTTAAAAAAATCACAGAATCATAGAATGGTTCAGGTTGGAGGGGACCTTAAAGCCCACCCTGTGCCACCCCCTGCCCTGGGCAGGGACACCTCCCACCAGCCCAGGTTGCTCCAAGCCCCCTCCAACCTGCCCTTCAACCCCTCCAGGGATGGGGCAGCCACAGCTTCTCTGGGCAACCTGGGCCAGGCTCTCACCACCCTCACACCAAAGAAGTTCTTTCTAATATCTAGTCTAAATCTACCCTTTTTCAGTTTTAAACCTTTACATCTCATCCTATCTCTACAAATATGCCATAGCATCCTACCCTAGTTGCCATTGATTGTGTTGGCTTAGCAGCAGCTCATCATCAGTAAGAGTGGATAGTGCTTGCTCATGTCCAGCTGGGAGACGTAAGATTTTGCAGAGTGACTTTTATGGAGGAAGAAATGAAAACTACCTTCCAGTGGTCCACCATTCCAGGCAATGGAGAGTTCTGATCTCCAGACAGACATTTTGGCACGTCATCCTTGAGCCAGAGCATTTACCTCTTCCTTGGGAGGTTGGCGTGTGCCTTCCGTGCCTTTGTCTACAGAAGGTAGGCGAACAGTTTCTGACCTGTTTAAATCTAGGAGGTGAAAAACAGGATTCTGGCTCTCATGCCATGGAAACTGAGGCAGCGGCTGCCTATCCAAAGCAGGGAAGGCTGGTTCCCAGGGGGAAGGCCAGCTGCTTTGGTGGGCAGGGAGTTCCTCAAGAAAGCAAATACTTGAGTCATTTTCCTCCTAGCAAGTCCTCCCTCTTCTGTACTCACTCTCTCTTTTCCTTCTTAACAAAAGGAAACGCCATTTTACATTTGTCCTTGGAAGAGTAGAGTTGGACAAGAGTCTCCATGAAACCTTGCAGTTGCTTGGGCTGTAGTTGCTTGGGACAAAATACGCTGCGCTCAGCACCTTCCCTGAAGGTTTATTTGGGTTGATTATAATATTTACAGCTTGAGTGGGTGTTTCAAAGACCTGGCAAGTGATGACCCCAGCTAGAAGTGGGTAAGCTGATAGCCAGGGTTGGGAAGAGACTCCTCCACAGTCGGTGGCAGAGCTTAAAACCAAATCTAAACTCCCCGAGTACCCTGAGGACGCTGGATTTCGGCTGGCGTAGCCGAGAGCTGACTTGGCGGTTGTTTGTTTTGCGAGTTCAGAAACGGAATGATCTTTTTGCCCTACTTGTGTTATTGAAGCTTTTTTGTAGTCTTACTTCTTTGAACCCAAGGCCTGGTTTGCGCAGATCAGCGTGTTTTGTTGGTGCCCCCCCTCCTCCCCTTTTAGCGCGGTGTTGTCGGAGAACGGCTCCCGGCATATTTTGGCCGTTATCTTGGCCGGTATCACGGTACATGTACTGTTTGGAAATAGCTTGGGTTTGGAGACGTTTGTTGGTCTTGGAATGCTGACTTACAGTGCATTCATGGAAAAAAAAAAGCAGGAACCCGAGTTCAACAGCTTTCAGTGGTAGTTTATAGTTGGAGCTTTTCCTTTATATTGATGCCAGTGGAATTTTGAAAAAATGGCTGAAATTCCGTGTGGCAAGAAAGAGAGAGGCTTATTATCCGGGAGTAACACTTAGGTGCATTTTTTAAAATGGGTGTTATTTGCTGTCGTGCCACTTATGCACTTCTGCTGTGTTGGTTGCTTCTTTTGCCTCATTATTTTAAACAGCTTTTCTCCTGTCTTTGATCATTGCTGTGACATTACTCACGCTGCCATCCTCCTTTGGGGACACAGCCAGGATGTGACACTGTCACATTTGAGTCCAGAGTTAGGGATAAGCTTAGCCTTTGCGTTCGTTAGTAATTGAATCCAAGCTCAAGTCTGCATTTTTGGATGACAGTACTGAAATTGTACAAAGTCTTTCAAAAACAAAGAGCAGAAATACTGTATTGACCTCTTTGGGTCATTGTCTGCTTTATGCATCCAAGGTAGGAATTTTTCAAGATCAAGTACTCCCACTTTTAAAGTAGTTTTTAAATCAGAAAAGAAAAATTGGTTTCCTGTGACTTAGAATCTCAGTTCACATCTAGACCTTTCCAAATATCAGCCACCTTTAGTTTGTGTGGTTGGAGAGTCATAGAAGCATGGAATGGTTAGAGTTGGGAGGGACCTTGAAGATCATGGAGTTCCAAGCCCCCTCCAACCTGGCCTTGAACACCTCCAGGGATGTTGACATGCACCAGCCTGGAAATACAGAAGTTTTGCCTTTCTTTGGTAGTATTTAGAATGTGGTGAGGATGAAAATAGGGTTAACCTTCTCAGAAAAAAAAAAAAATCCCAGAGGATAATATCCCTCTGCTCAAATTAAAAGGTTTTTCTTCCCCGTTTCATGGGATGGAGTTAACTCTGGGCTGAGTTACCCTAGGCCCTGGCAGGGCACCGGCAGCTCTGTCACAGGAGCTGCCAAGGCACTTGGCTGTGCAAAAGGAAATTATCCTCTGCACACCTTGTCTTTTCCTCTGACACCTGCTCCAGCTTTCCATAAACCACACTCTGCCTTTCTTCTGCTGCCTGGGACTGTCTTTCCAGCTGCTGTTTGGGCAGTATTCCTGTGCCCCTGCAACACAAATGATATTTAACTGAGCATTTATTCTTTACACTTTTGTTTGAAAGACGTTGGATTTATTGGTTAACATTAGTTTAAGAGGTCCTTTTATGTGTGTAAAACTGTGAAAGGGCAGATTGAAAATTCAGCAGCAAATTTGAGTGTAAAATGCTGTGTATTCCAGACCCTTAGTTGTTCAAAGTCAGAGAGAATCCTCAGGAGTTTGAACTTGGTGTTACTTGGATATCTTAACCATCCTTACCAACCTGCCTGAGAAGATGAAACCTGCCGTAGGCTGAGGTCCAGAGATCATTTTAAACACTTTAATATACTTTAAAACAGTTCTTGTAATATTCTGGCCACCTTTTTCCCCCTTCTTCGCCCTTGCCTGCCCTGCAGGAGCGTGTGCCCAAGAGCTCTTTTCCCTTGGGCATTTAAATCTGCTTTTTGAGGAGGGCTGTCTCTTTTTGTCTTGTTTATAGTCAGACCCATTGTATATTCCATGGAAAATTCTTCCTAAATCTTCTCCCATCTGAGGTTATATTATTATTATTAATAATAATAATATTAATATTATTGGTGGTGTTGCTGATGTTATTATTGTTGTTATTATTATTATTTTGCCATCTCTGCCAGCTTTCCCCCAGACTGGAGGGCTCGTTAAGGCAGTACTGTACAGGAAATGGGGAGAGGCACAAGAATGGGACCCTGCTCGCCAAGAAGGGAAAATTGGCAGCTCTCCCCTGACAGGGAAATTCCTTGGCTTCCAGGAGCAGCTTCGTAGAGAGAGCGCGCTGTTGAAGAGGCACACGGGGCACGAAACGCTGCTTGAGACACTGGTCCACAAATAAATGGCTTTTTGGGTAGTCCCATGTTACAATGAGGTTCTATCAATGATGTTCAGGTATCGCATTGAAATTAATTTGATTATAAAAGTTAGAAATTGACAGTTTTATCTGAGAGTAGTCTTAAGATCAAACTGGAAGTGTCAGGAGGGAAAGAGGGAATTTTGGGGATAAATTAGTGAACAGCCTGCATGGTCATCCCCTGCAGAAGGGGTTTCCAGCAAACGTCACCCCCCAGGGCAGACAGCACAGATGGAGCAGAAGCAAACCTCCCCCCCAGAAAAACCCTTTCTCTCCTTGGTTACCACTTTTTCAAGCACACCTAAATGGCACCATATTTCAGGGCAGAAAGAGAGAAGGGAGGTCAGAGCGGGAGAATTTATGACTCTGTGCTATTTTGGCCGGGGTTTGGGATGGGGAGAAGGAGAAAGGGGAATGATGAAAATATCCTGTGTGGAAACACTGTGAGTTATATTCATAACACATCTGTGCGAGGTGCAGGCGAGGCTGGCTCGCTAATAGGAATTCAGTGAGCTGGAAAGGGAAAAAACCCCATACTTCTTTGTATAAGAGTCTATATGAAAAAAGGAAAGTGTGGAAGGGTAATGAATCCGTAATGAAATAACTTCTGTTGCCGTTACTGAGGGCATGGTGTTTCAGGCCACTGTTTTTCCCCTCCCTGAAAGGAAACAGGAAAGCTAATGTGGGCTCCTCTCCTGTTTGTGCACCAGTTTTGGGGTGTGACAGTCAGAATTAAAACTCATAAGCTGCATATTTGCTGGAGTTTTTTTCACTGAAAACATGTGTGTAATGTCAAACTGAATGGTTTCTATAAGAATGTCACACTTTTGGGTCATATTCTATGTAATTACAGCCAGGGCTGTGGGTAGGAGAGCTCCAGCTTCACAAGGAGTCGTGAGATTTAAACTCAGGACTGCTCTCTCCCACTTTTAGCACTTCCAGTTTTAAAACGCTGTCTTACAGAAAATGTATGTCTGGGAGACAGGGGAGGCTTGGACTGACTTGCTGTGATTTCACAAAATCTACAGTGGTGTCCATGTGTGATGTTGAATGTTATTGTGGAATGAAGAATCAGAATTTGTCGACAGAGAACGGCTATCTGGACTATATTTATAATCCTCCCACTTCAAGTATTTTTTATTATCCCATCTTCATTATTCCAGCCAGTCCTTGTGTACAAGCTAGTTAAAAAATGAAGTATTTCGGCTTGAGGTAGGGTTGACGGCCAAATGAGACAGTCCTCAAAACCTCTGTTTTATACGCCCTCACATTATAATTAACATGTCTGTCTAAATGTGGTGTGTGTATGTGTGTGTGTACAGTACATCAGCTGGTGCTCTTTAGGAGAGATAAGTTTGCAAATATCTAGTGATGTGCAGTGTTTACTAGAGGGTGGGATGTTGATGGTTTGGATGTTGAAATTCATTGTTTGGTATGGCAGATAATCCCTGCACGTTGCCTTGACCCAAACACAGCAAAGAGTCGTTGTGTTAAGTCAACAGCCTTTAGATTAGCTCCACAACCTTACGTTTTTGCCCATATTGGAGTTTGCTGGGGAATTTTAGAAAGAACTCGCCACACTCCAGACTAATGATGTGGGGAACCGTGTTTCAGCTGCAGGGAAAGCTTTGCCCAGGAACCCTGCCTTGGACCTGGGCTGGTGTCACTGCAGGTGCACGGACTCATCCCAAAACCAGCTGTTGGGCTTTGTCATGTCGGAAGGTTGGAATCCACTTAGTGACAACTGAGCAATTAAGGACAATTACGCTTTCAGCTACATTAATGAGTAACTCGGTAGTAAGAGATTGGAAGGAAATGACCCATTGTCGAAGAGCCGCGTAATTTGTGACTCATGGCATCACTGGAAGGGTGTTTGAAGTTCTCTTTGTTTTGGTAATACGGACCGCATAAATATCTTCCCACATTTTTTTCCAGTTTTACACACTCAGTTATTCCTTTTATGTGACTGAATACTGTGAATTCCATTCTCCTGTCTCCTTTAAGCGTTTATCTCTGCATAAACCATCTAGCAGCTGGGGCTGCCCCTTGTGTTCGCAGCCTTGGCTCCAGCCAGTGCTGGTGGCCGCGTGAGGAAAACACGCTTGGAGGCACGAAAGCGAGTGCCTTTTTCTGAAGTCTCCTCTGGAAAAACACTTTCTGGGGTGGGGAGGCGATGGGTAAAGCGGCGGCGGCATGTCGGTCAAGATTTGGGAGGTGAAGGTCACTCCCCAGGCTGGAAGCGCTCAGCGGTGGCCTGGAGTTTCCCAGCAAGGTCACTGTGCACCAAACGCAGTCTCAAAATTATTTATAGAATTAATCTAAAAGCACAGGAGAAGCAACAAAGATGGGACAGGACAGATGTTTAGTGAAACCCTTTAATGCACTTTCCATGTCATCATGTTATAGCTTCTACCAAGTCAATGTTATGTCTTTCTCTTGTCTTTTTAATGGATTAATGACTCAGTATAATTAGTAGTTTTTATCTCTAGCCATAATGCTCCAACACTTTAACTTTGTCAGAGAGGAGAGCTCCTCAGTCTCAGTATAATTAGTAGTTTTTATCTCTAGCCACTCCAACACTTTAACTTTTTCAGAGAGGAGAGCTCCTCAGTCGAGTACTTCACTATATATTGCTCTTCACTATATGCTGTTCTGATTCACCATGACTTGAACGAAGCACTTGGACACACGGTTTGGAATATTTACCTGTGTACGTTACGGTAATACTGCCCGGTGCTCACATTCTCTTTTAAATGTGAACTCTAGAAGTCATTACCCAAGCCATGGGCTTGCTCATGCTGCTCTGACCCACATTAGCATACTCGACGAGAACATCTTTCTCAGTGTTTAGGTTAACTCTTTTCTCCTTTCAGCTCTACCAGCTCAGCTGAACGATTGTCCCTTTCTTATTTTCTTTAAGAGAGTAGCTAAATCGTTTTCATTAAATTCACTAGCACGAAAAAAAAAGTCTAAATCTCAAGTGTGATGGAAGTGAAAAATGACTGCTCAAACACAGTGTTTAGTCCTGACCTAAACTGTGATGTGGTTGCTCCTGCAGCTGCTGGATGGTGGCAGTTGTAGGCTGTCCTTATGGGTATCACATAATTACTTCATTCTTAGTCTTTTCTCCTTTCAGCTCTACCAGCTCAGCTGAACGATTGTCCCTTTCTTATTTTCTTTAAGAGAGTAGCTAAATCGTTTTCATTAAATTCACTAGCACGAAAAAAAAAGTCTAAATCTCAAGAATGATGGAAGTGAAAAATGACTGCTCAAACACAGTCTTTTATCCTGACCTAAACTGGGATGTGTTTGCTCCTGCAGCTGCTGGATGGTAGCAGTTGTAGGCTGTCCTTACGGGTATCACATAATTACCTCATTCTTAATGTGATATTCACTTCTCTAAGTACTGTTTTGTTAAAATGCCAACGTTAAATATCTTTTCTGAAACAAAATCTGGTATTTAATAATACGCAGAGATGCTCATTTATTGCGGCCAACACCTTACATACGTGACTTCATCTACCAAAGCTGCTCCTCAGCAGACCCATGGGCCTGCATGGACCAAGGAGGACAAGTGTCTTGTCTGTGCAGCCAGGTCAGTGCCAGCCGAGACCTGGATACTGAAAACCCAGCAAACCCACCCCATGTCTGCTGTAACCATGTTGGGAGAGGGACAGGAGATGCTGGAGAATAATTTTTGCGTTTTATAAAGAGGTTTGTTATTTTGGAAGGGAAACAGGCCCAGCTACACCTCTTCTGTATGAACACAGATATGAACATATGAGAGCCAGAAAGAAGTTATTTCAGTCATGATAAATTCAGAAATCTTTCATTTCTTATGTGCAAAGCTTCAATCTTTGGAATTTTGACAGAACTTCACCTCTTCCCTCCTCCACTTCTCATTTCTCCTTATCAGCTGTTTTATTGCATCAGGCCAAGTGTCCTCTCTGGCCATTGTCGTCCAGCTGTATGGTCCAGGTTTCAGAGCTCCATCTCTACGCTTAGCAACACATCAGAGGAAGGCTGCAAAGGTAGTGTAGAGTACCAAAATCTTCGTGTTCACTGGTCGTCAACATCAGTGTTGGGTGTCAGTGTCTGCTCAGACTCTGGGAGGTGTGTGAGAGCTCAGGGCAAGTTGGTGAGAAGTGTCTGTTTCCTTTTACAGAAAAAATTTAAAGTACCTTTTTGGGTTTTCCATGTGTTGCCATCAAACTGTTCTCGTTCTTTAGCATTTTTGAAGTAGCAGGTTACCATGCCCCACCTCTTCACAACTGACATTTTTTCCTTGGATTTTTACGATGTGTTTTCACTGTTGGTAATTACATTAATGGAAAAGCTTAGCTGCTTCAGCGTTGGCTTTTCACAGCTCTCCTCTCCAGCTGGACAGCAGTTTTGGCTGGGATTGTGTCAGCAAGGCACAGCCCTTCGGCTTGAAGCTCTGTGGTGAGGGATCCATCACTTCTGCTCCTCCATAGGCCAGGGGGTACAAAAGCCAGAGACTTCTCCTGAGCTGATGCGACCGATGTCCCCACGCAAAGGTCAAACTGAGAGGGATTCTGTGGCATTTGTGGAGCTGGTCATAATGGTCTTGAGGGACCAATATTAAGGTACTTGGTTTTAGGTGAACCAACAAATTGCGTGTTGGTGGCATATAGAAATCCCAGAATGGTCGGGGTTGGAAGGGACATTTGGAGATCATCTGGTCCAAACCTCTGCCAAAGCAGGTCTACCCAGAGCAGGTTGGACAGGAACACATCCAGGTGGGTCTCCAGAGAAAGAGACTCCACACTCACTCTGGGCAGCGTGTTCCAGGGCTCCGGCACCCTTCGTCCTTCTTCGGTAGCCACCAAGTCCCACACCTTTCATCACCAAGAGCTGGGGCCAGGCATTTGGCTATTTACCACCCGGCTTTCAGCCCCACACGCCTACCTGCTCCAAATAATCCTGTATCAAACAGAGCTGTGGGCTGCCTTGATGTCTTGCTGCTCTGTCTGGACGGGGCCGTAGGCTTTGCAGCCTTTGAGAGGCTTAAGGCAGATAAAGCCATGGTCAGAGTGTAATTGTTGTTGACAGTAGACAAGGAGCTGCTCAGCCAAGATAAGGATGGTGGCGGGGGGGACGGAGGAGCGGAGGCCATGCCACGCTCCGGCTGGGCCTGTGCTGGGGCCTACGATCCACGTGTTTGGAAACAAATTCCTTTCA
>NW_015090808.1:600782-652608 GCF_001431845.1 Calidris pugnax | reverse complement strand
AAGCTGATAGCCAGGGTTGGGAAGAGACTCCTCCACAGTCGGTGGCAGAGCTTAAAACCAAATCTAAACTCCCCGAGTACCCTGAGGACGCTGGATTTCGGCTGGCGTAGCCGAGAGCTGACTTGGCGGTTGTTTGTTTTGCAAGTTCAGAAACGGAATGATCTTTTTGCCCTACTTGTGTTATTGAAGCTTTTTTGTAGTCTTACTTCTTTGAACCCAAGGCCTGGTTTGCGCAGATCAGCGTGTTTTGTTGGTGCCCCCCCTCCTCCCCTTTTAGTGCGGTGTTGTCGGAGAACGGCTCCCGGCATATTTTGGCCGTTATCTTGGCCGGTATCACGGTACATGTACTGTTTGGAAATAGCTTGGGTTTGGAGACGTTTGTTGGTCTTGGAATGCTGACTTACAGTGCATTCATGGAAAAAAAAAAGCAGGAACCCGAGTTCAACAGCTTTCAGTGGTAGTTTATAGTTGGAGCTTTTCCTTTATATTGATGCCAGTGGAATTTTGAAAAAATGGCTGAAATTCCGTGTGGCAAGAAAGAGAGAGGCTTATTATCCGGGAGTAACACTTAGGTGCATTTTTTAAAATGGGTGTTATTTGCTGTCGTGCCACTTATGCACTTCTGCTGTGTTGGTTGCTTCTTTTGCCTCATTATTTTAAACAGCTTTTCTCCTGTCTTTGATCATTGCTGTGACATTACTCACGCTGCCATCCTCCTTTGGGGACACAGCCAGGATGTGACACTGTCACATTTGAGTCCAGAGTTAGGGATAAGCTTAGCCTTTGCGTTCGTTAGTAATTGAATCCAAGCTCAAGTCTGCATTTTTGGATGACAGTACTGAAATTGTACAAAGTCTTTCAAAAACAAAGAGCAGAAATACTGTATTGACCTCTTTGGGTCATTGTCTGCTTTATGCATCCAAGGTAGGAATTTTTCAAGATCAAGTACTCCCACTTTTAAAGTAGTTTTTAAATCAGAAAAGAAAAATTGGTTTCCTGTGACTTAGAATCTCAGTTCACATCTAGACCTTTCCAAATATCAGCCACCTTTAGTTTGTGTGGTTGGAGAGTCATAGAAGCATGGAATGGTTAGAGTTGGGAGGGACCTTGAAGATCATGGAGTTCCAAGCCCCCTCCAACCTGGCCTTGAACACCTCCAGGGATGTTGACATGCACCAGCCTGGAAATACAGAAGTTTTGCCTTTCTTTGGTAGTATTTAGAATGTGGTGAGGATGAAAATAGGGTTAACCTTCTCAGAAAAAAAAAAAAATCCCAGAGGATAATATCCCTCTGCTCAAATTAAAAGGTTTTTCTTCCCCGTTTCATGGGATGGAGTTAACTCTGGGCTGAGTTACCCTAGGCCCTGGCAGGGCACCGGCAGCTCTGTCACAGGAGCTGCCAAGGCACTTGGCTGTGCAAAAGGAAATTATCCTCTGCACACCTTGTCTTTTCCTCTGACACCTGCTCCAGCTTTCCATAAACCACACTCTGCCTTTCTTCTGCTGCCTGGGACTGTCTTTCCAGCTGCTGTTTGGGCAGTATTCCTGTGCCCCTGCAACACAAATGATATTTAACTGAGCATTTATTCTTTACACTTTTGTTTGAAAGACGTTGGATTTATTGGTTAACATTAGTTTAAGAGGTCCTTTTATGTGTGTAAAACTGTGAAAGGGCAGATTGAAAATTCAGCAGCAAATTTGAGTGTAAAATGCTGTGTATTCCAGACCCTTAGTTGTTCAAAGTCAGAGAGAATCCTCAGGAGTTTGAACTTGGTGTTACTTGGATATCTTAACCATCCTTACCAACCTGCCTGAGAAGATGAAACCTGCCGTAGGCTGAGGTCCAGAGATCATTTTAAACACTTTAATATACTTTAAAACAGTTCTTGTAATATTCTGGCCACCTTTTTCCCCCTTCTTCGCCCTTGCCTGCCCTGCAGGAGCGTGTGCCCAAGAGCTCTTTTCCCTTGGGCATTTAAATCTGCTTTTTGAGGAGGGCTGTCTCTTTTTGTCTTGTTTATAGTCAGACCCATTGTATATTCCATGGAAAATTCTTCCTAAATCTTCTCCCATCTGAGGTTATATTATTATTATTAATAATAATAATATTAATATTATTGGTGGTGTTGCTGATGTTATTATTGTTGTTATTATTATTATTTTGCCATCTCTGCCAGCTTTCCCCCAGACTGGAGGGCTCGTTAAGGCAGTACTGTACAGGAAATGGGGAGAGGCACAAGAATGGGACCCTGCTCGCCAAGAAGGGAAAATTGGCAGCTCTCCCCTGACAGGGAAATTCCTTGGCTTCCAGGAGCAGCTTCGTAGAGAGAGCGCGCTGTTGAAGAGGCACACGGGGCACGAAACGCTGCTTGAGACACTGGTCCACAAATAAATGGCTTTTTGGGTAGTCCCATGTTACAATGAGGTTCTATCAATGATGTTCAGGTATCGCATTGAAATTAATTTGATTATAAAAGTTAGAAATTGACAGTTTTATCTGAGAGTAGTCTTAAGATCAAACTGGAAGTGTCAGGAGGGAAAGAGGGAATTTTGGGGATAAATTAGTGAACAGCCTGCATGGTCATCCCCTGCAGAAGGGGTTTCCAGCAAACGTCACCCCCCAGGGCAGACAGCACAGATGGAGCAGAAGCAAACCTCCCCCCCAGAAAAACCCTTTCTCTCCTTGGTTACCACTTTTTCAAGCACACCTAAATGGCACCATATTTCAGGGCAGAAAGAGAGAAGGGAGGTCAGAGCGGGAGAATTTATGACTCTGTGCTATTTTGGCCGGGGTTTGGGATGGGGAGAAGGAGAAAGGGGAATGATGAAAATATCCTGTGTGGAAACACTGTGAGTTATATTCATAACACATCTGTGCGAGGTGCAGGCGAGGCTGGCTCGCTAATAGGAATTCAGTGAGCTGGAAAGGGAAAAAACCCCATACTTCTTTGTATAAGAGTCTATATGAAAAAAGGAAAGTGTGGAAGGGTAATGAATCCGTAATGAAATAACTTCTGTTGCCGTTACTGAGGGCATGGTGTTTCAGGCCACTGTTTTTCCCCTCCCTGAAAGGAAACAGGAAAGCTAATGTGGGCTCCTCTCCTGTTTGTGCACCAGTTTTGGGGTGTGACAGTCAGAATTAAAACTCATAAGCTGCATATTTGCTGGAGTTTTTTTCACTGAAAACATGTGTGTAATGTCAAACTGAATGGTTTCTATAAGAATGTCACACTTTTGGGTCATATTCTATGTAATTACAGCCAGGGCTGTGGGTAGGAGAGCTCCAGCTTCACAAGGAGTCGTGAGATTTAAACTCAGGACTGCTCTCTCCCACTTTTAGCACTTCCAGTTTTAAAACGCTGTCTTACAGAAAATGTATGTCTGGGAGACAGGGGAGGCTTGGACTGACTTGCTGTGATTTCACAAAATCTACAGTGGTGTCCATGTGTGATGTTGAATGTTATTGTGGAATGAAGAATCAGAATTTGTCGACAGAGAACGGCTATCTGGACTATATTTATAATCCTCCCACTTCAAGTATTTTTTATTATCCCATCTTCATTATTCCAGCCAGTCCTTGTGTACAAGCTAGTTAAAAAATGAAGTATTTCGGCTTGAGGTAGGGTTGACGGCCAAATGAGACAGTCCTCAAAACCTCTGTTTTATACGCCCTCACATTATAATTAACATGTCTGTCTAAATGTGGTGTGTGTATGTGTGTGTGTACAGTACATCAGCTGGTGCTCTTTAGGAGAGATAAGTTTGCAAATATCTAGTGATGTGCAGTGTTTACTAGAGGGTGGGATGTTGATGGTTTGGATGTTGAAATTCATTGTTTGGTATGGCAGATAATCCCTGCACGTTGCCTTGACCCAAACACAGCAAAGAGTCGTTGTGTTAAGTCAACAGCCTTTAGATTAGCTCCACAACCTTACGTTTTTGCCCATATTGGAGTTTGCTGGGGAATTTTAGAAAGAACTCGCCACACTCCAGACTAATGATGTGGGGAACCGTGTTTCAGCTGCAGGGAAAGCTTTGCCCAGGAACCCTGCCTTGGACCTGGGCTGGTGTCACTGCAGGTGCACGGACTCATCCCAAAACCAGCTGTTGGGCTTTGTCATGTCGGAAGGTTGGAATCCACTTAGTGACAACTGAGCAATTAAGGACAATTACGCTTTCAGCTACATTAATGAGTAACTCGGTAGTAAGAGATTGGAAGGAAATGACCCATTGTCGAAGAGCCGCGTAATTTGTGACTCATGGCATCACTGGAAGGGTGTTTGAAGTTCTCTTTGTTTTGGTAATACGGACCGCATAAATATCTTCCCACATTTTTTTCCAGTTTTACACACTCAGTTATTCCTTTTATGTGACTGAATACTGTGAATTCCATTCTCCTGTCTCCTTTAAGCGTTTATCTCTGCATAAACCATCTAGCAGCTGGGGCTGCCCCTTGTGTTCGCAGCCTTGGCTCCAGCCAGTGCTGGTGGCCGCGTGAGGAAAACACGCTTGGAGGCACGAAAGCGAGTGCCTTTTTCTGAAGTCTCCTCTGGAAAAACACTTTCTGGGGTGGGGAGGCGATGGGTAAAGCGGCGGCGGCATGTCGGTCAAGATTTGGGAGGTGAAGGTCACTCCCCAGGCTGGAAGCGCTCAGCGGTGGCCTGGAGTTTCCCAGCAAGGTCACTGTGCACCAAACGCAGTCTCAAAATTATTTATAGAATTAATCTAAAAGCACAGGAGAAGCAACAAAGATGGGACAGGACAGATGTTTAGTGAAACCCTTTAATGCACTTTCCATGTCATCATGTTATAGCTTCTACCAAGTCAATGTTATGTCTTTCTCTTGTCTTTTTAATGGATTAATGACTCAGTATAATTAGTAGTTTTTATCTCTAGCCACTCCAACACTTTAACTTTTTCAGAGAGGAGAGCTCCTCAGTCGAGTACTTCACTATATATTGCTCTTCACTATATGCTGTTCTGATTCACCATGACTTGAACGAAGCACTTGGACACACGGTTTGGAATATTTACCTGTGTACATTATGGTAATACTGCTCGGTGCTCACATTCTCTTTTAAATGTGAACTCTAGAAGTCATTACCCAAGCCATGGGCTTGCTCATGCTGCTCTGACCCACATTAGCATACTCGACGAGAACATCTTTCTCAGTGTTTAGGTTAACTCTTTTCTCCTTTCAGCTCTACCAGCTCAGCTCAATGATTGTCCCTTTCTTATTTTCTTTAAGAGAGTAGCTAAATCGTTTTCATTAAATTCACTAGCACGAAAAAAAAAGTCTAAATCTCAAGTGTGATGGAAGTGAAAAATGACTGCTCAAACACAGTGTTTAGTCCTGACCTAAACTGTGATGTGGTTGCTCCTGCAGCTGCTGGATGGTGGCAGTTGTAGGCTGTCCTTATGGGTATCACATAATTACTTCATTCTTAGTGTGATATTCACTTCTCTAAGTACTGTTTTGTTAAAATGCCAACGTTAAATATCTTTTCTGAAACAAAATCTGGTATTTAATAATACGCAGAGATGCTCATTTATTGCGGCCAACACCTTACATACATGACTTTATCTACCAAACCTGCTCCTCTGCAGACCCATGGGCCTGCATGGACCAAGGAGGACAAGTGTCTTGTCTGTGCAGCCAGGTCAGTGCCAGCCGAGACCTGGATACTGAAAACCCAGCAAACCCACCCCATGTCTGCTGTAACCATGTTGGGAGAGGGACAGGAGATGCTGGAGAATAATTTTTGCGTTTTATAAAGAGGTTTGTTATTTTGGAAGGGAAACAGGCCCAGCTACACCTCTTCTGTATGAACACAGATATGAACATATGAGAGCCAGAAAGAAGTTATTTCAGTCATGATAAATTCAGAAATCTTTCATTTCTTATGTGCAAAGCTTCAATCTTTGGAATTTTGACAGAACTTCACCTCTTCCCTCCTCCACTTCTCATTTCTCCTTATCAGCTGTTTTATTGCATCAGGCCAAGTGTCCTCTCTGGCCATTGTCCTCCAGCCGTATGGTCCAGGGTTCAGAGCTCCATCTCTACATTTAGCAACACATCAGAGGAAGGCTGCAAAGGTAGTGTAGAGTACCAAAATCTTCGTGTTCACTGGTCATCAACATCAGTGTTGGGTGTCAGTGTCTGCTCAGACTCTGGGAGGTGTGTGAGAGCTCAGGGCAAGTTGGTGAGAAGTGTCTGTTTCCTTTTACAGAAAAAATTTAAAGTACCTTTTTGGGTTTTCCATGTGTTGCCATCAAACTGTTCTCGTTCTTTAGCATTTTTGAAGTAGCGGGTTACCATGCCCCACCTCTTCACAACTGACATTTTTTCCTTGGATTTTTACGATGTGTTTTCACTGTTGGTAATTACATTAATGGAAAAGCTTAGCTGCTTCAGCGTCGGCTTTTCACAGCTCTCCTCTCCAGCTGGACAGCAGTTTTGGCTGGGATTGTGTCAGCAAGGCACAGCCCTTCGGCTTGAAGCTCTGTGGTGAGGGATCCATCACTTCTGCTCCTCCATAGGCCAGGGGGTACAAAAGCCAGAGACTTCTCCTGAGCTGATGCGACCGATGTCCCCACGCAAAGGTCAAACTGAGAGGGATTCTGTGGCATTTGTGGAGCTGGTCATAATGGTCTTGAGGGACCAATATTAAGGTACTTGGTTTTAGGTGAACCAACAAATTGCGTGTTGGTGGCATATAGAAATCCCAGAATGGTCGGGGTTGGAAGGGACATTTGGAGATCATCTGGTCCAAACCTCTGCCAAAGCAGGTCTACCCAGAGCAGGTTGGACAGGAACACATCCAGGTGGGTCTCCAGAGAAAGAGACTCCACACTCACTCTGGGCAGCGTGTTCCAGGGCTCCGGCACCCTTCGTCCTTCTTCGGTAGCCACCAAGTAGGTTGGACAGGAACACATCCAGGTGGGTTTCCAGAGAAAGAGACTCCACACCCGCTCTGGGCAGCATGTTCCAGGGCTCTGGCACCCTCCATCCTTCTTTGGTAGCCACCAAGCCCCACACCTTTCATCACCAAGAGCTGGGGCCAGGCATTTGGCTATTTACCACCCGGCTTTCAGCCCCACACGCCTACCTGCTCCAAATAATCCTGTATCAAACAGAGCCGTGGGCTGCCTTGATGTCTTGCCGCTCTGTCTGGACGGGGCCGTAGGCTTTGCAGCCTTTGAGAGGCTTAAGGCAGATAAAGCCATGGTCAGAGTGTAATTGTTGTTGACAGTAGACAAGGAGCTGCTCAGCCAAGATAAGGATGGTGGCGGGGGGGACGGAGGAGCGGAGGCCATGCCACGCTCCGGCTGGGCCTGTGCTGGGGCCTACGATCCACGTGTTTGGAAACAAATTCCTTTCATAGCATTTACGGCTAAACAACGGTGTGTAAACACATCTCCCCCTTCTCTAAGTGAAATGAACCACCAAGGTGGTACTTAGGTGTTCAACAGAACAGAAGATGGAAAAATGGTGAGGAAATGGGTTTTTATCAGTTAGGTTGATAGTTGGGCTAGATGATCTTAAAGGTCACTTCCAACCTGGACAATTCTATGATTCTATGAAAGTCTATTCCAGGAAGGGTTTTGTCAAGTTTTTATGATTAAGAAACTGTTCTTTCACTGGTTTTTGCTTTTCCTCTTTCCCATGCCACGTGATAAATACAGTTTCCTGGGTTTATTACCCGGTAGGAAATAGTTCTCTCATCCCTGGCTGCTGTCACACCATGGTTTGACACCTTCCACCACCGATATCTGCTTTGAGGGCAGTGGTGGTCAGTCCTGATCCCTAGTCTTTCCATGGATGTGTTCTTGGGTTAGCTTAGAAAGTTTACAAGAAAGTTCAACATTTGGGAGTTGCAATAAAACAGAATAAACGTCATTTTGACTAACACAGGTAGCATCAGTCCATAGCCGACTGCCACTGCTTCAAGGAGGTTGCCGTCCATCCAGAAAGGTCTCTTGTGTCCCCTGATCTGTTGGGGGGGAAATTGTAAACTGCCTTTCTAGACAGTAACTGTAAATCCTCAACAATAACATTCCTTACAACAAATTAACTAAGAAAGCGAAATACTGAGAAATACTCATTTGAATGGATGTGAGGAACGCTTTTCCTCCCTGGGGGAGATGGTGGCTAAAAACCTGGATGCAAAGATGTCTATAAAAAAGGGTGAAAGGAAGGTATTAGCTAATTGCTGATGGTGTTGAATGTCTTAAGAACTAATTTACCTTTTCTGTTACAGAAGAGTGGCAGGTGGTGAACTGGAGGTTAGCAGAACCTTTCTCTTCTAATGAGAAATGTGTTTTAAGAGGGTCATTTGTCAAACGCTTCTGTCTGAGAACGGAAGAGCAGATGATGTGGTCAATTTTAAATGTTAAATGATTCTAGGGATATTTCTGGAGCTAGAAAATGCAAGCTTTTGATAAAGTTCTGTGGTGTTAAATGCAGGGACTTGTGCACTATGGCTGGATTTCTCTTTCTTTGAGCTGTATTATTTGCTGCAGTTATTCCTGGTCTAACTGATAATTTGTAGGAACTCTTCCTCTACTGTCTCCCTCCCCTCCAGCTCTCCTTTCCCAGATGGGACCCTGCCTGTCCCCTCCTCTTCCAGATGAGACCCTTTGCTCCTTCTGTCCTCACAAGCATCTGGCAGAAGCTGGCTCCAGGGATCCAAACCAGGGCTGAAATAAATTTCAGACCTTGTTATAACAACTTAGTTAATGAGCACTGGGGGAGCTACATCTCCATTAAAGCAACTTTCTCGAGCACTGAAAATTCGTAATAGTGGTCTGCAACTGAAAATACCTGTTTAAAGAGTTTTTAGGCCCTGGAACCTGAAGCCTTTAGGGATCTCAGGGAAGCTGCCCAAAAATGCAGATGACTCAAGCCATCCAACATTTCTTCTTCCAGCAAGTTCCAAGTTAGCAAATGAATTATGAATGCTACCTATATTTTCAAAATGTGGTAGACCTTAAAGGTACCCCACTTTCTGAATGGCCCTATCTCTGTATAATGCATTATTCAAATTATGAATACAAGTGCTCTTTAAGTCTGCCCTTCTGTGAAATAAAAATGATTTTCAGATTGATTTAATGATACATGAAGGCATGAGGGTAGTTAATGCAGAGGTCTCTGGAGTTCCTGGGAGAGTGTCTGACTTTTAACATCACATGCTCTTACCAGCTGGAAGCTTTGGAAGTTAACTTATGGCCATTTTGAGCTGTAAAACTTTGAGAGTCCTCACAGACCCCACCAGGCGTTCAGTTCCAGCGGAGCAGGTGTCCAGGTGTGCATCTTGGCCATGGACCAGTCTGGAAATTGTTACTGCCTTGCTTTCATCTGCCAACTGAGTACCAGAGCCTCTAAAGATGCTTTTTCCACACTTTTAGACATTGATCCATCTGATGATTTTGCAAAATGTGACTTTTTTTTCTTGTTATTTTTCATCTTTTATTACAGTCGTGTATAAAGGGCTCAATTCTTGACTGATTTTAGTGTTCTGTGGTCTTGGATTTGTCTGGACTGTACAGGTAGGACATGATGCTCTGGTGTTTGTCTGCAATTACGACATGAGCTGTCATGCTAATACACGGATGTTTAATTGAAGAACTTAGCATTGTGTAAAGTATAAAAGGTATGGGTTTGCTTACTTGACGTCTAACAGATGAGCCTCAAACTTTGGCTATTTATCCTGTATTTTTCTGTAGCCACCAGTATAAGATATCAGCCAGGTCTCCTAAAGAGCCCAACCCAAACACTCCACTCTTCTTCAGGTATACAAATGATATTATGGCCCTTACCTGGTAGAATGTTCCCCTGGTATTAAAGTGCAAAAACTTCAATTTATTACTGACCAGGGGCAAAAATGCAGCTCATGGTATGGGCAGGCAGGGGAAAACACTTCCTGCGTGGACGCAAAACAAATAAAATGTATCCTTAGTCTGATTATTGTTTTGACAGCCTGATCAAAATATGGCAGTTATTTCTAGGACAGTAGCAATGCTACTGACGTATAGTTCATACTACCTAATTATTTAAAAAATGCACCTGGAAGGGGTATGTGGGAACTTGTGGGTATCTTCCCTGTTCGGGCTGTCAAGCAGTCTGTGTCCAGCTCTTCTTTCTCACAGATCCACAGGTGGTGTTATACCACGATCACTTAGGTTTTTTAGCTTTTTTTCTATGTATAGCGTAACTCCTTAGGGTAATACTGCAGAAAGGGAAGGTACAGCTGAAACAGGGCTTGCGTTAATCATCAGAACGTTGGCTAACAGGGCTGTTAGGGCTGGACAAGCCAGATGGGAGTCACCTGGCCACGGGCAGTGCCTTGTCACAGCTAAAACCAGGCTAAAAATAAGGATAGAGCAGATGAGCCAGGGCAAGGCCGGACAAGTCCTGAGGCCCGCGTTAAGCCAGTGCAGAGCTGTGATCTGGTATTAGTGGTGGCAAGGGAAGGTGTCAACGTGCTCCTCAGGCCATGGGGATGTATGGAAATGAATGCTCTGAGTTGTTACTTTCTGTACTTTCAGGGAGGGGGGGCCAAAGGATGAGACGTAAAGGTTTAAAACTGAAAAAGGGTAGATTTAGACTAGATATTAGAAAGAACTTGTTTGGTGTGAGGGTGGTGAGAGCCTGGCCCAGGTTGGGCAGAGAAGCTGTGGCTGCCCCATCCCTGGAGGGGTTCAAGGGCAGGTTGGAGGGGGCTTGGAGCAACCTGGTGTGGTGGGAGGTGTCCCTGCCCAGGGCAGGGAGGGGCACTGGGTGGGCTTTAGGGTCCATTCCCACCCAAACCATTCTGTGATAATTCTGTAACTTCTCCTCTTTGCCACAGTAGTGGATGTGGAGACTGTCCACTCCTGTGCTCTTAAGCTTCTGATTGTCAAAGTAGAAGCCAGTAGTCCTTGAGGAAGGAGTGGCATTATGTTCAAAATGATCTTAGTTTGGTTCTGAGACTTACTCGTCACACACTGAACCTGGGGTATCTGAGATGCCTCGTGTTTTAAATATCACTGTGAGATACGCGTTCCATGACTGTCTCTGAGAACCTTTGGGTGAATCTTTGAGTCTTCGTGATATTCCTTAGAGCAGAGCTGTGACAGCTGGTTGTACTTACAGCTGTAAAACCTATGGAAGGAGTTTCCAACATGTGTAAATACCAAATCAGTTGATACCATGTCAGGACTGTGGACAGAAGGTGATCTCACAGGCATTTGTTGGTGTAGATCTGGTGCAGGCCATGGGCTTCATTCTTTTCTAAAAACATCTCCTGTCTTTTAAAGTTGGCATGCCTCAGATGTATGCCTCCTGCTCGCTTTACATTAACTAGGCCCGCTCTGGAAGGTGAAGGCTATTGATTGAGTCCATAACTTTGATACCCAGTTGTTTCCAATAACTGGATATCGGAAATAACAGCCCTCACCCAGCTATGTTTTCTAGCTGTTCTGGTCTTCATGTGATTGTATGTGTTAGAATCTCACAGCGACGTTTCCACGTCCAGCAACATTCCTCTCTTCCTTCTAAGACCTAGAGCATGGCAAATTCCTAGACAAATCCAAAAGTGCTTTCACCACAAACCAGCTGAACACAGAGCTCCTGCCATGGGAATTAACTGTCCTGTGTGCCGAGTGTGAGCTGGAGTGATGAGAACTCGGGAACTGGCTCAGGTTCCTCTCTGGCTTTTTGTATGACCAGTTTCTGGTCATGGGATGGAAAAAGAACAGTTAGTCGTTGGTCCAAGTTCAGCCATATTTAATTATAGCTTCCTTAATGGTGTTTAAGTTCTGGCTTTGTTTTGTGTGTGTTTGCTGCCAGGTGAGGATAACCCACCGCGCTGGGAAACCCTCCTGCCAGGTAGGGAAGTGACGACAAGAAAATTATGGGGTAAAATTCTCACCTTCAGAAAAGTTTATCCCGAGCTGGCTCTAAACATACTCAGATATATACAGAACAATGCCTTCCGTGGTTCTACGTGGCCTTCCCAAGTGTGCTGCTGGTGTAGATCCATCGTGTAACTGAGTGCTGAGGGCTGTTCTCGCTGACGGTGGATGGAAGGGAAGAGCCCTTCCCCTACGTCAGAGCAAAGCCGCCTCCACGGAGCCAACAAGGAGGATAGAGCAGGAAAGTCCTTCCCAGAATTACCCTGCAGCTGGAATTGCTCAGGTACCAGAGAAGCAAATATTTTATGGAAGCAAGTCAGCACTTCAAAAATATTTTCTTTTCTCTCTTAAGTTGAACAACAAAGTGAGATAATGTTTGTGCCTGTGGCCCGTTGAGTTCATGTGTTTAATGAATAATCCCGCAACCCAGGGATTCAGACCTTCCTTTAATCCCTGTTTGTTTGTAATTCTCCCAGTCACTGTCACTCTGCGGGTCCCACTGGGGAGAATATAAACAGAGCTAATGCTCTAAGCTGTGATTTGCTTAATCATCTCAGGAGGGTGAGAGATATCCAGGCTGCATATGAAGTCACAAGAAGTTTTTTTTTCTCTCTCTTTTCTTAACTCCTCAGCGTGTTTAAGATACTGTGGAAGCTTAAAAAAGCTGTGAAAGCCTGAACCTCATGGCTACTGTTTTTATTGCACAGAATGTTTGATGGGACCGGAGTCAGCACTGCCTTGCAGGTGGGAGGTCTTTTTCCTTTTTGGTGGCAATCACACCCAGGTCATCTTCTGATAGCTTGGTTTGCTGCTACACCTTTCAGTCTTTTGCCAACCAATTTATGGTGGTCTTCAGAGAAGAGGAGGAAGGACTGGTGGTTTCTTCTGATTTTTTTGGTGTGGTTTATATTAATGCTTAAGTGACTCTTCTGCCTCCCTTGAGGAAAAGGGTAAATCTAATTCTCTTCTCTGTGTAACTGCACTGTGTTTCTGCAGAAGAAGAACTGGCTTGCTTTGTGTTATCAACTTTTCATAGATAATATTTATTTATTGTGAAATATCCCAGAGAGATGCCCTGCAGGGTGCCTGCTGGCTTCTGGAAGCACTTAACAGATCGAGCCCTTAACGTATAGCGAAGCCATGTATTTTGATGGCCACCTTGTTTGGTGAGGGCTGTTTAAGATACAAACTCTTCCCTTCCTTCAGCCCCCAAAAAACAAACAAGCGGAAGTTTTGGCAACAGTTAAGCAAAGAGTCAAATTCCCATACACGTTCCATCAAAGACAATAATATTCAGGAACCGAATCTCGCAGTCGAGATTGTCCCAGGGTGGGTGTTCTGGGGGGATCCAGGGCAGTGACACTCCAGTAAAGGACACATCTTTCTCATGGCACACACCCTTGTGGTACTGTTAGAAAGGCCTTCTCATGCTTCTGGAGTAAAAGGCAATTTCATGCAATTCTTCAAGAAAAGATAAGGGAGAATGCTTAACTTCATAGGAGTTTTTATTTTATTTTGAAGGACCTAATAAATCAGAGCACAGAAGTTTCAGCACATCCCAGAACCTAATGAGAACATCTTGTCATAATATTTTCCACTTGACGAGCTGGGTGGTTTCTCTTGCAAGCGCTGATCCCTCGTAATTAGGCACTACCAACAGTGCCACAAAAAATTTGCATATAGACAGTTCCTGAGGAAATCGGCTAGAAGTCTGTTGGAACTGTTTGGAATCAGCGTTTGACCTACATGATGTTTCTTTTCTTCCCTGGCTTTTCAAAAGCACACTTCAAAATAAGCCTTAGTGGGCAAAAAGTGGGCTGTCACAGATTTATTGAAGTGTGTGTATTGACCTTTGTTATAATTAAGCAACCTGCTATGTTTCTCATACTAATTATTTGGCAAAACTCCTGAGAAGCCAACAGGTATTTTTGTTCCACATCTTCAAGGGTTAGATCTTTATAAGGTGTCAACATCTTAAATTGTTCTTTAAAGGTAGTTAGTAAAGAACAAAGGGAACAGCCAGGAAATGGTGTTGTGGAACTGCTAGAAATCCACTGTAATACTTGAAACTCTTCTCAATCTGAGTTCCATGGATGCATTTAATTGGTCGACGAGCTTTTGTATAAAGCAGGTTGCTGAGGACCATTGACAATCTGATCTGCATTGAGCATAGCTAAAATCTGAACAAAATCTCAGTCTTTGACTTTAATAGGCTTGAAGCTACAGAATAGCTTTTCCACGACAGCTTTTTTGCGTCTTGAGGACAGTGGTGTTTATGAGTGCTACATGCTTTGTGTTCAGTAATTTCTCTTGTCACTGTCCTGGTTGCAGATGCAGAGAAGTTCAACGAAATAAAATAAATAGACTAAGCTCTACGCAGGCTGAAAGGTCTGAGGATTAAGACTGGGGAAAAGGGCAGAGCAAAACTTGGTGAGAACGCCTGTCTCCACCCTGGTAACAGGGGTTTTGGGAGCTGAGGAAAACACAGAGCTTCAAGGAACTGTAAGTAGGAGAGAAAGTAATCATGGAAACTCGTGTTCATCCAGTGGGTAATGACTAGAAGAATGTGCAGTGGCTTCTTAGTGCAACTTCAGAAGTGACATGATGAGTTGGCCTAGTTTCCTTTCTTTCAAAATGAGCATAATGGGATTTTTTAGCTGCTACAGAACACAGCTGTCCTCAGGGACGTTTTATACATTAACGCATTCATTAAGAAGGGATGTACACTGATCTCAATTTGTTCTGAACGGATTTTTCATTAGTTTCATTTTGAATCAGTGAAGTTGTAGAGTCTCCCTAAACACCGTTGCCAGCTGTATTTTTAGGAAGAGGCTAGATTAGGCAATGGGATGTTTGCTCCTCCTAAATTTGTCAGTGGGTCAGTACAACCCAATTCCTGTTAAGAACATGGCTATTATTTTAATTTATTTTTTTTTTTTAATTAAGAATATTGCTATTATTAGTCCTGTGAGGAGCAGGGAGTTGGACTTGATGGTCCTGGGGATCTTGCTGCCCAGGGCAGTCCCCATCCCGGGAGGTATTTAAAAGCCAGGCAGATGTGGTGCTGAGGGACTTGAGTTAATCACAGAATCTTCATGGTTGGAAGGGACCTTTGAGATCATCGAGTCCAACCATAAAGTTAGTGATGGGTTTTGTCAGGTTTGTGGGCTGATGGTTGAACTCAATGATCTGAAAGGTCCCTTCCAACCTGGGCAATTCTATGATTCTGTTGATTGCCTTACTCCTTGATTCTATCTTTATAGATCCCTTCCAACTTTATATACATATATATAAGGAATGCTGCCAATATCAATGGCATTGTAATACAAAATTCAGCCCATTTTTTTTTTTACAACATAAAATAAGATTATAAGAGTCTTCCATGTGGGAAATCCTTAGGGTTCTCTTCAGATACACAGAGGCTTGACTTGATGACAGCATTCATTAAACTATACTTGGGGAGATCACAGATTTATTTAATAGTAGAGGAAGAACTGCAGTTTCATTCTTTTAAAGTTACAGTCTAGGGAAGATACATGTTTTGACCCAGAATATGTTTTTTTTTTTTAAATACAAGAAAGCATTTAGGAGGGGTACAGTTATGCCCAATTTTTGACATAGGCAAAATGTTAGAAGTTCAGTGTTTCTGAAGGATTGGGAAGGGAGGCAGACTTCATTGGTCTGGGAAGGGGTTATGGCTTTGAGAACAGGCACGTCTGGGGTCACGGAGAGGCTCTGGAGATATATTGGCGTGACAGAAACCTGCCATCTGAGTCCAGCAGCCGGTTCCAAGTCTCTAGAGGTGGCACCAGGTGAGGTGAGGAGCCGTGGGGTTCAGCAAAATACGATGGCAGAGCGTGTGGGGGAGAGCTCCTTCCAGCGCATCCCTCTTCCCTTTCCACTACTTCATCTGCTACAGGCACAGAACTCCTCCTCCCTTTTCTTGGCAGAGAAGCCCCAGCTGGAAAGGAAAATGTCATTCTTTGCTCTCCTCATTTTTGCTAAGATGATGCAGGGTAGACAGGCTGTGAAAAAGGGAAAATAATATAAAAAGACACCTGCATGAGATGCTGTGTTCTGTCTTCCTCCCCTGTACCGTTTCACTGGGTGAAAGCACCTGGACTGATCTTCTGACAGGTAAAGACCGTGATGTAAAAAGTGCAGGTGACCAGTGAAATAAAAAAAAGGAAGAGATAACGAAGCAGCTAATTCCAGAATGAGATTAGGAAGGATTAGCCTGTCTCGCACCAATCCCCCAACAAACAGACTCATGTCCTGGGTGCATAACAGAGAATATTGTTGTGCAGCGGCCGCCGACTCTCCTCCCTGTGGCCGACAATGCTCTCACAGCTGCCAGGCAGGCTTTGAAGATTAACTTGCAAAGAACCGTCTTGAGGACAGTGGTGTTTATGAGTGCTACATGCTTTGTGTTCAGTAATTTCTCTTGTCACTGTCCTGGTTGCAGATGCAGAGAAGTTCAACGAAATAAAATAAATAGACTAAGCTCTACGCAGGCTGAAAGGTCTGAGGATTAAGACTGGGGAAAAGGGCAGAGCAAAACTTGGTGAGAACGCCTGTCTCCACCCTGGTAACAGGGGTTTTGGGAGCTGAGGAAAACACAGAGCTTCAAGGAACTGTAAGTAGGAGAGAAAGTAATCATGGAAACTCATGTTCATCCAGTGGGTAATGACTAGAAGAATGTGCAGCAGCTTCTTAGTGCAACTTCAGTAGTGACATGATGAGTTGGCCTAGTTTCCTTTCTTTCAAAATGAGCATAATGGGATTTTTTAGCTGCTACAGAACACAGCTGTCCTCAGGGACGTTTTATACATTAACGCATTCATTAAGAAGGGATGTACACTGATCTCAATTTGTTCTGAACGGATTTTTCATTAGTTTCATTTTGAATCAGTGAAGTTGTAGAGTCTCCCTAGACACCGTTGCCAGCTGTATTTTCAGGAAGAGGCTAGATTAGGCAATGGGATGTTTGCTCCTCCTAAATTTGTCAGTGGGTCAGTACAACCCAATTCCTGTTAAGAACATGGCTATTATTTTAATTTATTTTTTTTTTTTAATTAAGAATATTGCTATTATTAGTCCTGTGAGGAGCAGGGAGTTGGACTTGATGGTCCTGGGGATCTTGCTGCCCAGGGCAGTCCCCATCCCGGGAGGTATTTAAAAGCCAGGCAGATGTGGTGCTGAGGGACTTGAGTTAATCACAGAATCTTCATGGTTGGAAGGGACCTTTGAGATCATCGAGTCCAACCATAAAGTTAGTGATGGGTTTTGTCAGGTTTGTGGGCTGATGGTTGAACTCAATGATCTGAAAGGTCCCTTCCAACCTGGGCAATTCTATGATTCTGTTGATTGCCTTACTCCTTGATTCTATCTTTATAGATCCCTTCCAACTTTATATACATATATATAAGGAATGCTGCCAATATCAATGGCATTGTAATACAAAATTCAGCCCATTTTTTTTTTTACAACATAAAATAAGATTATAAGAGTCTTCCATGTGGGAAATCCTTAGGGTTCTCTTCAGATACACAGAGGCTTGACTTGATGACAGCATTCATTAAACTATACTTGGGGAGATCACAGATTTATTTAATAGTAGAGGAAGAACTGCAGTTTCATTCTTTTAAAGTTACAGTCTAGGGAAGATACATGTTTTGACCCAGAATATGTTTTTTTTTTTTAAATACAAGAAAGCATTTAGGAGGGGTACAGTTATGCCCAATTTTTGACATAGGCAAAATGTTAGAAGTTCAGTGTTTCTGAAGGATTGGGAAGGGAGGCAGACTTCATTGGTCTGGGAAGGGGTTATGGCTTTGAGAACAGGCACGTCTGGGGTCACGGAGAGGCTCTGGAGATATATTGGCGTGACAGAAACCTGCCATCTGAGTCCAGCAGCCGGTTCCAAGTCTCTAGAAGTGGCACCAGGTGAGGTGAGGAGCCGTAGGGTTCAGCAAAATACGATGGCAGAGCGTGTGGGGGAGAGCTCCTTCCAGCGCATCCCTCTTCCCTTTCCACTACTTCATCTGCTACAGGCACAGAACTCCTCCTCCCTTTTCTTGGCAGAGAAGCCCCAGCTGGAAAGGAAAATGTCATTCTTTGCTCTCCTCATTTTTGCTAAGATGATGCAGGGTAGACAGGCTGTGAAAAAGGGAAAATAATATAAAAAGACACCTGCATGAGATGCTGTGTTCTGTCTTCCTCCCCTGTACCGTTTCACTGGGTGAAAGCACCTGGACTGATCTTCTGACAGGTAAAGACCGTGATGTAAAAAGTGCAGGTGACCAGTGAAATAAAAAAAAGGAAGAGATAACGAAGCAGCTAATTCCAGAATGAGATTAGGAAGGATTAGCCTGTCTCGCACCAATCCCCCAACAAACAGACTCATGTCCTGGGTGCATAACAGAGAATATTGTTGTGCAGCGGCCGCCGACTCTCCTCCCTGTGGCCGACAATGCTCTCACAGCTGCCAGGCAGGCTTTGAAGATTAACTTGCAAAGAACCTCTGTCTTCAAATGATTACTTTAAACAATTCACTTCAGGAAGCGTTGCTGTGATCTCTTAAGAAGGGGGTCGTTTCTCCAACTTGTGCTTGTGTCTGAATTACTCTCTCTGTGCTCTAGAGAAGAGTTGGATAAGGAAAGATGGGTTTGTTGGTTCCCTGGTGACAACAGCTCCAAGGTGGAGGTACAGGGGTGTCCAGAGGGACTCCTGGGGCATTTGGCTTATTTTGTAATTAGTCTCATTGGGAGCAATGTGATGCTTAGATCAGATGCAAACTTGGACAGTCTTCTGTAGAGCGGGGAAGATAAAATATCTAATTTGTTTGTCTCTGCATCTACCTGCCTGGGGGTTTCTGAGTTACGTATTTTGTATTTATACAAATAATAATGCCATCTCCTGAACAGAACACACCTGAGGAGGCTCTCTGTGCTGCTGGGAAAGCATCCCTGCTCATCCCCCTTCCTTACGCCTTGGCTGAAGCCAGCGAGCACAGAAAAAAATCCTTAGAACTAGCCCAAATTAATGGTGATCAATTATAGTAAATGACGTCAGGTTGATTGAGGCATTTGGAACAGACAGGACATAGCAATTTACAGTGGGTGCATTTAGGGAGAGGACCCACAGCCTCACTTCCCAACAAGGTATGGGCGAAGGCAGCACACAGAGTAGGGCTTGCGAATTAATTACTAACTGATAAGTAACTCCAATCAGCCTTAAAGTCGGCATTTTTCCAACGTTAGCATTTCTGTTAAGGGGCAATGCGCTTACGCAGCACCAAGAACAGCAGATAAAATATTAAAAACTATAATTCCAGTCCCAAGAGTAGTGTAGCTGGAGCGGGTGCTGTGTAGGTCTGCAGGAGTCCCAGTGCTTTTCATGGAATACACTGGGAATATGGGAGAAAGGGCTGTTTCTTTCCCACCGAGCCCATTCGGGGGGAGGTTTGGGGTTTCTGTGCAGAGAAGTGGGCAAGTTGCATTTCGGGAGGTGGGAGGCTCAGTGCTTCAAAAAACATTTCCAGTACTACTGCTGCCTTTTTTTTTTTTCTTTTTTAAATTTAAAATCTTGGCCAAAACTGGTCATTACGTTTCTTCCTCGAGTGAGATTATTTTTTCTTGCTCTGTTGGGATTGCAGGCTTGAAAAACATTCAGTGGGTGCAGGCAGGGAAGGTGTTGGCGCGTTGAGAATGGCCTCTGTGTGCAGGGAGCTGGAGCGCTGGAGAGGGGTGGCAGGAGAGGAGTCCTTCCTGCCTCGTGCTGCCGGGCACACAGGGAGAGAGGCTCCTCTGCTCCTGAGCCACAAAACCACCTTGTTTAGGAAGGGAAGCGATGGCCAAACCAAAGGTGCTGGTGGGTTCTCTGCAGGGATCTCGCGCTGTCCCACCCGTGCCATGATTTGAGGATGTTATGGGTATATTCCCGTTGGACGCCGTGCCAGCTGCAGCAATTTTTAGGATTGGGGCTCATCTCTGAATTTCCCACTTGTGTGCCGTCACGGGGCTGGCATCCCCGAGCACGAGAGGGCTTGTGGTGGAATTGTAAAGCTGTTTGCAGAGCTGGGCTAAGCTTCTGAAAACACCTGGGGACAGCCCTGCCGTTTGATGTGGGGCTCGGGGAGTTATTTACGTGCTACCCCATGATACTTAGCAGGGAGAGGCTTCCTGGCTAGTTCTGCCAGAGCTGGATCTCCTCAGGGTGGATTCCATGGCCGTCCAGCACACTTTGCAGCGTTGGCCCTGGTCCTGCTGTCCTTCCACAAGCAGAACTGACATCCAGTTTGCCTCAAAACTTGAAGGGCCTGTTTGTGTCCTCGAAACCTTGGCTTTCATCAACTCCAGTGTTGGAGGAAAGGGGCTTGAGAGCTGTGCCATCCTTTGGGGACGTGTCCGGGTACAATACAAGTCAACGTGAGAGCAAGGTGGGACCATCCTGTCCATTGGACACTGATTGCTCTTGGTTCATGAGGAAGAAGGATCACTGTGCGTTTAATTTTGTGCTTGAAATGAGAACAATGTGATAAATTATGGAACCATATGGTTGAATAACTTGGTGGTATTTAAGAGATGGGTAGACTTACTGCTTATAGAGGTATGGTTTAGTGATGGTGTTTGTCACTGTTGGGTTGAACTAGATGATCTGGAATGTCCCTTCCAACCTGGACAATTCTATGATTCTAATGAATTTTTTCACCAGGTGATTTTTTCACTTGAGTCTCCTTCTCTGGAGTCATTCAAAACCCGCCTGGACACATTCCTGTTCAACCTGCTCTGGGTGGACCTGCTTTGGCAGGTGGTTGGAGGAGATGATCTCCAGAGGTCCCTTCCAACCCATGTGATTCTGTGATTTTTCCTATCCCTACACCACTAGAACAATCTCTCCAGAGTTCCTGACTGATTTTATCCAAAGAAGCGGTGGCTCTGCAGGTGAGGATGTTGTTGCAGGAGGATGGAACCAGACGTTGATGTCTTACTGTTTCTTGCAGGACCTCTGCTGGGTGGCCCTGGAGAGCTGAGCTCCCTGTTGGGCAGCGCCGAGCAGCAGCTGAACGACACCCTGCGGCGACGCCGGCACGCGGGGGACGACGACTACAACATCGAGGTGCTGCTGGGGGTGGATGACTCCGTCGTCCGGTTCCACGGCAAAGAACACGTGCAAAACTACCTCCTCACCCTCATGAACATTGTAAGTATCTCTGCAGGGCCACCCTGCTCGTCTTGGAACCTAAAAGGGAATTTAATCTCTCACAAGAGTGTCTAGCGGCCCCTGCTTGGTACAAATGCTATCATTTTGTCTGTTGGATATGGGTCTCTCTTTTCAAGATGTTCCTTTAATTTGTCTTTTTCACGGCAGTTTTCTAGGGCACATTTCTAGGGTAATTTGAAGGATTTGTAAATAGTTGAAAAACAGTGGGGGAAAATGGTGAACTTTAGATGGATTCCTAATAATTCCTAACTTCTCCCGTGACACAGCTCTGAAGGCATCCCACTTAAAGAATAAACATGCAGGGCAAAAAAAACCTTCTAAACACCTAACAGCTCTTTGGAAGAAAGCAAACCTTCTAGTAATGTCTGTTCCTTAACTCCTGTGGCAATATCCATATTTATTTAGAAACTGCAAAGGAACAGAGACATATAGAACTGTTCTGTCCTAGTGTGCCTTATGGGGTTAGCAAGTATTTTTTGTCTACGTAACGCATTTCTGGCTGTAAAATCAATGGCAAGATGCTGTTTTTAAAGATGATGGTCCTGAACTACACCGTCAGGGTCTATGAAATGCACATGACAGAAGAGCACGGTTCACACGGTGCATTAAAAGCCGTGTACGGCACCAGCACTGAATGCTGGAATTGCTCAAGCCTCAGTGTTTCCTGTTTTTTCACCTAGAAGAAATCTAAAAAAAGACAAACATAAAAGCAGTGTAAAGGAGATGTATAATCCCTTGTGATGTGTGGCCTTTTCTAATACATATAACTATCGGACCCATATGTCTTAGAAGCTGTGGGGATCATAAGGTTTTCCAGGAAAGAAAAGCAATATCCTTAGGACAGATTGTAAGAGAATAGGCTTACAGTTAATAGTGATATGATGAATGTACAAATGATTCTTGTATTCTTTACACTCACCTTTTTATTCCTGGAATAATTTGAAAATGATTCCTTAGGCTTACAAATTATCTTCGTAACATTTCTCCAGTGTCACATCAGCCGCCATCATTCCTGACTGAGGGAATCACAGACTGGTTTGGGTGGGAAAGGACCTTAAAGCCCACCCCGTGCCACCCCCTGCCCTGGGCAGGGACACCTCCCACCAGCCCAGGTTGCTCCAAGCCCCCTCCAACCTGCCCTTGAACCCCTCCAGGGATGGGGCAGCCACAGCTTCTCTGGCCAACCTGGGCCAGGCTCTCACCACCCTCACACCAAACAAGTTCTTCCCCACAGCTCAGCTCCATCTCCCCTCTTCCAGTTAAAAACCATTACCCCTCATCCTATCAGACCAGATGTTCCTGGAAATTCTGCCACAGGTCTCCAAGTTCTTATTTATGTGAATAACTGAATGTTCTCAGTATGGTACTAGCAAGGAATCATTTCCTTTTTACCACATACTTCATGAATCATCAACAATCAGCAATCTTCATTAAAGATGATTGCAGAATATGGTCTTTTTAATTTTAAAAACATTTAACTTTGCAAACAGTAGAGCTTATATGCTCTTCCCAAACACTTCCATCTTTTCCCAACCAGCTGTGGCTCCATCTGCTGCGAGTAGCTGTTGATGCAGAGCCTGTGCAAGCCCGAGTCCACTGCAGTGAAGAGCATTACCCCTTTTAGAAGGAAGGCTTTTGTAACAATCCAAACGTTCCTGACAAGATTTTAACAATAGTGGTCTTTTTTATATGGCTTTCTAAAGAAGATGCAGCTAAAACAGGAGATGAGAAGAAAATGTGATGCAAAATAAATGCAATCTAACCCTTTTTTACTCTTAAATACTGCAACAGGGTGTGTGGCCAGTTGGCCATCTGTGATGTTTCGCATCGGACAAATCAAAGGATTTACATATGTATTTTGCTCCAATATCTTGCAATGTAATATTTTTTGCCACTCTAGCTAAGGTGTACCTGCAGTTAATGCAGCAGTCTGGAAGCGCCACAGTGCACGCTGACCTTTTCAGTACTTTTTTCAGATTTGTGTCCTTTTGGTGAGGTTACAGGTTTCCAGAATTTCCCGTGTTTCAGTCACAAGAGCATACATGAACTTGCTCCTGGTGGGAATCATGTAGTGGAAGCCTCCAAAGCAACCCGCAAAGAGTGGGCTAAAAAATGGTGTTGTGGAGAAATTTTGAAGACTCGAATCTTTAGGTCAATTCCAGGATCTTTTTGGTCTCCAGGAAAGTCCTTCCTGGGAAGCTGCTCATTTCTTGGCAGAAGGGACATTGTGAACTTTTTTCCTGACACAAAACCTTTGTGGGAGCAGTGTCATTGCATTAATGGGGAGAAAATATGAGATGAAGAATTGAACTTTAGAGTAATTGCTTCATGAGATGGGCAGCCTGAGTTATGTCCTGCTGACTGTCTGTTCTCAGTAGTCCTAAAACGGACTGCTTTTCTAAAAACCATGGGCTACAATCATTGTGCCAGGTCCCACAGTCGGACAACTCAGAATGACCTTTTTCCCTGAGGAGAAGAGGGAAGTTCTGTTTAGCCTGACTTAAAAAAACCCCAAACCTCTAAATCCTGCTCAAATACACCGGCCTCTGAACAGTGGTGTTTATTTTTCACCAATTACCCATAATATAATATTTATTTACTTTTTAGAGGGATGAGTACCTTCATTGATGATCTGCAGATGTTTTAGCCCCCTAATTTATACTCTGGTGGCAGGACATTTCTCACCTTCCCAGACACAAACGAGGTCCTCAAGAAGAACAATTTTTGACCCATCTGCCTAAATCTGGGGTTTTTTAATTTCACTTCCACAAATACTCTTTTTTAGTACAAAAGTGACCACATAATTCTAATTTTTCTCTTAAAAGGAGGGAAGCAGTATTAGTTGCTTCTAAAATAAAAAAAAAATCCTTCAAAACAAAAACCACCATGAAATATTGCAGTTGTTGAGTGGAACTGCAGTGTTGCCTCTGGATTTCTGTCTTGTGGCCGGGCTCTCTGATGGGACATCAGCTTCTCCTGCGCTGGGAGTGTTGTCTGAGCTCCCATATGTGTGGAGGAGAAAGGATATTCCGTCTTTCTTTCCTTGGGAGCAGTAATTAGACCATTATTTCTAATCACCTGCTTATTTTCATAAAACTTCTGGATATTTAATTTCTTTGAGGGCTTTATTGTTTTGCAAGTGTTGCTGGAAAGTGGTCAACGGGGCCACAATTTATTGGGACATTAAAAGTAACAGAGGGAGGGACTGTCTGGTCTTTATTTCCTTTAGAAATGGGGCTAAAACCACACAAATCACAATTCTGCCTATAAATGATGTGAAGAGATCTCACTGGAGACCTCTGCAGACCTGATCTGGTGCAGAGACGTGGGCTGGTGTATGAATGCTCCAGTGGGCTTTGAAATTTGCTTTTTTCTATATGTTTTCTGTACTCCTTGAGGAGTGGAGCTATAAGATCTTGGGAGGTTGTCTTATGGATGGGAGTTTTCTGTTTTTGATGTTGTAGGTCTTTCCAGATCACGTTACTTTTACATGCTTTCATGCAGCTGCTGAATTTTTTTTAACAGAACATGTTGATTTGCAGAAATCAAGCCTGTTTGGCGATATCATTACCCTGTAAGGTATCCTGCGGCGTTTATGTGTCTGGCAATGCTGTTGACTTTAAGACTTCCAGGCAAAAATTTCCAAAGCATTTCTGGGATTTGGAAACACTTCGCCTATTAATTTTGAGATTGATTTGGTACCAAGAGCACTATTCACATCTTGAAAGCTGAACGTGCAGAAATGGAGCCTCATTGCTCGTGTCATTGTCTAAATGTTCTCCCTCCCCAGTCTAGAGCTTCGGAATGCAAAAAAAATGGCTTTCATTCAAATCCTCAAGTATTTTCTGAAGACAAACCAATGCTGAAGTTAATGGCACATTTCCTTGAGCGAGAGCTACTGGCAGCAGAATCTTTTACAAAACGAACAAAAATACGCTCGCTCACTCTCCCCACTGAAATACTCATCCCGAGTGTTTAAACTGTTCAAAAGGAGACAAATGATTGATGAAACAAATAGGAACAGGATCTGATATCGATCCACCGTTGGAGTGGCCAGATGGCATCGCAGAGGTGGCCATGGGGGGTGGATGGTGATGGGTTTATCTGTTGTTGAAGCAAACTGTCTGCTTCTAAATCCCTGAGTGCACTTGAACACACTGCTCTGACCTTGATCTCAGGAATAACCTCATTTACCCTCATTATATTTATCAAACAAGTGAAATTAAGTGTTCGGGTAAGTATTTGCAGGGTTTGACCTTGAAGTCTTTCTTTTCCCCAATTGGCTTTTCTTTTGGTCCTGATCCAAAGGCTGTTAAATTTGAGAGGAGTCTTGACATGACCTTCAGAAACTTCTGTGGGAGGGGGAATGTGATGTCTATGTCTTTCCCTGCATGGAAGTGGTTTGAGACTTGAATCCTCTTCTGAGAAGACTGGCTTAAGCACTTAAAATAACATATGTGTGGCCTTGGAAGTCCCCTGAGACTTGAATCCTCTTCTGAGAAGACTGGTTTAAGCACTTAAATTAACATACATGTGGCCTTGGACGTCCCCTTTTTAATTTTTCCTTTTTTTTTTTTCCCCTCAGGTGAATGAAATTTACCACGATGAATCCCTGGGTGTTCACATAAATGTCGTGCTGGTCCGGATGATCATGTTGGGGTATGCGAAGGTAAGCAAGGCTCCCAACCACTTCTCCACCTTCATCTTCTCTGTAATTATAGTCCTTGTGAGTTGTGTGAAGGGCTGGGGAAACAGCAGTCTGCTGAACAGCTGGTTCCAGAGAACAGTACATTGATTTTGCTGGTAAAATACACTCGGAGAGTCTTGAAACAAATGCTTGTTCAGTTGTTCAGGATGAAAGGAAAGCAGAAATGCTGTTCAGGGTTTGAAAAAGATCATAATTGTTCCACTTAACTCAAGCATCGAGTTTGGGCTACTCAAAAGACCAGTTGGATGTTTGTCTTGTATTTGAATTTACTGAGCTTGTTGGCACACACTGTAGCAAGTGTCTCGCAGAACCAGATGTTTATATCCCTCAGTGGGCATTTACTGGCACTACAGTGTTTTGCACCAGTTGAGGCATTAGGAAGAGAGAAATGGGGACCTGGTTGGTGTTCCAAGAACATCCAGGCTCGTCTGAATTTCCTACCTTTGGGAGCTCCTGGGTCTAACGTGTTGCTCTTTCAGTCCATTAGCTTGATTGAAAGGGGGAACCCCTCGAGGAGCTTGGAGAATGTTTGCCGCTGGGCATATCAGCAGCAGAAGTCGGACCCCAACCACTCTGAGCACCACGATCATGCCATCTTCTTAACCAGGCAAGATTTTGGGCCTGCTGGTATGCAAGGTAATGCAGCTGACCGGGAGCCAGACTGTCTGGCCTTGGTGTTTTTCTGGCTAGCGTCTGCCAGAAAAGGGGAAAATCTGAAAGTTGCATGGTCCTGAGACAACAAGCAACGTAGGCCTTTATTCGGCAAATACTTAAGGAAGTGTTCAATTTTAGATGTATTGAAACCTGTTGGGGAAAGCGTGGACACCCGTCGTGATTTTCAGTTCCCTGATCTGGGGTTAGAAAGGGCCAACTTCACTTTTATTTTATTGCATTGTTCACTGTAGGTTTCTTTTCGTAGATAATGTACCAGCTACTTGGATACCTGCGTTAATCTTGAACTAATGACAATTAGAAGTAAATTCCCAAAGTGTGATTTGTGTCAGTGCAGATAAATAAGACCCTGGGTGAGACTGGGCTTTGGCTGTCCAGCTGGAGGCACCTTGGAGATTGATGTTTCGTACCTTCATGCTCCCTTCTCCTGCCAGGGGATGACAAGGGTCTGAGTTCTCCTTCAGGTCTGGGCTGGCCTCCTTGGGATGAAACTTGGGTGAGGTCGGGATGTTGGGCAGACTTCCCTGTCATCAGAAAGATTTTAGCTTTTTCTGAGGAAAAGACATGCCACATGCACCAGGCAGTGTGTGGATGAAGGCACTAATATGAACACACGCAAAAAATCCCAGCCTATATTGCAGCCTTTTAACTGAAGAGGAATCTGCTGCATTTTTGGTAATAAAATGTTTGAGTGCCTGAAGTAACACAGATATAAAATGTTTGAGTGCCTGAAGTAACACAGATGTCTGTGGAATCAATCCCAGTATCTCAGAGGCATTCACTCTGTTTGACAGCAATTGCAAATACAGGAAAAACTGACAATTAAAGAAAATAAGGTTCTTCTCTGGTAGTATATTTACTGGGGAGGTCTCATTTAAAATACGTGTAATGGGTGAAAGATCCAGACGTGGTTTCTCTCCGTAGGATATGCTCCTGTTACCGGCATGTGTCACCCAGTCCGAAGCTGCACCCTCAACCACGAGGACGGGTTTTCATCCGCTTTTGTTGTTGCTCATGAAACTGGTCACGTGTAAGTCTGACTTTTACAACTGAATTACCAGCAGAACACGGTGCTGCATCTCCTGCTTGCTTCAAGGGGTGTAACTTTAATGGCTGTATGAAAGCTGTGCTCATTTTATTTCCATCCCCTTGGAATGCATCGGTGGTTTGAGCAGTGAAGAGATAAGTGGGGGAAGAGAGAACTTATTTGAAGAGGTCAGTGAAACCTGGAAGGCCCCAGTGGTGGAGACAGTAGCTTGTGAAGCATCCTTAACTTCTTTCTTCTCATTGACTCAAAGTGCTGACTTGTTAGATTTGGCACCTCTTCAAGAATGATGAAACGGGAGTGAGGATCTCTGTTAGCTGTCTGGAGGGATTCACGTCAAGCACTGAGGATCTGATTTTTGTCTTCCCTAAGTAGTTCAGGCTGCTCGTTCATCTCACTGGGTGGAACTGAGCCCAGCTGGAGATGACCAGATCACTTGCATGTTAAGCTGTACCAGGCACACGTTTGGAGACGTAGCTTGATATAACCACGTTAGCTCTTTGCAGATGCAACATGATAATTATCTTAGCTCTGTGTTTAAACGGGTGCTTTTAGTAAATAAGTATTCAAACGTGAACAATTCACTGTCTGAATGAGCAGAATTTTTGTTCTCCTTTCTCCAAAGCATAAGTTGTCATCATCTAGTTAGTTCATTCCTGGCATTAACAAATAAAATGAAGTATAACAGATCACTTGCATGTTAAGCTGTACCAGGCGCGCGTTTGGAGACATAGCTTAATATAACCACGTTAGCTCTTTGCAGATGCAACATGATAATTATCTTAGCTCTGTGTTTAAACGGGTGCTTTTAGTAAATAAGTATTCAAACATGAACAATTCGCTGTCTGAATGAGCAGAATTGTTGTTCTCCTTTCTCCAAAGCATAAGTTGTCATCATCTAGTTAGTTCATTCCTGGCATTAACAAATAAAATGAAGTATAAATTAGATATTGGGAAGAACTTGTTTGGTGTGAGGGTGATGAGAGCCTGGCCCAGGTTGGCCAGAGAAGCTGTGGCTGCCCCATCCCTGGAGGGGTTCAAGGGCAGGTTAGAGGGGGCTTGGAGCAACCTGGGCTGGTGGGAAGTGTCCCTGCCCAGGGCAGGGGGTGGCACTGGGGGGATTTAAGGTCCCTTCCACCCAAACCATTCTGTGATTCTATGATAAATGAATGAGTAGTCAGAGGGTCCTTATGTTTTGGCACCAAAGAAGGTCAGTTTGAAGTGCAGGTGATACCTGCAGAACACAGTTTCATTTTGCGTGATCCCGTGTGGACGAGGAACTGTTTTCTCAGTTTGTTTTCAACTGATTTCTGGGTTGTTTGACCAGTTGTGAAGGGGGGGAATCTGCCTGGGCTCTGACAGCTGTTCTTTGTTGCAGGCTGGGGATGGAGCACGACGGGCAAGGGAACCGCTGCGGGGACGAGACGGCCATGGGCAGCGTTATGGCTCCCCTGGTGCAGGCCGCCTTTCATCGCTACCACTGGTCCAGGTGCAGCGGCCAAGAACTCAAAAGATACATACAGTAAGGACTGGGCAGCACGCGGTGGTCGCCGTTTTACTAAAGGAAACACAATTCTTTGCGGTTCCTGGGGTGTGGGGCTGGTTTGCTGCCCTCTGCTCGAGAGAGGAGCATCAACGGGACCTGTGGCTGTGGAAGCCCTTTTTATGAACACCGTGGTACGGGGTGAGGTGTCGAGGGATGGGACCCTCCAGAGTGACCTTCCCTCTGCGTCCAAGCAGGGCTTCAGCCTTCAGAGTTGTTCCACTTGGCTTCAGGACAGCACCAGTGAGACACCGCTATCTCCACCAAACTCTTTTTTTCCCTTCAAATCTATATTAGAAAAGCTCTAAACCAAGAACGATGCTTCCTCACTTAGGGCTGCACCCAAAGCCCATTGCATCCTCCGGGGAGCACGGCCAGAGTCCCCCTGGCAGGCTTTATGTCAGGTAGCTGGTATTTTCACTAGGTTTTGGGTTTCTCTGGGAATTATGCTGTAAAACTGGCAGGATGAAGCCCTGAACTCTGAAAAAGAAAGTAGTGAATGTTGTGGAAGAGAGAAGGCAGCATGCGTGTGCGTGTCTGAATTAGGGAGAAACAGAGAACACATCTCTCCCCTGCCAGCTCTTTCCTCCTTCAGGCTTCCTTGTGATAGGACAAGGGGTCATGGTTTTAAACAAAAAGAAGATTTAGACTAGATAGAAGGAAGGCGTTTTTTACACTGAGGGTGGTTAGACCCAGGTTGCCCAGAGAGGTTGGAGATGCCCCATCCCTATAAATGTTCCAGTTCAGGATGGATGGAGCTTTGAGTAACCTGGTCTAGTTGAAGATGTCTCTGTTTATGGTAGGGAGGGTTGGACTGGATGGCTTTTAAAGGCCCCTTCCAACCCAAACCATGCCCGTGGCAGGGAATTGGAACAAGATGATCTTTAAGGTCCCTTCCAAGCCAAACCATTCTGTGATTCTGTGATTCTACAATTCCTTCTCCATTGCAAATAGCTGGTTTTGTCAGTCAAAACTGAGTGAAAACCTCATGCGTTGACCCACATCTCCTACAGAACAAACCCTCTTTGTAACATAAAGCATAAAATAGTAATTGGTTGAGACCTTAGGGCTTCAAGTGACATAGCAGGAGGAGCAGCCCACCATTATTGCTGTTTTAAGACACCAGAGTTGAACAGGAATGAGCCAAAAGCAAGCTTTATTCTTGCCCTTTGCACAGGCAGGGCTTCATCCCTGTGAACACAGCAGATGCCAGGTGAGGGGGCCTCTTCTCAGACTACTCTCCTGTTTGAAAGCACCACAAGGTCAGCAGAAAAACACCCTGTGACATAGGGGAGCTTTGTGTTAGGCCAGGTGGAAGCACACGGAGATGTTGCCTTTTGGCACTGAGAATGGAGGAGCTTTTGTTTTCCACCTCTGGTGACAGGAAGGTAAAGTGCAAATTCCACGTGTGCCACTGGGGCAGGGAAGGGCTGGAGATGCCTCTCCGTGGTCTCCAGCTCCAAGACTTTGCTGGGGGATGTGCCCATGCGATGCTCAGTCCCGTTGCACTTGGCCATATTCCTACAGAAGGGACTGACTGTGCTTTGGGGAGCCACAACCATGTAAACAGGGAGAAAACAGCTTGGAGAAAAGGAGTATTGCCTTACTAAGAATAAGTACTTTGATCTTGCTGATCCAAAAAAACCCAAAACCCTACATCTTCTCATGATGTTTTTTTTTTCTCTGTGTCTTTCCACAGCTCTTATGACTGTCTTCTTGACGACCCTTTCGAACACGATTGGCCCAAGCTTCCCGAGCTGCCAGGCATCAATTACTCCATGGACGAGCAGTGCCGCTTTGATTTTGGCGTGGGCTATATAAGTACTTTGATCTTGCTGATCCAAAAAAACCCAAAACCCTACATCTTCTCATGATGTTTTTTTTTTCTCTGTGTCTTTCCACAGCTCTTATGACTGTCTTCTTGACGACCCTTTCGAACACGATTGGCCCAAGCTTCCCGAGCTGCCAGGCATCAATTACTCCATGGACGAGCAGTGCCGCTTTGATTTTGGCGTGGGCTATAAAATGTGCACAGCGGTAAGTCTGAGGCAGGCGGTCGTTCAGCAAGCTGGTGGCTGGCCTTGTTCAAGAGCTGCAATATATGCATTTCCTCATCACTGAAGAGCAGTCAATGGAGGAGTTTAAACAGATCTATAAAGAGGAGAGAGATATTTATGGGTGAAACACAGTCATCCGGGTCATTTGATTTAATGGTCGAGTGGACGGCAGCACGGTCCACGTGACACAGACTTGTGGGAGTGATCCCAAAGAAGAAGGGGGAAAAAAACCTAATTTTCCTCCCACTTCTGGGTGTCTCCTCCTTTCCTCTTCTCACCACCTGAGGGATGCAGGGAATAAGCACTGCCATTTTCTTTCTGAAGATACTTTTGCCCTTTTTTAAAATGAAGATACTGTACTTACTGGTAACCATGTGTGAGATGAATTGACTGGGTGGGTTGAATCCTTATCTGAAAAGTATTAATAATCTAATCTTGGGGTCCATCTCATAAACGTTCTGCATTTCAGTTCCGAACCTTTGACCCGTGCAAGCAGTTGTGGTGCAGCCACCCAGATAACCCCTATTTCTGTAAGACTAAGAAGGGACCTCCACTCGACGGGACAGAATGTGCCCCTGGAAAAGTAAGCCTTGTGTTTTTTCGCTATGTTTGTGTTAAAAAAAAAACCCAGCAGTTGCATTCATTTGGCTTAAGGGGCACAGAGGAAGGGAAAAAATGGAGCTCTGCCTTCCCACTGTGATGTTCTGTCAACTGTACAAGTAAATTTTGGACATGGAAACAAGGTGTAACCCATTCTGAGCCTCTCTGTGGCCTTTTTGCTATGTTTTTTTGGATTCTTGTCCCATCTTCAGAGTGTCCATAAAGTGTCTTTAGGAATCCAGGGTAGTGGATTAATGCCATTACTGTAGGACTGCTTCTCAGTGCTTGTGGTCCAGACGTCCCGTGGCTAAATGTTTGTGCAGGCTTAGGATTAGCTCTTTCTTTTTCCCTTTTAATATCTCCATTAGCGGGTGTCCTGCTGCTAATTCATTTTTAATTATAAAATGATACTCAAATAGATGTTTGTTTGGCAAATTCTGTGTATTTTGAGATACAGGAGAGCCACTTGTGCCATCTGAGTATGCCCTAGCCAGCAGCAAACCAGCACCCCACCCAGTGACCAGCCCTCTGTCCCAGCCTATTTCCATAAGTGTGACATTTGGCCAGTATGAATTAAAAAAAAGCCTCTGTCCCAGCCTATTTCCATAAGTGTGATATTTGGCCAGTATGAATTAAAAAAAAAGAAAAAAACACCCAACTAATCCTCAGCAAAATTATCCTGCTAATATTCAGAATATAAAAAATCGTTCAAAAAGGTGGTAGCGACTTGGGAAAAAAAAAAACCAACTAATCCTCAGCAAAAAACTTTATGCTGCTAATATTCAGAATATAAAAATTCCTTCAAAAAGGTGGTAGCGACTAAGACTCAGATAAAACAAAGACTCATTTAAATTAAGAGGAGGGTGGAAGGTGTTGAACTTCATGTGTGCTCACGGAAGGGTTGAGAAGGAGATTCCTTCAGGGAGGGGATCAGGTCCTCCTGGGCCATGAGCACATCGACCCTGCCCCGATTTTTCCCCGGGCACTGTGAAGGTACCTTTGGGGGGTTTTGTGTCTGTTCTCACCCCTTTTCCCTGCCCTGTTTCCCTCAGTGGTGCTATAAAGGTCACTGCATGTGGAAGAACGCAAACCAGCTGAAGCAGGATGGCAACTGGGGACCCTGGACAAAATTCGGCTCCTGCTCCCGAACCTGCGGAACCGGAGTTCGCTTCCGAACACGCCAGTGCAACAATCCAATGTAGGTCTGCTGGCTCCAGGGGGTGCTTCCATCAGCTGGGAATCCCTACGGATGTCAAGTTAAATGATATTTACATTTTGGATGGAGTCTGCCAAAATTTCTGTTCTGTTCCAGCCCCGTCAAACATGGCTTTTTGCAGGGGTCGTTTCTGGGGGGATCCACGACTTCCCAGAGGAATGCCTGTAAAAAAACATCCCAAGGATTTAGCTGATGTGTGAGAGAGTGAAGAGTAGGTGGTGTGTGAGCTCAGCAAGGAGAAACTTAGATAGTCTGTAATTGTAAATGGAGGTTGGGAGCATTTACGTGCACTCATACTGCTTTTACATGTCAGCATTGGCCTTGGGGCTGGGTGGGCAAGCATGGAGGTCATGCTGCAGGCACCTATCTGTGCAGGGTGACTGCTCTGTGTCCACTTCTGTCACTCCATGTGCCTTTTTTGCAAAATAGTCTGAAAATAAAGTGTGAAATTTCACCTAAGACAGAAGAAAAATCCCCAGAACTAATGCCCAGAGGGTTTTAGAACCTCTTGAATGTTCTTATTCTCTTCACAGGCCCATCAACGGAGGTGAAGATTGTGCCGGTGTCAATTTTGAGTTTCAACTTTGCAACACAGAGGAGTGTCCCAAGCACTTTGAGGACTTCAGGGCCCAGCAGTGTCAGCAGCGCAACTCCCACTTCGAGTATCAGAACAGCAAGCACCACTGGCTGCCCTACGAGCACCCTGACTGTAAGTCCTCTTCCTTGCCCTGATTACAAGTCAATCCTGGAATCTTCCAGAGTTGGGAGCATCTTCTCCATCAGCCACACAGAGACCCGAAATAATTGGGGTGTGAGCAAGTGTAGGTGAGACTCAAAGGCAGGAAAAAAGGATGGTCCCAGAAGGAAAGAATGGGTGCCACCATGCGAGACAGCTATTTTTTCCCCAAGCCCAGGCCTCCCTTGACTTTCATCCTCTTAGTGAGAACGTCTTGCTGGAATGGCTGGTGGGTGCTCACAGTCTCTGATGCACTGCACTGTCGAGCTGTGGCTCTCAGCTGTTGGGGCAAAGTGTGGAAAACTGGTGGTTGGGCTGTCAAAAACTCCTTCTGCCCTCTCTCTCATGTACAGCCTGAATGCAAAGAGTCAATGATGGATCATGGCTCCTGAAAGTATTAACTGTGTTTTCCTACTGGCACCACTTGAGAAGTTCTTCCTAGTATTTTCCCACTCTTAGAGCTCCATCTGCCTCGGCCTGGTTCTGTCAGTCTTCACTCCTTATGTTAATCTAATCCAGTAATTACCTTGTGGGACAAGGAGAGCTCTGAGCACAGGTTCCTGGTTCACTCCAAGGTGTTGGGGAGTTGCTGGTGTTTCCTCCTCAGGTAGCTCCCAAGAACCCTTTACACAGATGGCTAAGGAGTTAGATTCAGTCATTAGCTAGGAAATAGGTGTTCAGCTGGTGTTTTCAAAAAAGGATAAAGAAAGGGATCCAAGTCCTCTGCTTTTCACTGGGCTTTAGCACTGTCTTCTTACAGAATCACAGAATGCTAGGAAAAAAGGATGGTCCCAGAAGGAAAGAACTCCAACAGCACTGGAGTAAAAGTTGCTTCCAGAATAGTTGGGAAGCCAGTCCAAGGAGCCTCTTTAAAAGGGAACTGATTTCCATGGGAATATCTCAAAGTGATAGGCCCATAATTCACAGAAAAGCAAATTAATGGGTTGTTGTTTTTTCTCACAGCTGTCTGCTAAAGGTCCTTTCTATCTCTGTCGTATTCTCTTCACTCCTTTAGTGGGATATCTTTCCGGATTGCTGTTAATTTATGCCGTTACTTCTCTTCCCCCAGCTAATAAGAGATGTCACCTGTACTGTCAGTCCAAGGAGACTGGAGATGTTGCCTACATGAAGCAGTTGGCACACGACGGGACTCGCTGCTCCTATAAGGATCCCTACAGCATCTGTGTCCGCGGGGAATGCGTGGTGAGTGTCCCCTTCCCACCCTCACCGCGGCGGCTGGGCTGTGCTGAGTCACGGAGCAGCCCTGGTGAGCATCACCCAGAACAGCTCCATCAACAGTGCAGAGTTAGTCTTGGCACATGTGTCTAAATTAAATTTTTGAAATATGGGTAGAATGAAGTTTTATATTTTCCTGTCGTCACACAGAATCCCAGAATTGTTGGGGTTGGAAGAGACTTTGGGAGATCATCTCCTCCAGCCCCCTGCCACAGCAGGGTCACCCACAGCAGGTCCCACAGGAACGTGTCCAGGTGGGTTTGGAATGTCTCCAGAGAAGGAGACTCCACCACCTCTCTGGGCAGCCTCTGCCAGGGCTCTGCCACCCTCACACCAAACAAGTTCCTCCTCATGGTGAGATGGAACTTCTTATATTCCAGGTTGTGCCCGTTCCCTCTTGTCCTGTCCCTGGGCACCACTGAGAAAAGCCTGGCCCCATCCTCCTGACACCCACCCTTGAAGGATTTATAGGTGTTGATCAGATCCCCCCTCAGCCTTCTCTTCTCTAGACTAAAAAGACCCAAGTCCCTCAGCTTCTCCTCATCACAGAGATGCTCCAGGCCCCTCATCATCTCTGTAGCCTCTGCTGTCTCCTCTCCAGCAGTTCCATGTCTTTCTGGAACTGGGGAGCCCAGAACTGGTCCCAGTGCTCCAGGGCAGAGCAGAGGGGCAGGATGATCCATTCCCAACAGCACTGGAGTAAAAGTTGCTTCCAGAATAGTTGGGAAGCCAGTCCAAGGAGCCTCTTTAAAAGGGAACTGATTTCCATGGGAATATCTCAAAGTGATAGGCCCATAATTCACGGAAAAGCAAATTAATTGGTTGTTGATTTTTTTCTCACAGCTGTCTGCTAAAGGTCCTTTCTATCTCTGTCGTATTCTCTTCACTCCTTTAGTGGGATATCTTTCCGGATTGCTGTTAATTTATGCCGTTACTTCTCTTCCCCCAGCTAATAAGAGATGTCACCTGTACTGTCAGTCCAAGGAGACTGGAGATGTTGCCTACATGAAGCAGTTGGCACACGACGGGACTCGCTGCTCCTATAAGGATCCCTACAGCATCTGTGTCCGCGGGGAATGCGTGGTGAGTGTCCCCTTCCCACCCTCACCGCGGCGGCTGGGCTGTGCTGAGTCACAGAGCAGCCCTGGTGAGCATCACCCAGAACAGCTCCATCAACAGTGCAGAGTTAGTCTTGGCACATGTGTCTAAATTAAATTTTTGCAGCCTCATATTTCTCATATTTCCTTGAGATTTAAATTTAATTAGCGTGACGGCACAGACCCGCTCCATGGAAACACTCCCCTTCAACGGATGGTTTCATTTGCCTTTTTTGCACTTAGTTTCCTATAAGAAAAGAATCATGTCTGTTTTCCTCTTTCCCATCTTTCTCAGTCTTGAAGTACAATGAACATAAAGCAAGAATCACTCCTTATTTTTCATGTGAAAACTGTTATCCAGCGCCATATTTACAAGTAATTTGTGTTTCAACAAAAGAAATCAGCATTGGGTGGTGCTTTCCTCCGTGCCATGGCTTCCCACCATAACTAAAACCCAACAACTGATGACAAAACCTCCTCTTTTTTGCTTCTTTTGCTCTTCCTCCTGCAGAAGGTGGGTTGTGACAAGGAGATCGGCTCCAACAAGGTTGAGGACAAGTGTGGTGTCTGCGGCGGGGACAACTCTCATTGCCGAACGGTGAAGGGAACCTTCACCCGCACTCCCAAAAAGCTCGGTAGGAATGGCATTTCCCTGCACCTCGGGATAGTTCCTGTTTGCTAAACAAAACCAGACTGTTCTCGCAGTGAAATGCAGAAAAAATGGAGGTACATCCCTGGCACTCTAGCTTCTAGCTGTAGGAGGACTAGAGGAATCACACAGAATCACAGAATGATGTGGGGTTGGAAGGGACCTCTGGAGATCATCTCCTCCAACCCCCTGCCACAGCAGGGTCACCCACAGCAGGTCCCACAGGAACGTGTCCAGGTGGGTTTGGAATGTCTCCAGAGAAGGAGACTCCACCACCTCTCTGGGCAGCCTCTGCCAGGGCTCTGCCACCCTCACACCAAACAAGTTCCTCCTCATCTTGAGATGGAACTTCCCATGTTCCAGTTTGTGCCCGTTCCCTCTTGTCCTGTCCCTGGGCACCACTGAGAAAAGCCTGGCCCCATCCTCCTGACACCCACCCTTGAAGTATTTATAGGTGTTGATCAGATCCCCCCTCAGTCTTCTCTTCTCCAGACTAAAAACACCCAAGTCCCTTGAAGATCAAGCTTTTCACAAGTTTTTACTCTCAAACCTAAACTCAAAGAGTTACAAATGGAAATCTGAATTTCTGTGCCTATGAAGTGAGCATATAGCTCCTCATGGCAAATTGGCTTTTTATGAGGCTTTCTCACAAATTACAGTGCTTTAGTCAAATAACAATAAATTCAGCTGAATTCTGAGCCAAATATAAAAATGTTTTGGCAGGAATCCTCATTTCTTGTACCCTTTAAGTCATGTATCCAGTGGAACATGGGGTAGCATTTTGCTGTCTCATAACTCAGAGGGACCTGCTTCAAATTTTCAGACTGTGCTCTGGGGGGGTTTGCCACATATTTCATATCAATAATAATTCAAGATCTCCTCGGGCTTCTTCAGAAATTTCTGTTTTGTCAGTTAGTTGTTAAACCAGGGCAGAATCTTCTTGTACATTTTGCTGTGACTGTTTTGTCCTTTGAGGCTTTCCTGTATTGCTTTTTTCTTTTCCCAGTCTGGGAAAGCTCCTCAGGGACACGTCTCTCCAGTGTGACTGGGAGCAGTTATTTCAGGAATATCTGTCTGATAGAACTAAGCGTTTTAAAACAGAGCAGAGAGAGGCTAAGGGACAGATAACACGAATATCTGCATTAATGGTTTAGAGGCTGGTAATGAGGTTTAGAGGCTGGTAATGGTTTGGAGGCTGCCGTGAAGCAAGCCTTACTTTTATATTAATAATTAATTATTAATAATTCCATTTGGACAGTGAGCAACCAAACCAAACATGGACAAAGATAGGCTAATATGTGACGGGAGATAAAATACATAAAATACTCTGCTGAAAATATTTGCTAATTATTACACACTAACTGGAAAAGTTTACCAGTTTTAATTATCAAATTACAGTAGAGAGCCTTTCTGAAGGGGGTGTTTCCCTGGAGGCTGATGGATTGGACATGGAATAATGCAGGAATCAGCACTAGGAGACAGGGCAAGGAGCACTGCTGTTAATCAGCCACTCGTTTGCAAATGTTTATGGAAGTGCTGGAAGTGTTTATGAAATGTTTATTGTTCTGCCCTGACTTTGGCAATCTAGTCATTAAAAAGACTAATTGACCTCTTCCAACAGGAAAACATTTAAGCAAGAGGTGCCAAAAAGAATTCAAGTTTCTGGAAAATGAACTCTGCAAGTATCCACCTTAAAACCACCTACCCAAATTTCTGCTGGTCTGACTTTCATTGACTGTTTGCACTTGCTAGATGTGTCTAGTTCTGCTTTCAAAGCCTTTGAACACATAACGTAATCCACACTGTACACTCCTAAGGACCATCTGGCTGACAAACGTAGTCAATGAAATCAGGAGACCCGCCCCCGTAGCGCTAATTGCAGGCGTTCTGTTTAAGGGAAGACGAGAGGAGCGTTTACGTTGCCCAAAGGAGCTCGCAATATTTCCCTTTCTGAAACAAAGGAGTCTAAAAATACGCTGGGTAAGTCTGAAGAGCTTGCAGAGAGAGGGGCATCTGCGGCCACGGGAGAGTCCTTGCTGCAGTTCTCATCTCCGTCAGACGCCGACGGATAACACCAAATCAGGCAAAAGCTTTATGTTTCATATGCTCAAGAGAGGACCAATGGAAAGATTGGCAAAGGCTGTTTGTGCAGCCACTCGTCAGCCAAGGCCATGATTTTACACATTCCCAGCTCTTTTTCTTCACTTAGATTTTTGAAGGAGCTGTAAGGTCCTTCAAAAATCAGTGACAAACCACTGCTGCGTTCCTTGGTCCCCAGGTGAAACAGAGTTACTTAAACCTTACGTCTTGTGTTTGTAATGCACAAATAGTCAAACTCTTGTAAAAAACCATCTCTGCTGCTTCTGCAGCAGGGCTGGATAACTCAGGAAAACCACATAGCAGGGTCCAAAACAGAGAGAGACTTAAACAGCTCTTAAAAAAGGGATCTACAGAGATTTACCATAATTAAATCCGCAGTTGTTAAAGAGAAAATAAGAGAATATGAAAATACCGTGCACTCAGAGTGCTTATGGTGCTCTTGATTAAAACTTGATATAGAAGTACCTGTTGACATGTCCCTAGGAGGGATTTTAGTCTTCCCAGTGACAGTACTTACTCAGTGTCTCACCAATTACCTGTGGTTTGGACTGATACATAACAGAAATTTAAAATAAGAATCATTTTCTTTGGGAACAGCTTTTTTACTTTTAGCTGGAGAGAGCTGCATTCAACTCCATCAATTTAATCGATGCATCTTACATTCACAGTTGTAAATAATTTGGGCTAACAAGCCTTTTCTGATGTGCAGTGACAAAAATCCTCTGTACTACACACACCTTTCCCCAGGCTTTGATGTCTCAGAAGTGAGCAGACACACTTAAGAGATTAACATCTAACATAATGGTAAATAAACTCAAATCTACCAAAATCTACCAAATCTACCAAAATCTACCAAATCGGCCTGGCTGATGAGTGATTTGACAAAAAATAACCAGGAAAGTTTGTGATTTTCCCCCTGGTTCACTGAGGAACATAGGAAACATGTTTTTGCCTGAATTGTGAGTGGATCTGGGCTGTAGCCGTGTAGCCAGTCAAACGACAAATAGGTTTGTAACTGGTTTCTCTTCTCTCCCCCAAAGAGGGAAAAAGCCAGGAGGTCCCATCAAACACATTACAAACTATTTGCTCTGTTTATTTCTGCCACGGCTTCTCGGTCGGCGATGGATGCCCCCCTCTGCAAGCAGAAATGGGGTCATGTAGCACGCTCCTAACCATGGCTATTACTTTTTCTTTCCGTCTCTGCTTTCTCCACTGACTGCTACACATGCCAAAAGGGTACCTTAAGATGTTTGACATCCCTCCCGGTGCTCGACATGTGTTTATCCAAGAAGACGAGGCTTCTCCTCACTTTCTTGGTAAGTGTTTCTCTCCTCAGGTGTGGCTTCACATTGAGAAGCACGGGGCAGTCAGGCAGGAGAACCTGAGAAACCAGATAACCAAATTAAAGCCTTCAGGGTAAATCCGTGCATTCCAAACCTGCATGTGAAGGACTGCCTCCTATGGCATAAGCTCAGCAAACAACTATTTACTTCTCGTTTGAACTCTTCAAAACATTCAACTGACCCTAATTTGCATGTTTACTAACAAAAGATCGTCATCACTCACATTTAAACGGTTAAAAACTACGTATTCTATTCTGTGAATCAAATTGAGTATCTTTAATTATTCTTATTTGCTGCAGGTTGTAAGCAGCAGCTTTTTTAATGAAAGAAGATTGGGGAACTCGTGATATATTTGCAGTCCATTTCATTTCAGATTTTTCTCACGTAGGACAGGTCATGCTGTTGTCAGTCAGTTTGTATCTTACTGCTTACCATTTTCTAATGGTTAAGGGATTTTTAGCTCTTCCCTGGATTTTAACAGCCTTTTTATCAGCTGTTCATGTGCTATGGCAGTGTCTGAGTGGTGAACCTTTCAGGTAGAGTTGGATTAGTTACTAAAAAAAAGTAGAAATAGGAAAGAAATATATATTTCTGAGTGGTTTTTTTAATCATGTTTTAAGGTACACTGGAAAAAAATGGACAAAGGAAAAACTGAGAGCCCATCTTTCAGATTTTTAATGTATTGGCTTCTACTTGGAGCATAATAATAACAGTAATTGTGTGACCTCCAAGGTGTGGTGCAGGAACCCAAACCCAAGTGGTTTCCCAGGGTTTCAAATGCCTCAGCTCTTTGCTTCCTGATTTTAGCGTCTGGTACGTATGTATGTACACAAAAGAAACTAAAATGTGATCAAAAAGTTGTCACTTTCATAATCTGAGGAAAATAAGAAATGCATTTGAAGTCTGTTGAGGAGTCTGTTATACTAGGAGGCATTCCCAGGGATTTTGGTTTTAGGCAAATAGAGAAGACAGGTGATTTTGAAGATTTGACCCAAATTCCTTGCTTCTTGGGAACTAAGCTAGTATGGGAAATGTGCACATTACATAGGGAGGAGGAGCTTCAGCCAGTCTCTAGTTCTGTATCTCAATTCACATGGATAAGGAAGTAGAAAATTGAATATATCTATCATCAAACTGGAATTTGGCAGCTGCATGAGGTGGTTTTGGAGGAGCCTTTCTCTGAGCCAACGCTTCTGCAACTCCTGCTGCGTTGGGTTCCTTTGGGAAGGCCACCTATGATATCTCCACCATGACTGCTTGCGGTGTGATGGGAGGCACGACTGCCACTCTTTTCAATCCTTTTAGCAATTAAGAACCAGGCTACAGGACACTACATTCTGAACGGGAAGGGGGAGGAGGCCAGATCCCGGTCCTTCATCGACCTGGGCGTGGAGTGGGAGTACAACATCGAAGATGACATTGAAACCCTCCACACGGACGGGCCCTTGCACGATGCGGTGGTTGTGCTGGTAGGTTACGTGTCCAGCGGTGGGAATCTGGTGGGTTTGTCTCTAATAGAAAGATAAAACACCGCCATGTAACGCCTCTCTGAAAGAAATGTGATGGGATTGCTGGTGGCCTGAAGCCCTCTTCTCACTCCCTGTTGCCCTCTCTTGTAACCTGCTGCCTGTTCGTGCAATGAGTCAATCAGAAGTCCCATATTGCGTCGTTGGACATCAGTGGGATGCTTCCAGTGGCCCAAAAAAGGGCATTGCCTGTCAAACTATGTCCCAAACTTGGGTTCTTTCGCCCAGTAAACAATGTGGCCACGTCATCCTTTCACCCTGGATGACGGTGTCCTGCTTGGCCAGCTCAGAAGGCTGGCCTGGAAATGTATCTCATTTTAAGTGGCTCTGTGTTGATATTACTATTGGTAGTTCTAACTCTGAAGACAAAAAGCAACTTTATTCCCCCAATGAGTTAACTACCAGTTTCCATGTTTCCCCTAAAAACCAGGCCTCGGTTTCTTTACTTTGCAAATAATAGCTCTGGTTTTGTACCTCCTGTTTACCTGTGATTATTAATAGATCATTCCTCGGGAGAACGACACAAGATCCAGCCTGACTTACAAATACATCATTCACGAGGATTCGGTACCAACCATCAACAGCAACAACGTCCTGCAGGAGGAAACAGACACCTTTGAGTGGGCCTTGAAGAGTTGGTCGCAGTGCTCCAAACCCTGCGGTGGAGGTAAAGTGATGATGGAGCACCTTCTCCTAACGAGTGACAAATTAACCAAAGTGGGTACCCTTTGCTGGCGGGGAGAGTGAACGCTTTAGAAGTCTTGGCTTTCATTTCTTTTTTAAAAGCAGGTTGTTATTTTGGGTGCCCAAGCTCAAAATAGGTTAAGTGCCTGATTATTCAAAAGTGTCACACTTCCAGCCGAGAAAGGAAAAGTCCTTTTTAGGTGTTTAAATTCAGTACCCGAGGCCACTTTGGAAATGCAGACTCAAACATTTATGTTATTGAGTGTTCGCTTTACTTACAGTATGTGTATTACCCTTATGCAAAGAATGGGGAATGGAAATACCAAAATAACTCCTACATCCAGCAGTTGAGCTGGAGTGATGCATTATGTGGCAAAAACACTAAACTGAGAGCTGGGTTCATGCCCAGGTTAGCCCGTGACCTGCTGCTGGGTGTTAGGTGAATTCTCCCCTCTCTGTGCCATGATTTGGGTGTTAGGGGTTAGAGGAAGGGGTCATAACCATCCCTTCTGGCCTTAAAAACCTATAAATAGCATCCACAGAGCCCTGTGCCATGATCTTCTGCCTACAACGGAACAAACTGTGAGTGTGTTTAAAAACTTCATAAATATCTGTCACGTAAAACCATTTATTTGGCTGTAAAACTTAGATTTAAGCCAAAAAATTCTAGCAAGGACCTGTTTTTCCTGATGTTTCTGAAATGTTTTCCCAGGGTTCCAGTACACCAAATACGGGTGCCGCAGGAAGAGTGATAACAAAATGGTTCATCGCAGCTTCTGTGAAGCCAGCAAAAAGCCAAAGCCCATTCGTAGAATGTGCAACCTTCAGGAATGCACCCAGCCTCTGTAAGTGCATCCCCCCAAAAAAAGACATGAGCCGTGGCTCCTGGGGCTGGGATTTAACAGGGGCAAAGGTGGCGGGATGCTGACAGCTTTCCAGGCTGGAGCTCCTGCATTTTGGATGGGTTTTTTACCTGCAAAAGGATGGTTACTGATCTTATTTGGTGGTTTCATCGCAAAAATATTGTGTATTACACCAAAAAAGTTGTGTATTACACATACCTGCAAAAGGATGGTTACTGATCTTATTCAGTGGTTTCATTGCAAAAATATTGTGTATTACACCAAAAAAAGTTGTGTATTGCACAAAAAAATGTTGTGTATTACACAAAAAAAGTTGTATATTACACAAAAAAAGTTGTATATTACACAAAAAAAGTTGTATATTACACAAAAAAGTTGTATATTAAGGGCTGCCTGACCCAGCGGCCGTATGGATAACACTGAAAAGTCGTGATGGTATCTCGTTTGTTTTTCTTTCCCAGCTGGGCAGCAGAGGAGTGGGAACACTGCACAAAGACCTGTGGGAGCTCGGGCTACCAGCTGCGCACCGTGCGTTGCCTCCAGCCCCTCCCCGACGGCGGGAACCGCTCGGTGCATTTCAAGTACTGCGGGGGCGAGCGGCCCGACAGCCGCCGGCCCTGCAACCGCCTGCCCTGCCCGGCCCAGTGGAAGCCCGGGCCATGGTCTGAGGTGGGCAAGCAGCGACCACGAGTAACTAGCCCACCTTTGCTAACACCCCCTGCCTCCCCCAGCCAGGTCTGTGCCGGGGCTTAAGGCTCCAGGCTGCACCAGACAGTTTTCCAGACCCTGAAAATCTGCCGCAGATAACGCCTCGCAGCTCCTGTACCTCTCCAGACTTCAGAAAGCAGCAAAAAAAATACAATATCAGATACACAGTCCCTCAAAACACACATTGATGTTTCATTTGGGTTTTCTCCCAAGTTTCCAACTTCTCACTTCCCCACGTAACATTTTTTTACCAATTCAGACTGGTTTGCAGTCACAGAGTTTCTGCAAGTGTTGAATATTGCTGTAATACCTTAGGAACAAACAGCTGAACCCTACTGAGTCAGTGAGTTTTTTCTGCCCTTTGCATTATCCTTATGTTACCTCGTCAAGATCAGGTGTCGGCTATGGGAAGAATAAGTAGGAAAATTCATAATATGCCCTAATAATAAATTTAACATTACGGAATGCAAAAAACAAGGAAAATACCACCCTTCCCCTTTGCATATTCCTCCAGAACTGCAGTCTGCTTTCAAAGCACATGGCTGGAATGTACAGCCTGACCTGAAAGCCAACCCTGGGCTTTTTTTAGAGGCGTTAATTTTGGGTGGTTGGTGTGAAAGCTGCCTGTGCTGAATGGCCATGTCTGTGTTCCACAGTGCTCGGTGACGTGCGGGGAGGGGACGGAGAGCCGGCACATCTCCTGCCGCGCCGGAGACCACTGCCAGGGGGAGAAGCCCGACGCCGTGAGGGTTTGTAAACTGGCCCCCTGTAACGGTAAGAGATCCTCAGGAAATCACCCCGGGGATACAGGGATAAGGATTCCCACCTCCCTGCAGCACGTGGAGGTCACACAGTGCTGGGGAGAGATGTTAGACACAGATTTCATCCCTGAGAGATAAAAAGGTCTAAATAAGAGCTGAATTTTCTGTGTTAAGGTGGGCAGGTTTCTAAGAGAAGGCAGGGCTTACAGCCAGGTGCTGCGCACACCACACTTGTCCTGTGCTGTATTTTAAAGGTGTGACACTGCCAGGTGACAACCACATGGCACCCATCGCCCCTTCCAGGCCAGAAAATACACCCCCCTTAGAGATTTTCCCACTTTTTTCCAGCTAAATCCACCCTGTTGTTTAGTCCAGCACATTATTGATACCATAGCTCCAGGGGAACTCTTGTAAATGCGCTGGAAAAAGGGTTTTAGATGTGTTAGCCCCAGTTGCATTTGCAGAAAATTTGTGCTAGAGGTGAAGGTCAATCCAAAGCAAACCCTGCTCGACCTCTACATCCCAGGGTAAGTTTTACAAGCCTGCCAGTTGAGGAAATGAAAAAAAAAAACCAACAACCCAACATAAAAATGGAACCACAGGGCATTAATAAGTTTCCTGGGAATCTAATTACATTACAATCTCCTAGAGCTTTTTGAACAGTTTTTTAAGCTTTTTACGACCACAAAGCCTTTCTCCCTTTGGGTCCGTGACTCTGTGAGATCTGGGGTTTATTTGCTTTTTAAATCCCCCACGGAAGTCCTAACCCTCAGATCACCAGCTGGCAGTAAAAACAGAGTCAGAGTTCTTAGAAGGTGCAGTGCCTTGTCCCACAGAGTGAACCCAGCGCCTGCCCACGAGGCTGGAAAAGGTTCTGCTCTTGCCCTGATTTATCTTCTGCCAGTGAAGGAACTGGGAGTGGAAAACAATTCTGGGAGCAGGGAAGAGTTATAGGGCGGTGTATCCACTAGGTGGGAGCAAATCACTGCCTCTGACTGTAAAATAAGGAGAAGATATAAAATCCCGTTTTCCACTGGCATTAAAAATATATTTTAAAAAATGGAAAATAAAAAAAAGGGCTGCATCTTTGCAAAACTCAGCCATGCTCCCTTGAGCTCAAACCTCAGCCCCGCTCAGGGCTTTGGGCCATAGCTTTGACCAAGCAGTCAGCAGCTGACGGTGCTATTTCAAATAATCTCTCTTTTTCACCACGTTTTCTGCTGTGGCTTGTAGAAGTCCTGCATTTTGGGGGAATAGAGCTAAAATACCCATAGTGTTCTCTAATGTTTATGTAGATAAACTCGTTATGCCTGGTCATGCTTGGCATTCCTTTGCTTTTAAGTCTGTATGGTCTGGATTTCTATTTTTATTTTCAGGGCTTTAGACTTAGCTAAACATTAGCCTGTATCAGGTGGTGTTGACAAATGATTTACTGTCTAAATGCAAGATTGCTGAGGGTTTAATTTTAACGGAGTGTCATCATGAAAAACCATATGTCTGCACACAGGAGAAGAGCTCTTCCACCGTGTGTGCAGTGGAGCTGAGTCTCATAGTGTGGGAAATGGGGACATCTCCCATAGATATCTATCTATCTCAAACTTTATATGTCTCTGTGATTAGAAGGAAACAGGAGGCAGGATTTTATCCTGCAGTATTTTCCCTGCAATCCATAGCAATGATCTGAGCAGCCATCGTGTTTCTGGGGCTGGGTCTGATGAGAAAAATGAATTTTCTGGTACTTAGCCAAATAGATGAGCTCTATGCAACAACCTCTATAGAACAGACCCTTAAAAAGCCTTTATACATCCCTGCTTTGCAACACAAGGTATAGAAAGAAGAAGAAAGAATGTGTTGTTTTAAATTTTAGTCCCTAAACACCAACTTTGAGTGAGGTTTCTCAATGGGATGCTGTCGGCAAGGAGTGTACTTAGAGTTGCAGTGATGCTTCCTGTGAGAGCTGTGTCAATCCTCAAATCTAACGTGAAAATTAGGTTCTCTTAGCTTCATCTTCTGGAGATGCCCTAGGGAGCCCATCCGCTTTCTTGTGTCTTCCTACTCTCAGCCACCGCCAAGCAAGTAACAGATTGTGAGAAGGAGAATTTTTACCGTCAACATCAGCGGAAGGACACGAGCACTTACATTCTGACTAGGAAGTGGTTCACTAGGTTGTGCAGAATTAACCTAAAAAATAAAAAATGGGGATTATGTGAGTATACAGCTCCGAGATTGTACTTGTGGAACCTACTGGAAGTAGATAAGTACAAAACCAAATCTTTGCACTATCACTTGAGTCACGAAATCTAAACCAATATTAAAAAAAATTAACCATCAGAGGAAAAAGACCAAATAAGATGCTTTGACACTATGGAAAGGTAAAAATAATTGTTTGGTACTTTCTTTTTTGATTTGTCACTTTAGCCAAATAAGATGCTTTGACACTATGGAAAGGCAAAAGTAATTGTTTGGTACTTTCTTTTTTGATTGTGATACTTTTTTGCTTTGACTCATACACTGACATAAATCACAGCATGTTAACAAGATGACTGCCACAAATTTTCCATATCATATGCTTCCATTTACATGGAAGGCTAAAGACTGCCCTACATACGATGCAAAGATTTGTGTTTCAATATTAGCTTTTCTAGGTTAGATGAATTATAAATATAGCCCTTGAATTGCTCGTGCTGAACCCCTGCTGAAAATAGTCCCATAGTGCCTTCCTGCAGTCGTGTGCTCCCCTGCAAAGCTGCAGAGTTAATGCTGGGGTTGTTGAGAGCCAACAAACGTCCACCCAAGGAAGCACGTCGGGATTGGGAGCGAGGAAAACTTTTATATTACGCGTATTTACACCACAGCCCTATAATTTGCTATTTATAAACAAAGTTCCACAACCCCCCAGAGGTAGGTGTGTGTAATTTTCCTGAGTTGGGTGGAATTAAGCTGGTTTACGCTGATGGAGAGGTTGGGCTACAGTTAATTATACTTCAAAATAGGGAAATTTGGGTGCCTGACGTGCTGTTGACGTGTGGTGAGGCCACATCTGCACACAGGTGAGGAAATACCACCACGCAGAAAGCTAATTTAATTTCAGAGCTTAATGAGTGGAGTTACAGCCCATCAGTTGCTCATTAACACGTTGACTACGTAATTGCTAACTATGAGTGGAGGATGAGGCATGGAGCAGATCTTCTCAATAGCTGGGGTTAACTTTTGGCTTTTCGCATGATAATTTTGCATTCTTCTATTTTAAGTGAAATCCACCATTTCCAGCCAGCCCAGGGCTATGTTAGGAAAATTCTGCTAATGGAAACTTTTTGCTGGTCTCTCCTTGAAGTGTTTGAGTAGTTACAGGTGTATGGAGCTCCTCATCTGTCCCCACTGCTGGTGTGATGTCCTGTGTGGTGTTATTATCTGTAGGTTCCTGGTCTGGAGGGCCTTAGTCCCCGTGTAGGAGACTGAGGGGACACACAGATGCCCCATGTTTCTCAAGAGTCCTCCATGGTTGGGCTGGAACATGAGGCTCAAACACGTGGTCTGTTCTGAAGGTCCCTGTAGACGTCTGTGGGAAGGTGACTGCCCCCCTTACAGATGGGTTAGACACAGGGAAGAGATGATAAGGAAGTATTAAATCTCCTCATTTAAAAATCTGCAAATAATGCAGCTCATTTGATCTCATGTTTCTCAAGAGTCCTCCATGGTTGGGCTGGAAAGTGAGGCTCAAACACATGGTCTGTTCTGAAGGTCCCTGTAGATGTCTGTGGGAAGGTGACTGCCCCCCTTACAGATGGGTTAGACACAGGGAAGAGATGATAAGGAAGTGTTAAATCTCCTCATTTAAATATCTGCAAATAATGCAGCTCATTTGATATAATCATTGAATTGTTTTTGGTGTGATGTCCTGTGTGGTGTTATTATCTGTAGGTTCCTGGTCTGGAGGGCCTTAGTCCCCGTGTAGGAGACTGAGGGGACACACAGATGCCCCATGTTTCTCAAGAGTCCTCCATGGTTGGGCTGGAACATGAGGCTCAAACACGTGGTCTGTTCTGAAGGTCCCTGTAGACGTCTGTGGGAAGGTGACTGCCCCCCTTACAGATGGGTTAGACACAGGGAAGAGATGATAAGGAAGTATTAAATCTCCTCATTTAAAAATCTGCAAATAATGCAGCTCATTTGATCTAATCATGGAATTGTCCAGGTTGGAAGGGACCTTTCAGATCATTCAGTCCAACCATCAACCCAACACTGACAAACCCATCACTAACCCATGTCCCTCAGCACCACGTCTGCCCGGCTTTTAAATCCCTCCAGGGATGGGGACTCCACCACTGCCCTGGGCAGCCTGGTCCAGTGTTACAAACTCTCAGTGTTTGTCCCAGTCTGGTAACAGTTAAACCTAGGACTTCACTTTTGAGCTCCCTTGATGGTCTGAAGGATCCCCAGTACTGATGTGCTCTTTGCTCAATATCAAAGCCTTATTTTTCTTCCAACTTGCACTTCTGCTTTCCTCTCCACCAGTTTTGTCCATGACCACTGCATCTCTGGTGGTGGAACAAACATCCAGCAAATACTCCAAGAAACATTGACATTTTGGGGGTCTCTAATAGGTCTTTGACCTAAGATCTCCCTGACTAAAAGGAATGTCACACGCCCTCATTTAAAAATCTGCAAATAATGCAGCTCATTTGATCTAATCATGGAATTGTCCAGGTTGGAAGGGACCTTTCAGATCATTCAGTCCAACCATCAACCCAACACTGACAAACCCATCACTAACCCATGTCCCTCAGCACCACGTCTGCCCGGCTTTTAAATCCCTCCAGGGATGGGGACTCCACCACTGCCCTGGGCAGCCTGGTCCAGTGTTACAAACTCTCAGTGTTTGTCCCAGTCTGGTAACAGTTAAACCTAGGACTTCACTTTTGAGCTCCCTTGATGGTCTGAAGGATCCCCAGTACTGATGGGTAACAGTGAAACCTAGGACTTCACGTTTGAGCTCCCATGATGGTCTGAAGGAGCCCCAGTACTGATATGCTCTTTGCTCAATATCAAAGCCTTATTTTTCTTCCAACTTCTTGCGCTTCTGCTTTCCTCTCTACCAGTTTTGTCCATGACCACTGCATCTCTGGTGGTGGAACAAACATCCAGCAAATACTCTGAGAAACGTTGATGTTTTGGAGGGCTCTAATAGGTCTTTGACCTCTCTAAGATCTCCCTGACCAAAAGGAATGTTACATGTTTAACTTGAAGGCATCTTACATCTGTCCTACCTGTTAGAAGCTGTCCATCAGTTCTCCAGTTACGGTTAGGTCACTGAGACTTCATCCCAACAAAACTTTATCCAACTATGACATTTTTATTTTAAGAAAGACATCTTTGAGAGATGTTGCTTGGGATTTAATTTCTTGAAGGGAAGATTTTATTGTTCTTAATACTGTTGATAGATAATGATAGATAATATCCTCAGGCTAGACGTAAAGGTGATTTGTGGTGGGAACTCTAGTAGGTTGGCACTGGAAATTGGTGGCTGTGGCCCTCTACAAATATATCATGCCTTGGCACAACTCTTGGCTTCTGATGTGAGGAGAAACTTTTTGGTTCTCCAATTTCTTTGGTTCCCAGCCAGGGTTATTTTTCAGGGTTTTTTTGGGGGGCTGAAGCATCTCAGGTTGCTTATTCCCAGTAGCCCATGGTTTATGAAACGTAGGTAGAACTTTCTCAGTGTCCACCTAAACGCTGCCCAGGGCATTTCAGTGCTGTTCACTCTGTTTACAGCCATCTTTACGTTTGTTTTGCAGATGAGCCCTGCATGGGAGATAAATCTATCTTCTGTCAGATGGAGGTGCTTGCCCGTTACTGTTCCATCCCTGGCTACAACAAGCTGTGCTGCGAGTCCTGCAGCAAGCGCAGCAGCACCCTCCCGCCCCCCTTCCTCACCCAAGCGGCCGAGACCGCCGAGGACGTGATGTTTGATGAGGGTGACCTGCCCAGGGCTCTGATGATGCCCACACCCCTAGTGCCCCACTCCGCACAGCTCCTGCCTGGAAGAAGTTCTCCAGGCAGGCTGGCTGAAGAGGATGCCCATACACATGTCTCCCCGTCCAACACCAAGCCCAAAGGTGCTGAGTTTCCACAATGGAGAGCTCCTCAAGCGAGGAAGACTTCTAGGCTGTTTGCTTGGCTGCACCAGTCACCTTCCAACAGCAGTGGTCTTGGTCCTCATGGTGCCCTGGCCTTGGCAGCAGCTTTTCCCGTGGTGCCAGCTGATAAAACCACAGCGGGTCCTCCTTCCCCACCGAGATCCTCCAGGAAGAGCGAGAAGCACCTTGAGAAGAGGTGGCCTTCGAGGTCCTCCACTGTGGAAAGATGAAGGCCTCGTGGAGGAAAGTCATTGAAAGAGGCTTTGTTTTGGCGCTTTTGGGTTTAATTTCCTTACTTCTGGACACTATGGTGCGTGCTGCTTTCCACAAGCAGGACCCTGCAGGTCATCCACTCGTTGTTCCTTGTAAATACGACGAAGGAGAAGTGCTGGTTCACTTTCTAGTCGCTCCCGTCCTCCTCCCGTGCTGTGTTACCTGCCTGGCTTGAGACAGCCACGTAGGAAAGCACCAAAGAGCATCCCAAACCACGAGCAGAAGTCGCCGAGGGCATCACTCAGGCCCTGACCTCATTATTTTTTGGTTTTTAACACTCAACACACAGAAAACACCCCACGACAAGAGGTACCAGACGTTTACACTAGACAAAATACTTTTTTTTTTTTTTGCAGTGGAACAACTGAACCCATAGGACTTGTTTTGCTAATTTATCTATATAAACGGATATTGTATGAGCAAATTTGCAGCTGTTGTGTAAATACTGTATATTGCAGAAAATCAGTATTATTTTTAAGAGGTTTTTTTTTTTGTGCTGTCAGACAACTGTTTACCTACATCGCGTTCTGGACAAGTAGAGGTGCCTGCCATCCAGTACTGCCTTACTGACATTCCAAGAGTTGATTTTTAATTTTATTTTTTTTTTAAAAGCAGCATTATCATAAAAGGAGGAGTTCCATTTCCACATGCCATCTGCTGACACCAGGAAAAGGAGTTGGGGGTTTTCTTTTTTAGTATCAACAACGTGATGCTTTCTTTTGAAATAGGGGTGGGGAAAAAATTGTAAACCT